>NC_042288.1:15324591-15628758 GCF_901000725.2 Takifugu rubripes
ATTGAATCTCAACTATGTCCTTAAATTACAATCATTAAAGCAGACCAGAACAGCTGCTCGGGTTTTAATAAAGCAAAAACAGCTCTTTCATTTCTTTCTGCTTAAAAATAGAAAAAAAAAATGTAATTTAGTGTTTCATCATTTTAAGTTGCTCATTTTTTGACACTTCACTGATCTGATTACAGGTTTGTCAGGTTGTACGACAGGTGATTAGCATTTTATTACGCCACAACGCACAGACGTTAATGTGGGGAAGCGTCTGATAGACGGGCTGCACTCACCGAACGACGACATCTGGCAGCATTTGTTGCCACACGATACTGAAATATCCTGACGGCTCTTCTTATAGCATCTAAATAAAATGCGTTGCTAAAATCAATCATCACTCTGCTCTTGTGTTCTGGTTTATGGGATGCAGATGACATCATCATCCTCTCTGAAGCAAAGCCCGGAGCTTTTCTGTTTCCTGTGATGTTAGAGATGTAAACCCATAAAGGTTTTAATGAGGGGCCGTGCGTGGGTTACGGGTTCACTCTGGTGTTTAAGGAGCCACTTTTGAATTTCTTTTCCATTGGACCCTGAGGCGCCATCACCGATGCAAACGTATATGGGAAGATTTTGTGGGACGGTCTCTTGCACCGTTGGGAGCGCCGCTTCTAAACCGCAACTCGTATTTTTGACCGTTTTATGATCGTAAAAACTGATCAACACATTTAATGACTCTCACGAGGCTTCAGCCTGGATATTAAATTTATATGATTCGATGTAAAGGCGCCAGGGTCGGCCTTTATTTAATGCATATAAATAATGTACAGAAGCATCTTCAGAGGGACCGAACCGACCTGCTGGTGAACCTTTTGATAGTGTCAACAGAAGGAAACCTCCCTTTAACAGGAAGAAACCTTGAGCAGGACCATTCTGGCCCGGTCCGGTCAGGCATCCGCGGAGTAATCCGTGAACACGGGTGTGTTTTTGAGTGTGATTCAGGGTCACAGCCTTCATCATCGACTCCGCTCACGGAGTTTTTAAAGCGTTCCAGCCGGAAAGACTGAATCCGAGAGGCTCGCGCCTCCAGAAAACCCTCGGAACAAAACAAAGGAAGAGACAAAAGCCACCGGCAACAAAGGAACGCGCGCGAGTGCACGAACATCCGACACAGAAAACATTTCCGGAGTGGAGATTAATATCCTGTTTGTGCCATAAATCATGGAAGAAATCAGAGCCCATTCCAGAGTGGGAGAAGCCACAACTAATGGATGCAACTAACCAAACACCTGCTGATCTGCAGCCCCGCTCCCTCCGGAGCCCCGGGACCCACCGGAGCTCTTCGTGTGTGTGTTTGGGCCCATTGGAAACAACATTAAAACAGGTAATGGTGATTATGGACAGGGAATGGCGGTTATTCTTACCGTAGATGCCGGTGGATATACACGGGAAGGCCTGCGGGACACAGAGAGAATCCAGGTGAGACAGAACACCAAGATACAGGAATTATGGGGTTTTTCTCCACAACTAGCAGAAACTCCACACACACACACACACACACACACACACACACACACACTGATCAATAGAGGGATGAATAAATCCTCAAGCGCCACAGACTCAACACAACCCCGGAGGAAACGTGCCCATATTTATGGGCGCGTTTCCAAAAGGATTATAAAAAGTACCGGAACCACCTTGTAACAGTTGTGGCTCTGCAGCAAACATATTACTCAATTCTGGCTTCACAGCTGAAAATAGTTCCATTATTCTTTAAGCAAGTCTGTATGATGCATAGGGCTCGCCGCACACTTCCCCATCCCATATTCATCTTTTTAAGGAATATTAATAAACAGTAAAGCGAAAGGATTTTTTCTTGGTTTTTTTTTAAAGGTCCCATTTGTCCTAAAAGCAGCTGAATATGTGCTTTATTTCCTGCATTTATCAAAACACGCGGCCGCAACATTAATACAATAACGAGAAGAAAAAAGGAAAGAGGGAGGCGTTTCCACCAGCAGCTCACGAGTGGCTGCATATAGAACGCTAAAGAGATTCATCAAAGAATGCTACCTTTACGCCCCCCCCCCCCCCCGCGCCGCTAACGCTAACGCTACCGTTTGTTCTGCTCGGCTGTTAAAGAGCACTTCTTTCTAGTGTTTAAGACACTCAAGAGAGAAATTAAAAGCTCCAAACTGGGAAAAGAAACAAACAGGTTTCAGATGCTTCTGCAGGGGCGTCTGCCACCCCCCCCCCCCCCCCTCGTGCCTCGGCGTGCAATGGTCCGTGTGTCCTTGCTTTAAGGGAAGAGGAATGACTCTGTTTCTGTTTTCTTATTTACCAGTTTTCAGGTTCCGCTTGTCAAGGTGAATCGCTCTTCCGCGGGGCGATTTGAATCTTTTAGCGAGGCGCTGACCTTTGCAGATGTCTGCGTCTGACACAAACCGCCGATGATGAAGCGCGGGGAAGAGACGCCATTTTTACTGCAAAGCCACGTCCAAGGTGAGGACGCCATGAACAACAGAAAAGCTGCATAATGAGGGAAACTTTGATTTTTTTAAGGCACCGTTTCACAAATAAAGATTTGAGTTGAGACGCTCGGGCAGCACGTCGACACCAGCCAAGTCCAAAGTCTTGATAAACGAGCTAAAATGGACGAAACAGGACGAGAGACAAATCCACCCTGAGGCCACTCATAGCAAAAAGGCAACATATTAAGAACATACAGGCCCCTTCGGTCCACACTGTCCTGTCAAAGACAGTTGGGTCCCTCTTATGTCCTCTCCTCCTGTCCTCTCTTCCTGTCCTTTCTTCCTGTCCTCGCCTCTCTTCCTGTCCTCTCGTTCTGTCCTCTCCTCCTCTCCTCTCCTCCTGACCTCTCTTCCTGTCCTCTCTTTCTCTCCTCTCTTCCTGTCCTCTCCTCCTCTCCTCTCTTCCTGTCCTCTCCTCTCTTCCTGTCCTCTCTTCCTGTCCTCTCCTCCTGTCCTCTCCTCCTGACCTCTCTTCCTGTCCTCTCGTTCTGTCCTCTCCTCCTCTCCTCTCCTGACCTCTCTTCCTGTCCTATCCTCCTGTCCTCTCTTCCTGTCCTCTCCTCCTGTCCTCTCTTCCTGTCCTATCCTCCTGTCCTCTCTTCCTGTTCTCTCCTCCTGTCCTCTCCTCCTGTCCTCTCCTCCTCTCCTCTCTTCCTGTCCTCTCCTCCTCTCCTCTCTTCCTGTCCTCTCGTTCTGTCCTCTCCTCCTCTCCTCTCCTCCTGACCTCTCTTCCTGTCCTCTCCTCCTCTCCTCTTGTCCTCTCCTCCTGTCCTCTCTTCCTGTCCTCTCTTCCTATCCTCTCCTCCTGTCCTCTCTTCCTGTCCTCTCTTCCTGTCCTCTCCTCCTCTCCTCTCCTCCTGTCCTCTCTTCCTGTCCTCTCCTCCTGTCCTCTCGTTCTGTCCTCTCCTCCTCTCCTCTCTTCCTGTCCTCTCTTCCTGTCCTCTCCTCCTGTCCTCTCCTCCTGTCCTCTCTTCCTGTCCTCTCCTCCTCTCCTCTCGTTCTGTCCTCTCCTCCTCTCCTCTCTTCCTGTCCTCTCTTCCTGTCCTCTCCTCCTGTCCTCTCCTCCTGTCCTCTCTTCCTGTCCTCTCCTCCTCTCCTCTCTTCCTGTCCTCTCGTTCTGTCCTCTCCTCCTCTCCTCTCCTCCTGACCTCTCTTCCTGTCCTCTCCTCCTCTCCTCTCCTCCTCTCCTCTTGTCCTCTCCTCCTGTCCTCTCCTCCTGTCCTCTCTTCCTATCCTCTCCTCCTGTCCTCTCTTCCTGTCCCTCTCCTCCTCTCCTCTCCTCCTGTCCTCTCTTCCTGTCCTCTCCTCCTGTCCTCTCTTCCTGTCCTCTCTTCCTGTCCTCTCCTCCTGTCCTCTCCTCCTGTCCTCTCTTCCTGTCCTCTCCTCCTCTCCTCTCGTTCTGTCCTCTCCTCCTCTCCTCTCTTCCTGTCCTCTCTTCCTGTCCTCTCCTCCTGTCCTCTCCTCCTGTCCTCTCTTCCTGTCCTCTCCTCCTCTCCTCTCTTCCTGTCCTCTCGTTCTGTCCTCTCCTCCTCTCCTCTCCTCCTGACCTCTCTTCCTGTCCTCTCCTCCTCTCCTCTCCTCCTCTCCTCTTGTCCTCTCCTCCTGTCCTCTCCTCCTGTCCTCTCTTCCTATCCTCTCCTCCTGTCCTCTCTTCCTGTCCTCTCCTCCTCTCCTCTCCTCCTGTCCTCTCTTCCTGTCCTCTCCTCCTGTCCTCTCTTCCTGTCCTCCTCTTCCTGTCCTCATCCTCCTGTCCTCTCCTCCTGTCCTCCTCTTCCTGTCCTCTCCTCCTCTCCTCTCTTCCTGTCCTCTCGTTCTGTCCTCTCCTCCTCTCCTCTCCTCCTGACCTCTCTTCCTGTCCTCTCCTCCTCTCCTCTCCTCCTCTCCTCTTGTCCTCTCCTCCTGTCCTCTCCTCCTGTCCTCTCCTCCTGTCCTCTCTTCCTGTCCTCTCCTCCTCTCCTCTCCTCCTGTCCTCTCTTCCTGTCCTCTCCTCCTGTCCTCTCTTCCTGTCCTCTCTTCCTGTCCTCTCCTCCTGTCCTCTCCTCCTGTCCTCTCTTCCTCTCCTCTCTTCCTGTCCTCTCCTCCTCTCCTCTCTTCCTGTCCTCTCTTCCTGTCCTCTCCTCCTGTTCTCTCGTTCTGACCTCTCCTCCTGACCTCTCTTCCTGTCCTCTCTTCCTGTCCTCTCATCCTCTCCTCTCCTCCTGTCCTCTCCTCCTGTCCTCTCCTCCTGTCCTCTCCTCCTGTCCTCTCTTCCTCTCCTCTCCTCCTGTCCTCTCCTCCTCTCCTCTCCTCCTGTCCTCTCTTCCTGTCCTCTCTTCCTGTCCTCTCTTCCTGTCCTCTCTCTGCTGAATGTCAAAGTCTTTAACTTTTCTGCTGTGCTGCTGATTAACACTTGTGTGGACAAAGACAGGCTACCAGCATAATCAATTCAAATCTCCTCTCTTATAAGTTTTCGGGCTAATCCATTAAAGCGTATTGATCTTTGCGGCGCGTCGCGTAGCCACTTAAGGCGACGCCGTTAAAACCTGCGCGTGCAGACGCCGCTTTCAAATTTGTTACTGCAAAAAGTGAAAAGGAGCATTTTAAATTAAAGCTGCAGAGCTTTACCAGAGCGGCGCCCATAAATCAGCGGCGCAGCTCAGAGGGCTGAATTATTCTGCGCACCAATATCAACTGTTATTGATTACCTGTAATAGTCTGTAAGATGTCCCTTTCAGAGAGGACGGCTCATTTTCAGTGTCCTCCAACAGTGACGCAGCCCAGAACGTGGCGATAACAAGGCCAAGACGCTCACGCAGCGGCGGCGGCGGCGTGTTAGCAACATGGACGGAGTTAGGACCAATCATTTCTGCTTTAGGTTGTTATTGATGTGGCTCATTAGGTCAGAGTCCGCCGGGTCCTCGGGACCCTGGGGTGAGGCTGGGGGCCCCCGTGTTGGCTCGTTGCTGATCTCATCTTCGGGAATATTCAGAAAGTGGTCACCGGGGAGATGATGCTGTTGCCGGGGCCCCTCCCTGATCTATCACGTGACTTTAAAGTGGAGCACCTCTCTCTACCTCTGTGAACCTCGGTGAGCATTAATAACACCTGAGTGGCAATCATCAGCAGAGAGGCGATTAATCATGAGATTAAACTGCAATTAATTAGGATTTTTATGACAACATAAGCATAGCTTTTATCCCATTAAGTACGATACTCATATGCATACTGTAACATTTTACAGTTTCCTTTTCAAAAGGCGCAGCTCCCATTCAGAGCAGCAGGGCACGGGGGGGTGAAGACGTGCACGCGTGCGGCAGGACCCACCCACCCTGCTGACAACTGTCGCCCCTCTGTGCTGCCTGCGCCGCCGTCTGGGCCCGGCGAGGTCCCGGCGAGGGCCCGGCGAGGGTCCGATCCTTCCCGGGGAGAGCGTCGTGTCGGCTGGCTGAGTAAATAGTGCCGGACCCAGGGCGCCGCCCCGGCAGCCTGGAGCCGAGTGGCCTGTTTGCAGATGGAAGCGACGCCCCTAAATCACCACGGCGACCCGAGGCCTCGTGCAAATGTGTAATAATTCAGCGGCACGGCCGCGGCGTGGCCGTGCACCACGCCATCAAGAGCGCGAGACCATTTGTTGCCTGCTGTGGTTCTTGAAGCAGGTCGGGTCTGCCTGTCAGAATCAGCGGGCTGCTGCAGGGGGAGAACACGCCGTGGTTACAGATCAGGATATTCAAATGCGGCACATTAAGACCCGTTTATTCTGCATAAGACCAGCGTCCACATTTTAATGTTGCCACTGATTGTTGGAGTGTCATCATGCTAAATGGAGGATGGAGGAATGCATAGGTAGAGAGTCCTAGAGCCTAATGGCCCGAGTCCTGCCATCCATTTTTATATCCCTGTGTCCATTAAGGACTCACTGGGTATGTTTACATGCAGGGAGGATCTTTCTCGCCACAATGCTGCGGGAAAAGGACAAACTGTTAACGTGCACCGGCTCTACCCAGGATCTGACTGTATGTTCTCATGAATAAACCAAAAAACAACTGTCCTCTGCCTCTGAAGTAATAACAAAGCCCAGTCAGCAGTAAAGAACGAACATATGCCCGCACCCAGCAGCGCCGCTCCCCGAGCAGCGCTAGGTAGCACCGGATACGCGCAGGAGAGGAGCCAGGCGACTGAAACTGTAAATAGTAGCTCACCGCGCTGGTTTTGTTGACACCAACACGACTCCGCCACGCTGTGCGAATAAAAGTCTGCAGCAGCAACGCAAATGAGCAGTGACAGCATTGTTTAGCTGCTCAGTACCTCCGATTCCTGCGTCTAAAAGCTGGCGCTGGCTCGTCTGATGACTCCCTGGTTCATTTTAAACCAAGATTAGATAAACACGCCTCATTAGAACATTAGAACAATAGAAACTGGATTCCAATTAAAAGCTTTGTCACACATGTGTCATAAAAGCATTTTTGGCTTAACTGATGATTTCTGTATTTTCTACTGGATGCTTTTAGGTCATAAAAGCTGTTTTTGTCTCACATTGTAATGGTGAGGTGCCACAGACTGGTCCAAAGGACGGATCCAGGAAGCGTCCGCTGGCCCACGAAGCGGCTCTAGCCTCCATCATTCCAGGGCCCTTCAGCACCAACAGGTCTCAGGGGGTTAAAACCAAAGCTCCAGAACAGACATTATTTCCCAAAACCTGCTGCCGACTGTCCACCTCTGATTTACTACCGGCCTGCTCAAACGCCTTTTGCAATCTTCCTTCTCTTCCTATGCAGAAGAGAATAAACAGCAGTGCGCCTCCTGATAAGCCGCTTTCGGGGTTACCAACCTGTCTGGCATTTGCAGAATTACCCAATATGACTGTAAGCCATACATTTATAGAAAGTTTAAGGTTTCACTTTATAACTTTATAATGCACAAACTTTCACAGGATTTTTAGAGGAGCAGAGGGCAGGAAGAGAAAGCAAAATGTCCCTTTTAATTATTGATACCCTCCTGATTTCTCAACAGAAGTCTGCTGGTGACACTAATTCCCTCTGCGTTAAAGAGGGAGCATTTACATCAGCGACACACACACACACACACACACACCCAAATGGTATTACTCTGAAGTGAGGAGGCACGCGCCCAGATGTCTGCTCATATTTATGCATGAGCAATCGTGCTCCGTATCAGCTGAAGTCGTATCACTCATCACAAGAGAGGCAAAAACAAAAGAGAGACGTGCACAGTGCTGAGGCAAACCCGGGGACCTCTGTGCAACCTCCGCCAGATTGACAGAATTAAAATGAGTAGCTTAGAAAAATGTCAGGCGAAGTCAATACCAAAAAATGTATTTGTGCTTCTTCTCGAAAAATGGCGCTACAGCTGTGAGCACAGGCGATGGAGTTTGGGCCTGAATTAATTGAATTAAACAGGAAGTCGTGCTGGTAAAATCAGCATTCTGCAGCCCCAGATTATCAGAAATGACTCGTGTGATATTATTTCTGACCCCAGCCATTCATCACCATGTTTCTTCATTTGTTTACTTCAATTCGCCTCAATCGACGTGATTGGAAGTGTCTTGTTTGTCAAAAAGGGCTGGGATGTATAAACTGCAGGCTGTATTTTGATTAAATCCACAGAGGAAACAACAAAAAAAAAAAAAGTATCTGCAGAATGTGCGAGCAAAGTGTTGAATATTTGAACCTTTGCGCACAGAAAACAGCCTCCGATGTGCCTGAGGGCTCCAGAAGCTCACGATTATTCCAATGAGTGCTTAAGAAATGTAGATTATGGTATGTTGCCTGAAATGCCAGGTGGGCATAAAGAAAATGATCAAAGTGCGGAACGGGAGGATTCTGTTTGGATCTTTCAAACTACATTTTCAAGTTCGCAGACCTCTGAAGTGTCGGCGGTAAAATGCAGGCCGAGACATTAATCCCTGAAACCAGGACGGCGTGGGTTCTGAACCCCCCCCCGACCGCGTTAACCTGCCATCATTAGCATGCGGAGTGAGACGCTGCATTTATCGGTAAATCTGAAATGTGCTTGAATCACTGATTCTCAAACATCTGATGTAAAGCCGTGGCTTTAAAACGTCTGTGACTTCACATCTGTGAGACCCAACTGATCTAAATGGAAAATAAAGCACCATGTGATGGACAATTTTATTAATTCCTTCGCATAAATCTACTTCAGCAGCCTTTTTAGTCACAGAAATGAATAAAAAAGGTGGCTTCTCATCATAGGCAGACTATGGTAGCCTTCCATCATAAAGTCACTAATTAAACATTATTTCCCTTTAAGGCGTCCTTCAACATTTCAAAAGTCCACTATCAAAGAGGCTTTAAAGTTATAAAAAAAACCTGCTCTGAATTGGGAGGGGGCAGAACAGCATACTTATGAAGACAAGTGACTTGCTGCACGGCTGGTGCCTTTGTTGCAGCACCAGCGTGACACCCAAATCAGCGCCGACACGTCTCGCATGCTAATGGCGTCCGGAGGACAAGCTGAAAAGTGGCGGTCTCGCCTCCACTCGGGCTGGATTCAGTCAGCGACGGCGGGCTGGCGTCCGTCCCTAAACCTGATCTGACGTGAGCAGATGGAGGAGTTTGCAGCAGTGCAGGTGAAAAGAGGGATGCGTTTTACACCAGCACCTGAGGCCGGCTCACACGCCTGGACTGGTGCTGCTGCTAACACTGGATACATCTGAGGACATGTGCTGTAGCTCCACCGTTTCCATAGTAACCACAGAACCAAACGGCACCGTTATTGTCAATCTTAAGTTAAAAATTGTATAGAATAATTCAGAAACACATCTGATGGAATATAATGGAGTAGATATCTTCAGAAGTTCAGCGTTAGCGTAACCTGTCGTGGCCTTTGGGACCATCTGATCAGCTTTGGAAGGCAGCCAGAGATGCTCCCTGACGATATTCAAGAGCGATAATTGCATCTTCAATCCACACGCAACAACTGTGGGGGTGGAAATATGTAAACAGGGTGGCAGTAATAGCTGAAGACTGGGGGGAGGAGGAGGAGGAGGAGGAGGAAGAGTCCACAGAATGCAACTTCATCTTGGAAGCATAGTTCCACAATAAAACCTTTAGGAGAGCCAACCTCGTTATCTATCTCGTTATCAAACACAATGACAAACACGCTTGTATCGCAGCTCCAATTAGCAACGTAAATATTGGCTTTATTCTTTGTACTGTGGTGCAGAACACCGACGACAGCAACCACCACGTTCCCCCGATTCCCTCATTTGCTTTAAGTTTTTGCACACAATTACCACAAGACTGGAAGCCTGAGACGGCGCGAGCCGAGAGTTTAATGGGACTAATGGAGTCTTTGTTAATGGAGGCTCACGGTGCTCTGCGTCCGCCTCCATCACGTTCGGTTCTGCAACACCGAGGATATCTTGTCCCATTTGTGAACCCCTGCCATGCAATTCTGCCAGGGAATAAAAGGAGGCTGCAGCATGTTTGTGAACCAGATGAGATGAATGAGCGTGAGGAGAAAATGGTGCAGCTGCTCTATACACACTGGTACCCATGGAAATGTGGAGGATTCGTTGTATTTCGGGATGGAGGCCAGCGCCCTGCTGCCGCCAACGGCTGATCTGCCCCTGCATTCAGGACAGCGCGGCGTGAATCACGACTGGCGATTGATTAGCATAGTCGCTCTCTAATTCGTGTGATTTATTCCGAGTCGGTTTCATCTCTAACTCGGAGGCAGTTACACGCAACACCGACGCTTTGATTCAGAGTGTGAAACCCTGTTTTTCCACGTGGTCCGTGGGCAGGCCAGCCACTAGCAGCTCATGCTAGCCCCCCCCCCCCAACATACAGCCATAAATCTGAGGTTGCCCAAAGGTAAGAGCAGCCGGGACTAATTAACAGAAGCAGGCTGAGAGGTCAGGGCCCACATCATATTAGGCTGAGAAAACATTAGTATGTTTTATTTATAGTACAGTAAATGCTGGCTCGCTCGCAGCCTCCCAGGACCGAAGATTAAAGCCTGCAGAATGAATCCACTATAGAAACAGCCGAGTAAGACGTCAGTAGAGATGACAGGCTGCCCACTGCCTGAAGGGCCTCTCTACAGAGCTCAATTTAGGTAAAGTCTAGCGTTTTCAAAAAATTTTGAGTTTAAAAAAAAAAAAAGGAGACCGGTGCAAGGACACAGTGAGTGCAGAGGTCAGCTGTCCTCCGAGGGGACCTGGGGGTCGGGACCAGGGGGTCAGGACCTGGGGGTCGGGACCTGGGGGTCGGGACCTCACACCTTGAGCTCTGATGACGGTGTCTCAGGTAGGGGAGGACGAGGGCCAGGCGGGAGGTGGGGCACGCCGGCTTCCTTTTGTGTTCGGTCAATTCTCAAAGTGGTGGAACCTGCAGGCTTTTTTAATATGTAAAATCCTAAAATCTTGAGAGAGAAATCAAAGGCGAGAGCGAGCAGACAACAGCGTAATGGCCTCGCTTAAAAGGAAACAGGCAATTTATCGAGATGAGCTCAAACTGCATGCTATTAGTCATGCTGTCGGCTCCGCTCCATATTAGTTTTATTGTCTCATGGGCGAAGGCAACTTCACCTACATGCATTTATCGCACTCGTGGCAGATCTAATGATATTCACACCTACGGCAGAAAATAAAAGGCTCTAGTTTCTTTTTATACGCGAAGCCTCACAAACTCCGAGAATGCTAATGCACATTAGCTTTATGCTTCCTTCTTTGACGCCTTGATTGTTCAAAGCATGAGAACAGCTGTCTCAAAAATCCGAGACAACTTTTAGGAGCATTTTATTTGAAGTTTTCCCTCTAAGTCTCACAGCCACGACTAAGATAAAAACTAAATGTACTATTGCGAATTTAGGCACGTCCGTGCAGGATGGATGGTCGGGACTGTTTGCTGGGTAAAACACGCTAAACTGCAGCCTGAGACTCAGGATGAAACAGACATCGTGGTGACCAACGAAGGAGGTGATGTTTTCATTTTCAAACACTCCCTCAGTCACCTCACATGCACCTGAACTTCCCGGCCTCAAAGTGATACGCCTGCCCTGTCACGTCTGGGGAACTTCAGCTATCCATGGCGGGTAGAGGATACGGGGGATCACCAGCCGGCTGAGTCATGTCAGGAGTTTCACCCCAGGGCTTGACGCCATCTTCAAAAAGTCCTGCAAGTTCTACACCTCAGCGCAGGACGGGAATCTAAAGCAGGACGCTGCCGAGGCGGCGTTTTGAAACAATGTGCGGTTTGTGGATTCATGGAGTCTTAAAGCCTTCTGAAGGATTGTCTGTGGAAAGTTTACACTGTGAAATCCCAGAGGGGATTTTTTTCCCTCCACGAGTGTCTGGGCCTAATCAGAATCTCCCCTCAGACACTCGCTGGAAGCTGGATGAGGCTGGTTGTACAAAGGAAGCAGAATCATTAATACGCTCCCACGCATTTGTCGTGCAGAGGGTGCACAAAGATGAGAGGGTGAGAGGGTCTGATTGTGCGAGGCTGCGGCCGCCATTAAGATGTTTAATAGACTATGTTGCCTGCAGGACACGACAGCCCTGAAGCTGTGAAGGAAGCTGCGCTGCCATCCTGACCCGGTCTGGACCAAAACACGTCTGTGTCCAACCAAGCAGAGCCACAAATCCACCGACTCCACCGGACAGAAACACTCCTCAGAGGGTCTCAGAGGCGAGAAGTGCCGCTCATAAAAGCGAGGCAGCTGAATACTGCCTACGATAAAAAGGTTACCTCCGGTCTGTAGCCGCTCCCAACAGCCGGGAGACCCGGCCGATGCAGCCAGGAGGTCCGTGTTTTAACGTGGCTTTACAGGACGTCGGCCTGAGCACAGGTGCATCGCAAAATGAGGAGAGATGGCGAGGGGACGCAAAACAATATTGGAAATGAAAGCCGGTGGTCATGACACTCGAGGTCACCGAGACTCCGGCGCTACGGTCTGGACAAAACGGGAGCAGGTGGCGCAGAGAAAACAGGAAGTTGACCACCAGGCGGCTTTAATGAATCCTCAGCGAGTGGGTCTCATTCAGACAGAGTCCAGGTTCTAGTGTTCTAGTCTCAGAGCGAACGGAAACCGCCGGCGCTCCTGGTCAGAGGGCGACATGTTGCTGCAGCTCGATTTGAAATAGGAGGCGAACTTTTCCACATATGGCCAGAGGATAATACGGCTCATTACAGTTCTCTAAATGAGGAGTTAATCATGAATATTGATAAAGCATTAATTAGTTACTAAAACTGGAAAACCAATTTCTCTCTACCAAATACATCACGTGCTGAAGAGCAAATGGGATTCGTGTGCAAACACGACTCCGTCAGCCAGGAAACGCAGTTTCTGACAGGAAAATGTGTCGCATCCCTCTGTAACGTGCAGACGAAACAGGAGCAGATTCAGCTGAGGAGCTGATGGTGCCCATAAATTTGTTTTCTTAAATGATCATCGCGTAGGTCGGCAGTTTGTCCAAGCGAGCTTCGAGCCACACGCCTCCGGCTCATTAGGAGAGCCCTTGATGGACTCAGGTGGCCCGCTAATAACCCCTCCCGAGAAGAATCAGGAACCTTGACTATGCTAAATGGATGCGCTGTCTAAATGGCTTCTCCCCGGCTTCCCAACACCTCTTCACCGCGTCACTCGTACTGAACAGCAATGAGCTGAAAAATAACAGGAGAGGTTTGTGGATAGAAATATAAAGATGACAGCGTTTGGGAAGCGGAGCTTAAAAAGTCTGTTTTCGAGGGTTTGAGGCTATTTGGACAGTTTGATATCAGCCGGGTTCCCGCTCCACTCCAACACAAAGGCAGCTAAACGGTCTCCAATGTGCTGAAATATTATCTGCATCTGTGGGTGTTTTTCTACAACCGCATCACAAATCCGATGAGATATCGATGCGAGTGGAGGAGGTCATCGCAGGCCGCACAGAAATCTATCAGGGAGAAGAGCGCAGAAGACGATTTTCACAAAAAGAATACATTTAGAAGATGGACAGCATCTTCCAACAGCTTCCACCCAGAGAAGACAACAAAGCTGGCTGATCACAGAAGCAACATGGCAGAGAAAAGCCCCGGCAGGCAAACGGCACCAGGTCAAAGGTCACCATAAAAAGGCACAGAGGGTAGAGGGTTTATTTGGGCGAAACGTGTGTCTGAATTATGGAAGAGAGGTCAGAGGGACAACATACAACTGAATCACTGCTGTTTATTAGCATTCCCCCCCCAAATGGAAGAGTCCTCAGATTTAGATTTACAGGCTCCTGACGGTTGGAGCATCTTTCATAAGAGACGACTTCGACATTTACTGGATTAACTTTACTGGTCGAGAAATGTTTAATCTGCTAAATTAGCCCAGAGTGACAGAGCAGGGTGACGTCAGGCCTACGTCATGATGATTTAATACTAACACGTCGTATAATTTTAATTAACTGGGAATGAGAGAGAAGGCGGGGGGGGGGGGGGGGGGGGGGGGGGGGGGGGGGGGATCAAAGTCAAGGGTAGGCTCCACGTTTGAATCAACATCCCATATTCTTCTGCAAAGAAGACTGAAGTGCCCGCGGTGCTGGTGGTTTATATCTCGCGTGCAACAGGACATTGAAATACAGGTTGAATTTGGGGCAAAGCTCATTTTTAAATGTCTCCGACCTCGGCACAAACCCGACATCATAAATTGTGAAGTGTTGGCCACAATAGAGCAGCCGGGAGACGGGATAAATCCTCAGCTGGGCCGTGCAGACAGCTCGTACCTGCTGCACCTGCTGCGCCACTGATACAGCTAATATATTTCCACCATAAAGCCGTGCACGGTGCTGCGGCGCGGCCCGATTTGCTGAGGAGGCGTAAACGGAGCCAGTTTAAAAATGGTGAGTCAGTGCGCTCCGGCCGGGCCCAGCGCCTCAGACCTTGTTAGCTGTGACCTTGGGAGGTAATAATGGAGCTGAGGTGGGTGTGTGCACGGGGGTAATGGCATCGTGATTAAAGAATTATGAAGATGGGCGTCAACACTGGCAGGTCTGCTGGTGCACGTGCTCGTTACCTGCGTGTGTGGCGAGGCTGCTCAGGAACCCCCCCCCCCCAGAAACACGGCCAACGGGGGAATCATCTCCGACCAAAGCTGTTCACGCTCTGCTGTCCTCATAAATACTGGATTTCTCATTAAGGTGCGGTCAACGTGCCGTTCTGTCTTAACGCCACATTTGGCGGTCTTGAAAACAAACAATGCAGGCTGGAGATGCGGCGTGCGCCAGCCGGGCAGCCGGGGAACATGAATATTCATTCCTGACTTTACACACGTCACAGATGTAGAAAAGATCTGGCTGTGCACTAGTGAACCGTGGGAACAAAGAAGACAAACATTCCCTGGGCGCTCAATAGCTGTCAGCGTGCCGCCTTACGCATTCTCTTTGATAAAACACACAGGAAATGGAACTATTATGAAAATGGGGAAAAGTTGTGTTCAGAATGTTTTAAAACGTCTGAAAGTTCGGAACAGGCTTGTGAACAAGCTGGAGACAGAGTTTCACTGTGTTTCGCTGTGACTGCTGGCCATATTACGTTAGCTAGTCTCACGTTCTGCTGAGCACAGAATAATTAGTCAGTAAGTAAAAGCACGTACAACAAAGGCAATTAGAGATGCTCCTTTATAGAGAAAAACAATTATATATGATGTATTTCCACGTTACTGAGGAATCAAAGGTCGGCTCCGGATCTTATCAAGGATCCCGATTCTCTCTTTGTCACCTGTGAATAACGTGACGCTGGCGTTCCTCCGCGCTGCTCATTTCCTTTCATGTTGTTTCATCCGTCCAGGTGGGAAGACGACGATGTTGTCCGTGGTCTCCAAACCACCTTGGACCCCTCTAACGTCAGCGAACACATCTGTGAGTCTGCTGACCATGATTGAAGGAGAATTGGCTGCACGCTTCTGTCCCCGAACCTGAGTGGCGGTGAAAAGGCGAGAGACGCCAGCTTCACCGCCACGCCAAGGTCAACTCCCACAAAAGAAAGATTCACAAAACGGCAGCGAGGTCGCCGGGCCGGCGTCGGCGGGATCGATCACGGCCGTCCTGTGCCAACACGCTCTACCTCTCTCGCCTGACGCGGCCACGTCAAAGTTCTCGCCTCATAACTTTAATTAAGTGCATTAATAGCAGGACTCCGACTCAGTGTTCTCGTTACTGTTCACTCAATAATAATTAAAATATCCATCCG
This sequence comes from Takifugu rubripes, assembly GCF_901000725.2. Taxonomy (NCBI): domain Eukaryota; kingdom Metazoa; phylum Chordata; class Actinopteri; order Tetraodontiformes; family Tetraodontidae; genus Takifugu; species Takifugu rubripes. The sequence goes on from NC_042288.1 coordinate 15,340,283, forward strand.
TGAGCGTTAATTTGAAAAGTCTGCCATGCGTGACGCAATCGAAACATAATGTGTCCCTGAAATTTGCAGACCGGTGGGCAGACGAGGATGAGCTGTGCGATGGCCGCTCGTGGTTCCGGGTTCGCTTCCTTTAATTTTCCGGGTTTGGACAATTCCGCCCTCTCCTGAGTTGAAGTTTGGGACGAGGGCTCAGCGCAGAGCCAATAATGCACGTAGAACGAGAACTTTTGAGGTTGAAACTGCTCCACCTGAGGAGCATCTGGCCGGCCAGGAAAGAGCGGCAGTGAGCCATAGAATTGTTGACATTCCCCAGCTGGAGGAACGCTCATTACTTTGATTTGGGGGGGGGGGGCGTTTCGGGACGACAGGAACATTACTGTCAAATGTAGGTTGCAGTACTTCCTCTACTGAGAACACAACCCGAAACGTGCTGGAACGCGTGCAAAGGCAGCGCGGGGGGGGGGGGGGGGGCGCCCCAGCAACAAGCCCTCGCGGACTTATGGGACCAATGTTTCTGCTCCGAACAGCCAAATTTGGATTGTGATCCTGGACAGCAGGCGGCAGGAAGCCAAGCACATCTGCACAGAGAGAGACTGGCAGCAGAAACCGGAGTAAACAAGGGTAATTATTAAAAACTACAGCTGAAATGAAAGCGAGCCGCGTTGAAGGTTTACCCCTTTGGTTTGGTCGCGTCGTATCAAACACCAGGCGAGGAGAGCAGCAGGAAGAACCGCTGCCTCGGTCTGCGTTTCATGGCGTTGGCGTCTCGCAGGAACGCCGCCGGTCTCATCAGCCACTTCATCTGACAGTCCCTCAGTCGGGGACGAGCTGTCGTTTCTATTCTCAGCTGGTCGTGCTGAGGGACGCCAGCCTCATAGAAATTCAGGAGACTTTATGGAGGAGGTCCACAAAGTGCCTGACGACGAGCGGAGCCCGGCGCGAATGCTGCACGTGTGTGCTTTATTACCGGAATGACCCACCTCCAACCGTCCTTTCCTGCGCTTGTAATCAAGAAAGTAACAGTCTGGGATTAGCCTAGCATAGCATAGCCTCCACTGGAGGCTCCGTTTTGTCATGTTTTACATATTCTAACGCGATGTCCATATTAGAAACATTTCATTTACATAAAGTTCTTCCCTGGAATAAATGGAAGTGGGTCCAAAAAACCGGGGCGCTTCCTTTTAGACCAGGAAACAGGTAATCGAGGGTCCACGAGCCATTAACAGAGTAGGTGGAACATCATAATTGGGTCTAATTGGTCCAGTGTAGCCAGTGATTTAGATCTGACAAATCGCAGTAGCTTATTCAAATGGCGATGTGACCTTTAGAAAGCTTCAATCTAATTAACCTTCGGGGATGCATTCAGGTACCGAGCTACAGGAAGAACCAACGCTGGTTGACCACTGCGACGACTCCATTCTAATTTAACCATGACGAGGATCCTACCAGAGGTCTGCGCAGGCTGGCCTGCACTGGTTTCTTCTCTTCCCGCTGGCGTTTGTTCTAGTTTTAATCTTAATCAAAACCGCAACGTGCACAATCTGAGATGTCGGTCCGAACACGCAATCATGGAAGTGTACTGAAAATGAGCCCTTTCCCACATCCTAAAATCTGAAACTGTTTTGGGGGAAACGGAGTCTCGGATTTGGCTGCAGAAGACTTTGAAGTATGAAGTGGTCCTGGAATATTGGCCGACACACCAAAGACATGAAGAACAAATGTGTTGGCTAAGCAGCTCAGCAGTAAACCTCTGTTTCTCCTACCCCAATTAATGGCACAGTTTATGCTGCTGTGATCGAACGCCAAGAGCGGGCGCAATAAAGCCACAAACTTCTATCCACCATTACAAAATTGAATCTGTGCTCTCGTGCGCTCACCGGCCGTAATTTATGAGAAAATGCAGGAAAGTTTTTTCCCACCGTGAGTTCAGCGCACAAATGCAGATTAATTAATCTCTCCGGGAGTCAGAAACCCCAAAATGGAACAAAGTAGAGCACAAAGTCATTAAGTTTGATATGGTAGCATTTAAAAGCATAAATAAGACCCACCAGTGCACTTAAATGTAGCAATAAAAGCCTCATTTGCAAGTATCAACCGTGACCCACATTTCAAAACTGAACCTGCTGCCTCGTGTTTCACTTTCAATTTTAAAGTGTTTGTCCAAAAGAGGAGGAGGGAAAAAAAGCTAGAGATGGCCGTGAGTGCCTCTGTGCTAACGAGCCTTTGGGACTTGGACTCAGTCTCTATTGATTCCTCACCTGCTGAAACAGATGAGGTCATTGGGGCTATCATACGCGTGCACGTGCGTGCTGAGGCGATATTTGCAAGGATGGGAAACCCGAATGGGAGAAAATGTCTTTAGCAGCCTCGGGATGAGCCCGTGGAGAAGGGCCGCTAATCCCAGCATCCTCCGCCATTCATCTCCAATCCACTTGGCTCTCGGAGCTCTTCTCAATAGGCGACTGGCGGCTTCCCCGCAGGATCTGCTCGCAGCCTCGGCCCGCGACCCGGTCACCGCCCACCGAGGCGGCCGCCGGCCCGTCACACGCCGACAGGAACAGCTCCATGACACGTGCTTTTGGAAACCATCAAATGGTTGCGGGTCAACATCAAATTAGGGGCTGCGTGCCATGAGATGATCAATCACCTGACATTCAGCCGTGATCTCATCCAGGAGATGTCGCTCCCAGCTCGGTTCTCTCAACCAAACACTCAGTGGAGCAACAAAGCCGGCTGAACACTGGCGTTCGTTGGCCAGATGTTGCTTCTCCTGCTTATTCTCCTGCAGCGAGGGGACCTGAACATCCCACCATGACGTAGCCAGACAGACGACCTACATTAGCTGATGCCTCAGTCCGATGTTCTGACGGGCTCTGCAGCTCTGTGGAGAACACGTGACCGCAGACAGACGGCGAGCCGATAAATCAGGCGTATAAAGCTCAGTGATTTACAGGATCAACATTTTGAACCAGCGAAGGAGTGTTATCCTCGCTCACATCCACCCAGACTTCATGCACGGCCTCCTGCTGCCAGAATCGCCTTTGAGAACGAGGCAACTTTTCTATAATGTAGCAGGCACTGAGCAGATGAGGGGGCTGTTACACAACACAGAGCTGCAGCTTCACTCGCACGCTGCTGCGCGGCTCGCGTCGCTCCCCTGTGCAATGCTGCCGAGTCCAGGCTTCCAGACTGGCAGGCTGACTGTGGCCCTTCAGAGCCCCGAGAGCTGGAACAGCCTGGATGGAAACAATAAAAATGGAGGGGGGGGGGCTCCTGTACGAGAGTCTCTGGGGCTGAGCAGCAGGGAGTGATGCGTCTCCACAGAGGCTTCCCCTGCAATCCTAAAACGACTTTGACATTCACGGAAAAGAGACCGCGCGGCCAAATATTGGACGGAAGCAATCCGAGAGACCTTGGCCTCAGCGTGCGAGGGAGATTTACATCTCTGCTTTCTCTAAATGAGCAAATGATTCTTCAGGAGAAAGTTCATAGCGAGGTTATTGGGCTGGTTTCATGAGCTGTCAAAAACCACCTTCTTGTCTGGTCCAGCTGTAAACTAATGCATCAATGTTCTGCAGGGTCAGTGAGAACTAGCGAGTTTTAACTTCTACTGGAGGAAATGTTCACTCCAGCCTCTCACTACGGCAAAATGAATGTTCCAGTCAAGAATCCGGTGGGCTTCCCTGTCAATGTGCAGTCAGACCGTCCTGCCGTCTGGAGGTTCTGAGCTGGAAGGAACAGGGATTAATTGTGAGCGTGGCTTCCTTTAATCTCTCAAAGCCACATTTATTTACAGTTAGGCTCTGTTTTCTTCTTCTGTAAGATCGTGGCCCAACATTAGGGAGCGCGCCAGCCAGAAATAACGAGTTAAACCTGCTTCTTCTGGCAGGATGCTGGGCTTCAGCAGCGTCTCGTCTTCCTCTAAGACAGCAAAGCCCAGCGGGACCCTCTCATGTGAGGCAAAATGAGCGTAGCGCCGATGGGTTCGGCGGAAGCGTGGACTCTAACAGCAGACTGTTAAAACAGAGGCTCTGCTCCACTGGCTCTGGTGTATCGAGGCTGAGCTACAGCTAACCGACGGCCACACGCGCTCTAAGCCTGGTCTCAAGCAGCGAGGACGGGGACCGTGGCTAAAGCGGGACCGGCCAGTCCCGTCCAACAAGGTCAGGCTATCAAAGAACGCACGTTTCCTCTGGTCACGGCTGTTCAAACATGACCGAGAGCATCCGGGCCGCTCGGCAAAAACAGGCAGTTTCCTCTGCAAATATACTGACGATTCTATAAATAGATTGGGTTGGAAGTCAGTGGCTGGGATAGACTGTTGGTGATGGAACATCTCACATGGAATCGCCTTCGTTTGACTAACGATTCCTGGACAGACCTAAAAATAACATTCCTGGACCTTTATTGTGGCTCAACATTAGGGTGGTCCCTCTCGCCATCCACCCTCTAGTTCCTGGATTTGCTGATGTCATGATGAAGGCTTTTAACTTCAGTGAGGCGACAACAGTGTTGCCGCCCCGTTTCCACATGTCCCAGCGTGGTCAGCGTGCTCTACTCACCACAGTTTTCAGGCTGTGCTCCTTCACCAGCTGCAGCGAGTTCCAGTAGCAGGATTTGAGGTCGTTGTTCTCAGTGGTGCCGACCTGATTTCTGGCCACAGGGCCCACGGTGTGGATGACATCTGCGAGCACACGAGAGTCTCATGTCAGACAGGTGCACCATGCTTTGGCGTGGCTACGAGACACAATGATGATGATGATGATGATGATGATGATGATGATGGCGCGTAAACATCAGTTTGCCTCCTCAGAGGGACAGAAGGGACACGACGAACAGAGACTGTCTGAAACGAAGCTTTCATTCAGTAAATGAAATAGGAGCTTCGATGGAGAATCAATTACATCAGTCTTTTAGACCATCTGCTCAAATATTCATCCCTCTCCTGTATGCTCTCCGCCTTTGCATAATAATATCCTCACCTGTCAATCACTGACCTCCGAGTGGGGTCCGACTTACGTCAGGAAGTTTCTTACAGGAATTAAGAGTGACGACGGGGAAACTAGAGATGAAACAACGACTTCACAGAGGCGATTTAGCGCTGGGACCCATGGTTCAAGACAAACACCCCCCCCCCCCCGTACCTGTTAACATCAAAACTAGGCTGATATTCACAGCAACATAGACTCCCGTTAAAGTGCCAAACGCCTTTAAACATTAGGCAACAAGAAACCCTGACCTTTGACCTGTGGGAGGTGTTGTTAAATACTGTTGAACTACAGCACAAGTTCAAGCTTTAGGATGTGATTATTCTCCCCTGCGGCTGAGCTGAAATTAAATCACTTTTACTCGTTCACCATCTCAGGAATTTGCCTGAACGGACGTCGAACCCGTAACACCGATTTCCTGGGTAGACCAGATGGATACCAGTTTTACTAAGAGTATTTTTTTTATATTAAATACATGATTATATTCATAAAACAATGAACTTGCCAAAAACAAAATCGTTTCTGTGTACGTGTGTGCACGTGTGTGTGTGTGTGCGTGTGTGTGTGCATGTGTGTGCTTACTCAAACAATTGTCTGTCCCTTTCAGCCCGAGCTGGTAAAAACCCAATTCGCGACCAATTAATTATGGATCAACTCTGACTCACACACTTGCAATTTAACGCATCAAATCCTCATTTCTGCACGGTGAAATATTAAACGCTGCTAAAGAATGAATGCTGAGAATGAGGCGCAGGTTTGTGGCGAGCAGCGGGGGGGTGGGGGGGTACAGCAGCAGCCTGTCGTGGAACACACTCGCCTCCGGTGTTTTTGAACGCATCACCGCGCTGATTTCTAATAACTGGCAGCGCCAAACATTTTGTGTGAGCTATACCGATTTACGTCTGCATCCATCATTTACAGACCAAGTTCAGCCCTCAGGTATGTCTGGATGGGGGGGTCAACATGGTCATAGACTTGGGAAACCAGTAGATTTATGTACCGGTAGTGTTTACTGGTGAAGGAGTTAGAGCTTAGAATGGTGGCGAGTGCAGCCCAACCTGAGCCGGAATGACAAGAGAAGTGTCTTAAGTACGTCTTTATCCATAATAGCAGTCTGGAGTTGTGTGGTTATAATGGGCCACATTCAAAGTTGTCTTTTTCTGCATAATTCATGAAGTTCCTCACTACAAGAACGGCAACATGCCAATTAGAATATGGGTAAGTGCCAAAACCAGACTAGTGGTGAATTCATGAAAATTTAAACAGTTCTTATGTCACCAGTATCACTACCGCATCCGCATCAAATAAATATTTATACAGCCGTGTTTCTAAGAGGTGAAAGACACGTTGCACTTTGTAACTACGGGGAGATGTTACAGGAAAACCTGCTTCTCATCAATTCTGTGCAAAAAGACGACCGAACAGGACCGAACAAAGAAACCCAAGCAGTCGTCGTCTCAATCTAATTACATCCAATATTAGGGCGGCGATTAAAGCCAATTAAAGCTGAATATGAATTCTCTTAAAGACTTATTTCTGCAGCTCACACAATAAACTGAAAATATGAATGCGAAGTAATTAACGCCGGCATAAAACCCACCGTGAGCCATTAAAGCAGAACCAGAACATTCTGGGCTCCAATCATTTCTTATTATCAGTTATACAGGGATGATGTCTGCAGCTGGATAATACAAGATGCTTCTTTATTCTGTTAATGAAAGAACGGTTCTGGTGTAAATTCCAGAATATGAAGCTCTATCTGAGCAGGGCTGGAACGCCTCCTCTCCCAGTTCGGAGCTGACTGCAGGGGTTTTGATAACGAATGCAGAAAACATCAGGACAGATGCCCTGAAGAAACACCTAACAGGCCGCTTCTTGTTTAGCGTGTGAAGGCGCTGAGCTGTCGAAAAAAAGCAGAAAAAAAACACACTTGTAAAATAATAATATTCCAGTGGCTGGGAAATAAAAACCAATAATTTCACATCTAACCTGAAAAGAGACAGCGGAGGAGTGGGGACGGAGCAGACGCGGCTCCGAGCATCCAAAATGAGTTATTAAGGAATTTAACGGGAGTCGTGCTTCTCACACGTGCCACCAAATCCCCACTGCACACACCTCTGTTTAAACTATATTCCAGCAGTAGTTAATCAGCTGCCATCCACAGCGCTCCGGCTGGCATTCCGAGCAACACCTCGGCATCCAAGCTCGGCTCGGTTTAGACAACCGGCCCAGCAAAGACCGCCGGTTTCCTTAGCACGGTGGGCAGAAGCAATAAAGAGCTTCATGAAAAATATACACACATGCAAAAAAATTAAATAAATCCAGATTTCCGCTGTGTAATTGTGTAGTTTTCCTGGTTCTTATTGTGGATAAATCTGCTACTACCTGCAAAAGGCCACAGGAGTCAAGGATGTGACCTTTTCCTCTCACGTGGAGGAGCTTCTGTGTGTACATCACACACTCCCCCAGCCTCTTTGTGAGGTTTGCAACTAGCACTCACATTTTAAAACACATAAGGGGCTATGGAGGCAACAGGGAAAAGGGATTTATCTTCGGCATTCGGGATATTGTGTAAAAAATAAAAAACTGAATAAATAAATCAAAATTTATTCTGCAAATCCCGGCGTCATGCATATGGATGGCGGCGCTGCAGAAACCACATTACTGGCTGCAATTATAGGCAGCAGAATCCACACAGCCTCCCAGAGTTTAAGTGCTTTATTATTGCCATCTTTTTTTAACCCCCCCGATCAAGCATTCGGGACCTTTGCTGGGGAAATGTGAAGGGGGAGCACTCTCCCAGTTGACCCATCACGTACAGGCAGCCGTTATAACACCTGAAGCACAGGTGGAGGCGCCGTAAAGCTCAAGGGCGCCGCGGACGGAGCTGCATCGCTGAGCTAGAGAGCATCTGAATTCAGGAGCTGATCCCGCTGAACTCCGATGATAAAACAGTGAAAGAACAATGAGAATTTTAGCTGTGATTGTCCTTATTAATGAGGAATTGTTTAATTCTTGCTGTGTGAGCTGCAGGAGAAGAAAAACCTTCATTCCCTAAAAGAATAAAGGAAAAACAAGGCTGTAGAATAAAGGTGCATCGATATCTAAAACCTACAGAAGCGCGTGATGTTAAAGCCCTGTGATGCGCGTTCCAGAAGCTTCTTTTATGACTCAATGGAAGTAATAGATTACAACATAGCCCGGCTCGCCACTGGGAACGCTGGCTCCTGTTCGGATCCATTAGAAAAATAGTCGAGATAGAAACGCATCTTCTTCCCCAACACCAGCAGCAGATAACAGCGGTGCAGGAACAGGTCGACCGAGAGAGAGAGAGAGAGAGAGAGAGAGAGAGAGAGAGAGAGAGAGAGAGAGTGAGTGTGTGTGTGTGTGTGTGTGTGTGTGACAGGTCAGGAATGTGTAGCTTGAGCCAAACAACACAGAGACTTGAGCCAGGCAAGCACAAATTCAGGTTTTTATATTTCAACACACACACAAATCTTTATGCAGCAGCTGCCAGCCCATAATACTCACGCTTTACCCAGAAGAGTGATTGCATTTTTTGTAATAAAGTGTACTTTGAGCATGATTGCCAGTATGGACCCTCCCAGCATGCACACAGCTGTCCATGTTGGCCGCCGAGGATAAATAAATGAAAGGCGTACTCCCACTCAGACACAGAACTGGTGTTGTCATGGTGACAGAGTGTACAGTGTGATACCCTAATGCACGCTGAGGCTCCCATCTGAAAGACAGACTTTTAGCAGTCCTGGAATCACACGCTCCACGCTGCGCAGACACATCTGTGGGGGGTTTCTGTCCCTCTTTCCCCCCTCACAAATATCCCCTTCTTGAAAAATGGATTATGGGTAACGCAGTGATTATTTATACCCGCAGGTTTCAGAGAGCTTTCCGCTGCGAGCGTCGCCGGGATTCTGTCGCACCTCGACAGACTGTGGGGGCAAAGAGCAGGAGAGCCGTCACAAAGGATGATGACAGAGCGTCACACACACATGCAATATCACAGGAGCCACGCTGCCGAGTACGGAGCCCGTCTATTTACAGCCCAGTTCAGGCAGGACAAAAACGTCACAACTGGCCTCTGCGGAGGGTTCTGGCTGCAGCGTCCACAAACTCAGAACCTGAGGACGTTTAGTTCGATGAAGCACTTTTTCTGAACATTTCTCACGTCGAACTAGCTTCCGTAAACACACACACACACCGCTATGCATCCCTCTCTGCTGTTAGTTAGCTCTGAAAGGCACAGTCGACACACACACACACACACACACACACACACACCCACACGGTGCTAAGTGTTACCTTTAAATGTCAACAAGCTCTCAGAGTTTAAAAAATAATAGATGACCATCTTTCAATCACTTGTTTTTACTGGCTTGGTAAAGGGTGTGTGTGTGTGTGTGTGTGGGGGGGGGTGGCAGAGGCACACAGAGATCTGCTCTTTAGAGGCTGTAAGAATGTGGCTGTTGTGTCTAGAGGGATCGGAGTGAGTGGAGAGATGCAGAGAAGCGTCAGCGAGGGGAGCTGCCGGCTGCTTCCACCCTCCTGAAACATTCCTCCAAGCTTGACGGAGCTGCCAGGTGACGCTGCTCGCGCTCACTCGCTCTGCCGCTCGCCCTTTCTCAGCTTTGCAAAGCCCTTTTCTCAGTGTCAGCCTAAACAGGAGGGAGCTTCAGAACTCAGAACGAGGCTGAACGAAAGAGGAATAAAACTGAGATTAAAAATAGGCCGGGTGGAGGCCAGATGTAGCTTTTGCAGGTTAGCGCCGCCGCGCCGTGTCCACGGGTCTGGCTGTGATCCCTCATGTCTGCAGGTGTGACACCACCGCGGTGATGATGCGGCGCGGCGTGCGGCGGCAGCTCCCGCCGGGCGACATCAACGACATTTGTGTTCGGTGGAAAATGCCATTTTGTTTTTGTCTGGCGGCGCGGACCCCCTTCAGACACGCCGGCGGCCGGAGCTTCTGATCCAGCGGGGGACCTGCGGGCGGGTCGCTCCATTTTGAAGTTGACAGATGTCGCTGGTGCGGAGACGCCTGCAATATTTAGTGTTTGCTCGATGGTTCCCGTGCAGCACGGTGGCCTGTTGCAGCCGAACGAGCCGCTCTTAAGCAACAGCGTAACCTGCTTTTAAAGATCTCTTTGTTCCATATTAAATGCACACAACAAACCCAATGTCTCCTCAGCACCGCCTTTCATCTGTGCCACAAAGCGCTCGGCTGCAGTGTTATTATCCACCTTCAACTGCATCTCATCTTTTCAATGATTAGGGCGCCAAACAGGCGGGGCGGCGCATCATAATTCTACAGGTCGCCTTTGCAAAGCAGCCTTTCAGCCGGAGCTTTGAGCTTCATGAATCTTTCAAATGCCATTCAGGTTTATACACACACGCACGCACACACACACACTTGTGGGAGCACCGCTGCAGGGCGAGACTGAAAGTGATGAATCCTTTACAGATGTCATTACCCGCCATCGCAATTAAGACATGAGCCCCTCATGTGGATGTGCTAGGAACAAGTTATTGCTGCTTATGAGATTTTGCAGATTCCATTCCCGAGCATCACGGTGATGTCACTGGCCCTGCGTTGGCCAAGGCTGAAGGAGAAGTTTGGATTTGGTTTCATCCTTTCGTCCTTCTTTCAGTCTTTTAGCAGAATAACAACAGTAAATATCAGCTCACCATAACGTCAATAGAGAAAAGGTTGAACCATTCCCCGTATCTCCTTCACACGTTGTTCAAAGCCTCTGAAATAGCAAAGGAATGAGTCTGGAGGGCTCGTTTTTTTCTGAGAAAATTCAGATAGAACTGAGATGTGGGCTCCATTCCCGCTCCATCTGTAGGCACCACCCGAGCGGATTCTCCCGTTTCGGATGCATTCAGGAAAAAAACCCACCAAACCCGTGACAAAGAGACCTCGGTCCTGAGATGCTCCCCGCCCCGCGCACATTAGCATTGAGAGCCAGATTATGTGCGGCTGCGTCGCACCTTGTCCGTCAGCGTGACGCAGCGCTGACAGGCTCCGTGAGAGGGCCCCATCAAAAATAAACACAGGTCATTCACACGGCGCTGTTCCCCCAGCCCTCCTCCACCTTTCTTCAAACACCCGCAGGGGCCCCTGGGTGTGTGGAGAGCTGCGACTGCACCCCTCCAGGGAGGGAGAGTCGACGGGCACACCTGCCACATAGCACTTCAAAAGACAGAGAACACCCGTGCACGCGAGTGCCTGTACGACACATCAGAAAGCTTTAAGACGCCTCCTCTTGTGGGAATATATTAGCTGCAGCATAAAGCTGCGGGCCACATCAAACATGGTGGAAACACAGCTGAAGTTCCCACAGAGCGCCGTGCACACGCACGGTGCACGTGCACTGGGTGCTGAGGATTTGGACTAACAGTCCTGGAACGTCTCGTGAGGCCGAGCGTTGGAGCTCAGCCCAGCGTCGTCTCATTTCCAGTCCTTCCTGGCTCTTGTTTTTCCTCCCGCCTCCCCATTAAGGTGTGCGTGGAGGAGGAAGGCGGGGTCCTCCGTAGCGCCGCTCCCCACACGTTTTTCTGCTTTGTTTATGGAGTGTGTGTTTATCACAGACGCCGTTTTGCACCCAGGGCTACGCCGCGCCGTGCACGTGCTCGCTCTGCAACATCGCCAGAAACGTCTCACAAGGGAGAAGCACGCAACCCTATTTTAGAGGCAAGGGAACGCCGGCCATGCCACGATTAGTCTGTTTATGTTAAGCTTTGACGTGCAGAGGTCGACGTTGTTGCAGACGTGTTTCAGCGACGGGACCGAGGATGCTTCATGGTCAGACCAGCCGGTGTTTGTGCTACTAGCACGGAGCATTTCTGCAGCATGACTGGGGAGGGTTAGCCCCGCTCCAACCCCCACACTCCATAATTCATAGCAGCCCGGCCTTTTGCACAAACGTCTCTTGTTCTTCAGAATATTTTGCCAATCAGAGCCACATGCTACATGAAAATGTATCTTACTTCCACCAAAATACGGGCTTAATGAGATAATTTCGGGGTAGTGCGTTAGACTGACATGTCAGAAGAGCTTCGATGTGTGGTCTCCTCACAAGTGCCGTCTGAAATAAACGGTCCCGGCTGGCTGCTTTCGCTCACCAACACTTGACAGCGAGAGACTTTTGGAGGGGCATCAGATGTGTGAGAATTCAGGGGGCAAAGGAAAATATGTTTCACTTTAAAGTTTCACAAGGCAGCTTAACAGCTGCCCACCAGTTTTACCCTGGTTAAGAGGAATCATTTAGCCTGGGGTCTGAACACACACACAAGCAGGCCTCCCTTTGGGTCTGATCCAGCAGATGACTACTGCTACCCATGGTGACCTTTAGAATCTGCCTCACCAACTGATTTTATTTTTAAACCTGTCGAAGGGAGCTACAAACAGAGAGAAGAAGAGAGGAATGAAAAAAGGTCCTGGTTCTATAGGGTGATATAGGAGCAGCTGCAGAAATGTACAGCTTCTAAAACTTTGTTTCAGCGCAAAAGTCCCGTAATGATTTATAAAGAGGGAAAATTCAGGCATGTCGGGGCAGCCAGAAGACAAGGGATGAGGAAACCAGAGGATTTTCTTTAAGCAGATAGGCACCCCCCCCCCCCCCCCCCCCAAAAAAAACAACAAAAAAAACATCCTCTTAAATCCACCCAAAGCAGCCAAAAAACACACAGCCACGTCTTCAAAGCCGGGCTGCGAAATAAAAACGAGGAGGAGCAGGTGAAAAACACTGCAAACATCGGCGCTGCCGCTCAGCCGGGGACCAAAATAGTTCTCCTCTCCCCCCCGATCGGAGACAGACAGAAGGTAAAGAAGATGGACAGAAATCCTGCTGCTCCCTTTCAGGATAAAAGATAGAAAAAGATGAGTCGTACACCCCGAAGCGTCATAGCTGGCAATTATTCATCTGTGTAAAGGTGATGCAAGGATTAAGATACGGGCACATTTAAAATGCCGTTAAAGTGAATTACAGGCAGTGCAAACGATCTCGGGAGATATGTAAAACACATCCAGCCTTTATCTGCTCATCCCACCGTCATGGAGACCCCAAAACCGGCAGGCAAATATGATCGGCAGCAAAGACTGATGGGATACGGCTGCCTTCTTATATAAAGAGTCCATGTCCAGCTTTAGCGGGGAAGCAGGGGGGGCGGCAGAATAGCGCCACCCTTTGGCACATCTCCGCTACTGCAGCCAGCAGAAAGAAACTGTGCTCTCAAATATTCATGCACAAGCGTCATCAGTGCACAAGCGTCATGGGTGCACAAGCGTCATCGGTGCACAAGCGTCATCAGTGCACAAGCGTCATCAGTGCACAAGCGTCATCAGTGCACAAGCGTCATCAGTGCACAAGCGTCATGGGTTTATGCACATGTGTCTGGACAAAGACGGAGCTCTGCCCTGACTCTCACACCTCCGGCCCAGAGCCTCACCGCTGGAGCTGCTGCCAGTCAGCACCTGCATCAGCAGCTTTGGGCATCATGGAACCTTCCATCCATGTTCTGGGTTCTGGTTCTACTCACACGCAGCAATAAAACCGTGGGGCACGTGCGATGGCTGTGCAGGACACTGCAGTGCAGAATAAAACAACAAGGTTAGAATGTGTGCAAACATGCGTTGGTGCCCATAGAAGCATCTGCTGCTTTCCTTCTATAACCCACTGACTTCAACTGCGGCGCTGATCAGAACTTACGGGGAAAGACAGGGCAAGACCACAGACGCTGACATTTAACTCCTTAGCGTTAAAAGCATCATCCATCTTACACCTGTTACCACGTTGTCATAGTAACAGAGACTATAATAATCAGTCTGTCAATAAAAAGCTCTGTGTGATACGCGTGTGGACAGCACGACATTTCTATTCACGTGGAACAGAACAATACTCATATGTGATGCACGTGTGGAACAGGAATTGATCTTAATGTTCTCGCGGCTGTCAGAACAAACATCACGAGAGCAGGAGCTCCCAGAATACGCATGTCCACTGCAACGCGAGGACGGTCTGGACAGCGGGGACATTTTCTCTGGTCTTCACAACTTCCAAAGGCTGTTTGGGGGCCAAACTGGGTGGCAGCTGTGACGTTAGCGGCTAGGCAGCTGTGACGTTAGCGGCTAGGCAGCTGTGACGTTAGCGGCTAGGCACGGCCAGATGCAACATGTCGGTCCTTGCAAAGAGAGGAGCACAAACGTCCACATGTGTGAGTGTGTATGTTCATACGGACGTGTGTGTGAGCCTGGACGCTGCCGCCTTCCTCTCCTGCTGACATTTACATTAGGAATCTGTGCAACGGCAGCAAAAAGCAGGTGAGAAAGTGCTTCGCTGCCCACGACTGCCGCCGGTCCTTCCTGGGTTCGGCCAGCAGCTCCCACAGCTCTCTGGGGCACGAACGTGCCGGCATCCGGGGTGCGTCTGCCGTGGCCTCGTTAGCATGAACCTCACGACGGAGTCACGGGAGATCCTCCGAGACGCTTTGGAAATATACACAAATGAATGCCCCGACTGCAGCCCTCATAAATAAAGAGACAGCATGCCATTTTCACCTTCAGGTATCTGCAGCGGAGAAGAAAATGGAAAAGTAACCTCAGTGGAGATGGAAATGAAATATGATAGTGTAAAACGGGGGTAAATGCGCTTGCTGGGGTTTTCTTTAAGCATCTGCTAAGGTGGTGTGTGACTTTGCTGAGCTCGGCTACTGGAAGGGCAAAATGTCTCCCAGGAGGGGCTTTCTATGAGATCTCCGAGCAACAGGGGCAACAACATTCCCTCGAACCTTCCACACCTCTAAAACTGAATCTGGTGAGGGAAGTTGTTTATTTTTCTGGGCCGGGTCTCATCAGGGGACAACAAAGGTGTCTGGTCTGGAAGGAATTCCTGCGAATCCTTTCTCGTTCCACAGAATTCCTCTGCAGCAGCGGAGGAACCAGGCTGCCTGATAATGGCGGGCGACCACCACCGACATGGGGAATGAATCCTTTAACAGGTGGCCAGGGTGGAGGGGACGGGGCTAAATCAGCAGCACGGCTGCCTGCGGTAGGGGCTGCTGCCTCTTTGACTCACTTTAATTAGTCCTCCTAAAACCTCTCCTGGTGCCCTTCGTTCACCCTCGGACTCCAAACGTGCAGCGATGTAAACAAAGTTTAAGGGTTTCAGCCGTTAAACTGTCATGGCCGCAGCTTTTAAGGCGGTATTCCTATTTATTTCTGACATGGACATCGGAACAATGGTTCCGGTGAGGTTCACGGATCCTCTATCTGAATCATGTCTGGTTTTGTTGCCCCTTGACTCCACGGAGAGATCAGCCGTGTGTAGTTTTGTCAGTCCCTGTAACTAAGCAACT
Organism: Takifugu rubripes; assembly: GCF_901000725.2. Lineage (NCBI taxonomy): Eukaryota > Metazoa > Chordata > Actinopteri > Tetraodontiformes > Tetraodontidae > Takifugu > Takifugu rubripes. The sequence goes on from NC_042288.1 coordinate 15,355,642, forward strand.
AGGCATTACAATGAAGCCGAGCGGCGCTTGCGGCGGTTGCTAGGGAACTGCAGGAAAGTGTTCCCACTTGTGAATGGCACTCGGATAGATCAGCCTCTAATGGTTGAGGTCTGATGGAGCTTCGGCTACAAGGAGATGAGGGATTGGAAAGCGGGCAACGCGCTCCATCTCGCCGCTATACCATATGTCACACTCGACAAGTCTCCGGAGTCCCACGCATCAGCACACATAACAACCAGATGAAAGTGACGGCAGGTTTTCCCTCAATAGGAACCCATTTGCATAGAAGTAGGGTCTGAATAATTGAGAGGTGTGGGAGAGAGCGAAGGGTGGCCGAATGGGGATGTATGCCTGCCAGCTAAATCCATTAGCTGGGCCGTGCTTGGACGAGGCAGGCAGCTGACGGGAGCGCTCTGTTATCGGACACTAAAGGACACCGAGGCCGGCCATCAGCACGCCTGCCCTCGCCGCTCTCTGCCTTCAGGTAGAGAGCGGCAGCGAGAGAGGGAAAAGGACAGGAGGGTAATGACGGAGACAAAGGAGGGAAAACGGCGAGAGAGCAAAGAGGGTCAATAACAGAAAGACGGTGGAGGTGTTGCCCCGTTACTGCTTTATAATTGGCCAGCAAGGGCAGGCAAATGAGAGGCTACTTATCCTACAGAGCAGTTTCACAACTTGCTCTCTCTCTGCAAGCGGAGCCCATTTAAAGAGCATCAGAACCAATGACCCTCTGGAAATGGGGGCGCCGTTCCTCTATTCAAGCCGCGATAAGAAACGTTAAACAATTGTCAGCTAACAGTTTTACTTTTGAAAGAACATCACTGAAAGCTGGTTCAGAGAAGAGACCTTTGAAGGCTGTTGCTATGCAAAGAACTTGTATATTTATATGTAAAGAGGGAGAGAAAGCATAGATAAGAAGTGTTGCTTTAAAGGAAAACAACAGAAACAGCACAGCGGAAAGATTGTTCCCACTTGGTTCCCCGTACGTCCTTTCACTTTTCCTTCCCATCACAAAGGCCACTCGCTCTGACTCGGGCCGACGTGCTGAGAGAAACATCGGCAACACTAATCTGTCCGAATCCCACTCGGCACGTTTGCCATTTCAGGAAGTTTCTGTTAGCAGGTTATGCTAACACACGGCTGCAGCTGCCAATCGGATTTATGCTGTAGAGTGTGGTGATCCTGGGGGGAGAGAGGGGGAGGGAGGGGGGAGAGAGGGGGAGGGGAGGGGGAGAGAGGGGGAGGAAGAGGGGGGAGGAAGAGAGGGGGAGAGAGGGGGAGAGAGAAGGGGGGAGAGGGCGGGAGAGAGAGGGGGAGGGAGAGAGGGAGGGGGGGAGAGAGGGGGAAGAGAGAGGGAGGGGGGAGAGAGAGGGAGAGAGAGAGGGGGAGGGAAGGGGGAGAGGGAGAGGGAGGGGAGAGAGGGGGGAGGAAGGGAAGGAGGGAGGCGGAGAGAGAAGAGGAGAGAGAGGGAGGGGGGAGAGAGAGGGAGAGAGGGAGGGAGGGAGGGAGAGAGGGAGGAAGAGGGGAGGAAGAGAGGGGAGGGAGGGAGGGAGGGGGAGAGAGGGAGGGAGGGGAGAGGGAGGGGGAGAGGGATGGAGGGAGGAAGAGAGGGGAGAGCGGGGGAGAGAGGAGGGAGAGGAGAGAGGGAGAGAGGGAGGGAAGGGGAGAGAGGGAGGGGGAGAGAGAGGGGGAAGAGAGAGGGGGAGGGGGGAGAGAGAGGGGGAGGGGGGAGGGAGACATCAAGCAAAAAGAAAGAAACTAAACCCAGAATAAAGCCTGTCTGCCATAGAAGAGAGGAACAGGCAGCATGAATCCGCTGGACGTGTTTAAAACAGACGGGTTTACCCTCCCTGAGGGGACCCAAATATTCCAGGAGCGACACACACACTAATCAATGACGGGACACCGGCAGGAGCTGTAACCCTCCGGAATGAAAGCGTGAATAAGGAGGAGCAGACGGAGACGGAGAAGCCGGCACGGAACCAATAACGGCTGTTTCCTGCCGTCTATCAGGGCGGGAGCAGCTCCCACAGAGGAAGAGCGAAGCCACGGGGCCGTTTGAACAGGATGCAGCTGGACGAGGATCCGAGTCTCCTGGAACTCCAGTTGGGATTCTCCTCCAGACACATTGGGAATGAACAGAGACGCACGATTAAATGAGCTCCGATCCCCGATTGGCTGCAGCAGCTAACGGGCGCGACCACGTAACCGCTGTACTTCACCCTCACGTCTTCCACCCAGCAGCACGTTTGGCTCGTGGACACGCAGCTTTTAAACGTTCCCGAAGCCTCCGCGGAAAACTCTCGGATGCACGATCTGAACGAGAGGCAGCATTCGTTGGAGAGTTCTGTTCGTTTTTATCGGACCCTTGAAGGGATCATTCAGCCCTTTGATGGTCCCACCACAACCTCTCCGGCCCTGAACACCAAGGTCAGGGCACATCAGAACGTGATCAAATGAGCTCTGGAGGGGAATAAATGCCGCTCCGCGTCTCAATAAGTGTGCTGCTGTGCAGCGGCAGGAAGTGACGGAGCCTCATTTGCATGTTTTGGTCCTCGGCTGTGGCGGCGCTGATGCGGCCTAATGTGACGCCTGACATCGCTAAAGCCCTGTAATTATTTCCCTGACCTGCTCGACGATAATCTCTCCTCCAGTTAATTGCTAGCATAAACACATCCTCAGGTGGTCCGGGTTCATTGGACCCTTCTGGAGGCACAACAGCTCCGCAGCGACGATGCAGCGGAGCCCTCCGAGACTCGTCGGAACCTGTTCCACTGCTGCTCCGTGAAGTGGTAAATTCCAATTCATCCGGTGTGATTGGAAGCCTGACTAACGATGATAATGGTTAATGATATGATGCAAATACACCACTTCTGCATGCAAAAACAAAAGAAGAAGAAGAAGAAGAAGAAGAAGAAGAAGAAGCAGCCTAACAAGTTCACGATGAATAATTTATACCATTCTGATTTGCATTATTCCACAATTCAGCAGATCGGAAAGGAGGTCTGGTTCTGGGGACCGGGCCGTGTTCTGTTTATGGTTCTACACTATCTGCACCAGCACTTTATAGTAATCAGCTTCTGGCCGTGTCCGTAGGGGTTTATTGTCTATTGTGAGCCAATATTTAACGACGCTATGGCGAGCTCTGTGTGTGTCGGCCATCTGGCGGAACCAAGGAAGGCGGCTTGAAATCCCAGTCCGCGCTCCCGCTCTGCAGCATTTAGGCTAACGAGGCTAACGAGGCTAACGCTCTGTGCAGTTGTACTCTGGCAGCCAGAGTTGCAGGTGATGAAAGCAGCACAATCTGCACAGAGATGCTAATCCCCCAATTAAACGAGAGCCCTGAGCAGCCGGGCCGTTGCTGGCGATGCGGATCTGGGGAGAGCACAGGAAGCGTGCGTGCACGCCGCAGTCCGCACTTCACGCTGTGGCTTTGGGCGGATTTATGGACGGACCGGTACGGTGAAGAAGGGCGACGGCGTGCGGCGTGTTTGCGTAGCGTAGCTAGACATTAAAAGCTTTTGGACATGTTTGCTTAGTGTGGCAGAAGCTAACGGAGCCTTCAACCAACAGGAACGCTCCGAAATCCTCTTTGTCCCGCGTCTGAGGTTGACAGGAGCGGCGCCCTTGCTCAGGCCCGAGCGGAACTCCCACCGATATGGGAAAAATAAGGTTGTTTAATTGTAGTTTATTTCAGTGCCTGATTGTTTTTATTGAGCTCCATTATTCTTGTTAATGAGGCTATGATGCTAACGCTGCCGGATCTCCCTTCGTTGACCAAGTGTGCGTCGTCCTGTTGCTCTCCACAAAAGGTGGAACTGAGCGTTTCCAAGACAGATTTGTCCGTTCCCATTTTGTCCGTTCCCATATTCACTTCTTTCCGGAAGCGTCGAAACTCTTCATGCTGAATTGCACAACAATGGGCGCAAAATACTTCACGGAGAAGCAGGATGTTGATCAAAGTATGCTTACGCACTGCATTTTATTGGCACTTTGCTCCCATCCGCACAAAAATTGCATTAGGAACAGCAGCCTCGACAGAACGTTCCGCTGCCTTTGCCCACGTCGGGCACATAAACGGACATTAAATTAGGTTATCCAGTGACAAGTGTGCAAAGATGTCACCGGCGCTTTAGAACAAGGAGACACATTAGCATTACAAAAGGGTGCATTATGAGTGAATAATGCGCCCTGCTACCAGTTTGGACATGCAGCAAAAGTGAATGTCAAAACTCATTGGAGCACACATTCTTCAGGCTCTGGAGCAGCGTATCAAGCGGCAGCGAGTCTCATTCCTTGGCGGTAATAACCGCAGGAACGGAGCGGCGGATGGAGACGACCCGCGACAAATATGCAGATGTGTGCGATAAGCAGGCCGTCAGCATGGCGGCGAGGCTGTTCATCACAAGTCATCCTCCGGGCCGGGAGGATGGAAGGCAGGACAATAGGCTGCGACACACACGGAGAAATACACACACACACACACACAACAGGAATGTATCCTGTATAAAGGTCATGTGACCAAAAATCGGATTTTACCACCCAAACCCAAGAGTCGATACTAAATATGTGACAGCAGATCATAATTAATCAACCGTCGCTTCATGTTTGATTTGCTGTTTAAGAATAGCATTGATTTATGATGCTAATGCGTGCTAGCATGGCAGTGGGAGTCCCGTTACAGTGGCGTCCAGCGAGCCTGTGGCCTGGACCATCCGGCTCTGATAAACGTGGACACCTGGATGTGGACTCATGAAGGTGTGTAAAGTGACGCGGTTAGTTCCAGGAGAAATAGGGCCCCCGCGTCGACAGTACCGCTGCTGCCTCATATTCAGAGCTTTACTGCTGACAGCGCCGCTGCCCAGTGTTTAAGGCGCAGTTACTCCGGAAATCTGCCAAACGATAATGGCTTCATGATGTGATTACGGCCCAATCGGGGAAGTTATTTAACCAATTAAAGAGTGCATATTTTTCTTTGAATAAGACACGGCTCCATTTGCAGGATAACTGTTATACCCTCTTTAGCCTAGCTGCGCCGTTCAACTTAAACACTGGAAATTAGGATGATTAAGAGAAGCCGTAGCGCTAACGCTCAAATAGATTTGGAGTGATGGAGGGAACGCGAAGGAGAGTGAACAATCCGACCGTTTCCACGCTCAGATCCTGACGTTCCCGCCGGTACTCAGCCGGTAAGGGACGGCCTCTCTGTGCGGCGCCTCCTCTGACTTCTATAGCTGATAATATCTCATATTGCTGCCGTAGCAGCAGTGAACGGAGCCCTTCCAACCCCCCCCAACCCCCCCCCACCCCCCCACGCCGCCGCCACGTTGGGACGGACACGTGCAGGAGGCTAATAGCCCGCGTCTTATTAGAAATAATCTCAAACTCGCTTCCCTGATTATGCTAAAGTGACTGTTTCTCCTGTGAAATGAAAGGCTGCTGTTCCACAGAGGGGGGGCGGGGGGGTGGGGTTGGGGGGGGGGGGTGTTCTGACACGCTGTGCGCTCCAGTTGACAGAATGAGAATTGTCACGCCGCATGTGGCCCACAAAGACGGGCCGGTTGCTTCAGAAACTCTCTTCTTCACCCACCCGTCCAATAAGGAGGCATCATCCCCTCCTTCCTTCCTTCCTTCCTTGGCCACGCCCACTTTAACTTGCATCTCCTTTCCTTCCGAATCCATCGTTCTTGCTGCCGGCGTTCGCCAGGCTCCAGAGGAGACTTTCGCCTTATGACAACGTCAGCGTCCCATTTTCCACGGCAAAAAGTAGAGCGACCAAAAAGGGGGGGGCGAAGGGACCCGAGTGTGTTTTAAAAGTGCGCAGAATCGCTTGTGTTGCGTTTCAAGTAGCAGAATCGCGTTAATCAGGAAGTGGCGCCTTAATAAAACCTCTTTGTGTTGGACGATTGCAACGCGCACGGAAAAAGGTGCGACTAAATAAAAAGCTCATCCGTCTGCTGCTGTTTTCATTCACTGGGTTGCGACTCCCTTAACCAGGACCAATGAGAATGGGTGAATAGATGAATGGCTTCTTCATACGTGTTCTATCTGAATCCATCATTAACGGCTTCATTTCTCAGGCCGGCGGGATGAAGCTCCATCACGCCGACCGCCGTGACTCCGTTCCGTTGACGGGGACAGAAGGATCCGGGGAAGCCTGGCTGGCGGCAGCCTTATGACACACTGTCAGAGGGGGAGGACGGTGCGGGCCACGCTTCCGGAGACGCTTCCGGAGACGTTCCCACAGCGTCTCTCCTCTCCTCATGTTTCCATTTAAACGCCATGGAGACGATGGCGCGTTGCTCCTGTGGCTGCAAACATCTGGAACTGTGGTCGTTAATCCAGTCGCAAAGGCTACAAACGAGCCGGTGTGAGCTTTTATTGTGCTTATCTTACTGTACATGCAGGAAATTCAATAAAATGTCCTAAAGCTTGGTCACTTCAGGAGATATTCCGTTATATGATCTGGATTTCCAGCGTTTCTATCAATTCCACAGAGTTCCAAGTTGATTAGAATCATGAAAATAACAGTAATCAATAATAACAACAAGTCAAAAGGAAGCTCGTGTCGTGAGAGGAGCTACATTACCGAGTTATGACCTACGAGCAAAGATTTCAGGGGGCAGAAATTATAAACAGACTTTAATCTTTCATGCTGGGAAAATGAAATTCTGCCACTCACAGAAGATGAGGACGGGAGATAAATACGATCGGAGGGAAGCGGATGAAAGTTGTTGCGGAGCGGCTTCTGATTTATCTGCAGCGGCTCATATGTGAAGAGCGGAGGAGGCCCCAATCCAGCGGGCCGGGCCTGTCTGAGGAGACCTTGGACAGTGATGAATGGGTCAGCGCTGGATGTGTTAATGGACTGGGCCTGCGGAGCATATCCATTCCAGGTGTACGGCCCCCATAACAGGGATGGATGAGGCTCAGCGGCCTCGTGGTGCAGCACAACACGTCGTGGTGGTGAGTGACGGCGTCGTGGACGCGTCTAAACACACAGGCTAATGTCAGCTCCTGTTAAAGGATTAATCATGTGACCGCGGAGCTCGTCGCTAACTGGCGCGTCGGCCCAGCGCAGCGGGGGGGCACAGGTAAGAAAGGTTAGGAACAGCGTGATCAAACGGATGAAAATGCTTTGGTTTTTCCAGGTGATTGTTAAAAAGACAAAAGCTGCAGCAGAACAACACATTAAGGCCGCATGAATAATAAAAAAGGTTGTTAAACAGCCTGCTGATTGTTCCCCAGCTTCCTTTAATCAAATATTGAGAATGTCAGAACAGATTTGACTTGGTAAACAGGCTGGAAAATAGTAAAAATAATAAATCACTTGTTGTTGTCACTAATTTCTTCTATTTTTCCTCAGCAAAAATAGAAAGATTTAAAGAGGAATGGTTTAAAACTCTAGATTCTCCACACACGCAGGTAAAGCCTGAAAACTGATGTTTTCTGCAGCTGAATGAAAAAGATTCCTGAACATTTCGATATGAATTATCCTCATTATTATTAAATGCTGCTTGCTCTTTTAAACAAATTCATTTATGGATCCATCCAGTGCGTCCGTGAGCAGAAACAGAGACCACTTTAACCCATTTCCCAGCTTCCAGAACCAGAGTTTTCTTCCATCCTCATCCGGCTGTAAACCCAGAGAACCTGCTGGATGTGACTGGTGGCTCCAGTTCCGTTAAAGAAAGCCCACATTAAAGCACCAAAGCCCGGGAAGCACCTTCAGAACGCGGCAGGTTGGCGGGTTGGGCCTGAGTGGCGTGAAGAGGCTGAAAGTTCTGCTGACTGGGAGTTCTCTAATGACTCTGGGCGAGTTCAGCCGGTCACACACTGGCTCACTGTTTACACTCTACCTGAGTGGGTCCAGGTACGTTAATGGAAGCCCGCATCCATTTATAAAAGCCCGGGGCCAATGTCCTTCACTCCCTCCCCCCATATGACAGCCTGCTCATCAGACCGGCCCAAAATGGCCCCAATTCCAGCACGTATACAGATATATATATATAAAAGCCAAGGAAATCACTTATTCTCAGGTTTGGAGGCAACATTCATCATTGTCAGCCGGCATATACGCTTCATATGCCCCTAACACGTCCCATTTCCCCGCCAATAGCAGGTTGGCGGTTTGATAGGACGGCGCACTTGCTCATTTATAGAAGCGCTGCTGTCAGTTTTGTGCTCTTTCCTAATGTAAACGGACTCGGGATGAAGCCGTCGTCAGGCGTAATCCGACTAAAAAAAACAGGCCAAACGATAGCTTTGTTTACGCAGAGGACGTCTCAATACCTGCTAGCAAAAAGCTTCTAATAGCTTCTAATCAATAGCGAGTGTATCAGGCAGGAAGAACGACTCATTCCATTTGATTAATTAAACACAGAAACAATGATGTTTTCACAAAGAAACAATGCTAATTTATCTCCTCCTCGATGGATGAATCCACCGCCCATGTGATTAATTACATCCTTTTTTATCCCAATTGTATAAATGAGCAATATTTCATGTTGGCGGTGAACAATCTGGGACGTGCTCCACGTACGGCGGCACGTTTGGTATCGCCTGAAGCAACCGAGAGCGGCGTGGTGGGATCGATACCGCCCTGGAACAACAAAGATCAAACATTCTTTTACACATTTGCAATAAGCAAGATGGAAATGATCAGAATTTATACTGGGAGGAGATTCTAAAGGTCAGAGGTCAGCAGCGGTTTACATCGCGTGTTTGGGAAAAGGATTTGGAACAGAGGCGATCCGGGGGAGCGAGTTAATTAGACAAAGTTGGTGGCACGTTTGATTCGTGCCTAATTTAATAAGACGGCTCTGCAGCCTGGAAATGATACTTCATACAGGAGTCTAATGGCTTGCATACGTAAACATATACATCCAGTAGCAAACAGCACGCAGCAGCTCTGGCTCCTGAGAGGACTTCCCCAGTGTTTACTGCAAAGAGCTCTAAAAGCCGTCATAAGGCTGCATTCCTATTGAGTTACAGGACAAATGAATTAGGGGGAATTAAGTGCAGCAAACAGCAGCGTCCCTCGGAGCTGGAGAGAAAGGGGCCACTGCTGGGATCCATTTCCAGCTATGTAGGAGGGGAACTAAACAGTCCTTGTCCCCTCTCTGCTGCTCTTTCAGTTTAGCCTGGTTTGAATGTTCACTGTAATCTGCCCACTTGTTTCACAAGCTGATAATCGGCTCAGGGAAATTAGCTTATCTACGTTTAGCATTCAGGATGACAGAGGAGTCACATAAACATATAGAAAATGCTGCATGGTGCAATACTGCCAGGCTGTGTGAGTGTGTGTGTGTGTATGTGTGTGTGTGTGTGTGTGCAGGCAGCCTGTGCCTGTTTACTTCAGTCATGGAGCCATTTTGGGGCATCTTCCTGCTGGTCAGTCATTTTCTGGCACCGCAGATAAAGGACGCTGCATTTTTCCTGCCTTTTACCGTCCACGGGAGGGAGGGACGCACGTAAACAGGCGCACCCGAACCCGCTATTAGCGCCCGACGCAGTTTTGGAGCCACGGCTTTGTTTACTTGTAAGGAAAAGTTTCTTTCGGAGTGAATGACAAGGTGTGAGAAAGGTGCCACAATGAAAGCTATTTTAGTAGGAGCCATCAGCGAAAGTGAGACTCACACTCCCACGATTCTGAGCGACACGGAGGAGCCCGACCGAGCGCCCTCATCCGTCTTTTTAAAGCAGATTTTTACATTCGGCACCTCTGTGAAAGGAACACATGACATCCAGCAGTTAAACAACGAAGAAAGAAGCCAGAGGAGCTGCAGCTAGCCGTCATGCTAACCTCCTGGGGCCAGTAAACAACTGTCAGAGCCGATATGATGCTACCGTCCTCCTTCTGAAGCCTAGAAAACAGCAACATAATTCTTTTGTTCACCATGAAAGAAAACCTGAGAGGAATGACTTCAGCATCAGCACCGCACAAACATCCAGCCCATTGTCGTCCCAAAACGGACCGCCTCGCCGAGGTCAGAACCACCAAAGACGATGGCTCGGATGAATAAAACTTGGGTGTTTTACGATTCCTGTCAGGATGTGTTATTAGAGCTGTTGGCTCTGACAGCAGGGAGTTTTAAGAGAGGGACCTTGTCTGGCTATTAGCTTGTGACGTCTCAATAAGAAAGGCGACCCACGGCGCCGGGGAGCGCCTCGGTGTCCCGACGTGCCCGAAAACCTACGCAGTGAATCAAGAGAGCCGCTCCCCCCCCCCCCCCCCCCTGTTCTCAGCTGAACAAAGGGAAGGAACGGAGACGCCGTTTTCCCAAAAGTCAAGGCTGGAACAAACAAGGCCACGATCGTGTTCGGGTCTCGGACGAGCCGTGTTGCACCGGTGCCGATGGGCTCAGGGGGAATTCCTCATGGGAGGGGGAAGACTGGAGAATAGATACAACCCTCAGATAGTTTATGGTCAACGTGCACGAGCGGATCCTCTGGACACACTCTGGACAGACAGACAGACCACCAATCAGGTCCGATTATTAATGTAGAAATAGCTCCATCAAAGATCCTCCCCACCACACACACACACACACACACGCACACACACACACACACACACACACACACACACACACTGCCCTGCCTCCAACGCTTGCATAAGCAGTGCTGAGCGAGAGCATCCCCGCATGTGCAGCAGATGGTGGCTCCATCCATCCCAGCCAAAGCCTCACGGAGGAACGTGTGCAGGACGAGGAGCCGCCGATGCACCATAAACGATATTCAAGACGCTGAAACTGGGGCGTCCGGCCGCTCGTCACATTCCAGCTCCGCTGCTGAGCCTCGTGAACGTCGTTATTTACAATTCCGTTGAAGTGTCTGGCGGTTCCCAAGCTCGGATCGATGCGTCTCCGGCTGCCCCGTGGAGCAGGCCCAACCTCATATGTAACCAGCATATATATACATATCATACTAAAAAAGGGAAAAACACATCAAAGTTCTCCCCCCCGTCAAGGAATTCCAGTCCCAAATGGGAAAAAAAAACCCAGCCAGTCCCACGTCGGGTTCTTCACATCGCAGCGAGCGTCTAATCAGTGACGAAGCTCCTTCCAGAGAGCTGATGAGGAATATTTGGGTCTGATTATTTTGGCATGGAAATGAATGTGAGGGAGAAGAGAAGCAGAGAGGGACTAATGGAGTTTGGCAGGACAGAGACATTCAGATGAGATGGAAAGACGTTTTGAGGGCACAACTCGGGATTTTCATTCTTCCAGTCACATCTTTTATTGCTGTTGGAACAATTCCTGCTTTCTCAGGCCAAACTAGCGGAGAACGTAAGAGAGGAACCAGATGGAGGACACTGCCAAGCAACTCTTCACACTTCTGCTTCCCAATCATCTCAGTACGCACACGAAGGAAGTTCCCTACACTCTCATACGCGTTTACCTGCAAAACCAGGGCTGCAAGCTACGGAACCAGGAGGATTCATCCCAAACCAGAGGAAAACAGCATTTTCCCAAAGACGTGTTACGACATCAGTGAATTCCCCCCCCCCCCCCCCCTCCCCCCGCTGGCACCAGCCCAGAGGACGGAGGGCCAAGCGGTCAGTCTCCGAGGAGGGACACCCGCTCGGCGTGGTGCTGGGGACAAATGCTGCAGCTACGTTTGCTCCGCTCGACCCATCTGCTGGTTTTGGCCGTGCTAGCAAACATGCTCGTGCACCAGCCAGAGCGCTTTACACCAGGCTCTTCTTTAGGTACCGGCAGGAACGATTAAACGGAGGATGGAAGCGTTCCTCTTTCCCCATGTTGGAACGTAGCACATGTTCAATGTCATCGTCGATAGCTTCCAGTTCCCAGAGTTTTATTTCTGGTCGTCCCCCTGGAGAACAGGCAGACGACACATTTATGATGACGGGCCTGGAGAACATATCAGAACACAGGCCCATCCTGACGATCCCACCTCTGTGGGGACTTTCATAGGCCTTGTTTATGGGAACCATCCCGACTCACTCCCTGGCCACACGCACCTGGACTGTTTTCAGGTGAGGTCACCGTCTCTGGCCTGGACATTGGCTCTTAAAAGCACCAAATGTCAAAGGTCACAGCAGATTTCTGCTGAGAACTTATTCAGAGATCCAGTGAAGCACTTCCTGGTTCCAGTGGCCTGGGTGGAGCGGCGCGGATCAGGGGGGGTCACATCATTAAAGCCCCCGTTGTGACGAAGGCGGCGACTCAGAGATAACAGAGATAACAGCTTCTGCTTGGAACTTTATATCTGCTGCTCGCTCTCGTTTAGATGTTCACACACAGGTGATCCACTAGGATCCGTGCGCCGCCTCTGCTAACGCGGTTACACGTTAGCACTAAAAACCACTGGAATGGATTTCCAAGTAATGTTTTGTAATATTTCCAGCTAAAGACAGATTAATCTGGATCCTTGGCCCAGGAGGGGGGGCTGTGGCAGAAGGTCACGGGAACGGTGACCTTCCCCTTTGACCTCTGCTCACTTCTTCTTTGTTTATTTGGGGTTTTAAGTTACACACACATTATATTACCACCGTTTCCACTGCAAAGACAATAACACAATTCTAAAAAGAGTTAATGAAGACAGGGAAGTTGCCGTTTAAATACTGGAGATATTTGGGGTGTTTATCTTTACCAGAGGTTAAGCTAGCAGCAGCTCCAACTTTCACAGCACCAATTTAAGCAAAAAAAAAAGTGATTAAAACATGCTAATCTTTTCTTTAGAATAATGCAGCAGAACTGAAAGCAAGGATGGATTAACTGAAGCATGAAAGCTCCTCTGTGACCCCCCCACCTCAGCTCCACGCTGCGACCTCAGATAACATGTTCTGAATTAGAGTCGAGGAGGGACCAGTACAGCTAATCAGTTCATCCCGCTCCTTTTAGAGGGATAGTTTGTGCTGAACTGTGCATCAAAGCCATGCCGAGGCCTCGTCCCCTTGACCTTTGACCTCGGACTTACAAAATTCTGCTGCATATTAGCCAAGAAATTCCCTCCTGATTTTCCTCACAGAGTCAAATCAACAAACTCAAGCTTCACTTTTGATGCCGACATGCTAAGAATTAGCCGCCGTGCTGTTGGGGGGGGGCGAGTTACCCGTTACTTCTGCAACCAGAGTTAAGACTCATCCCTCACATCATTTTAATGTTTTGAGTCCCACTGGCAATCAACCGGAGCTCCATTGTGTCAGCAGCTGATTAATATACAGCGAGTTAATCACTATTGGATACTCTAATTGGATTATCTTCCAAGAACACAAAAAGGAATAATTATTCATCATGAGCACTCTTGTGTAAACACTGTTTATTTTGCTTTGACTGGCGCTTCCCCTAAGCCTTTTCTTACCTCCCGAGCCCCGGCGCTGTCACATCAACGCAGACGGAGTCGAGTCAACAGCGACAATGAAATCCTCAGACAAATCTTTTGAGTCATCTGAAAGGAAAACAGCGCCAGGCCCGGCAGCGGCGTGCACGGTGACAATCTCATTAGAAAACTTCCACACACTCATTTGGATTCCGAGCAGCTCTCCCTCCTTCGCAATGCTGAAATGTTTGGCCTTTGCTTTATGGTGTGTGCAGCTCTAAAAGACTAAAGGCAGGAAGTTGGAGTGGGAGGAAGAGACGCAGGACCTAAAGTGGCAGGAAAACCGGACAGGCTACAGGAAGAATATGGCAAATATATGGGAATATGGGAGAGGCGGCCAGAGGAGCGCGGCGAATGATGAGCCACAATTTGGTCCAAAGCTCTCAGAAAATTGGCACCAGATGCCCGAGGGAGGAGAAACAAATCTCCAAATGAGCCCGTTTGATTGAGCACCAGGACGCCGAAGACGCTGGCGAGAACGCCGCCGAGTCCCCGGCAGATGTGGGAATCAGACTTTCTCTCCCTACTTTATTTTTGATGGTTTCCTGTCACCTGAAACCATCGTTGGCATTAAATACTGAGCGCAGCCTTCTTACAACACACACACAAACACACACACACACACACACACACACGATACGAGAGGCACCAGATGAGAATGGAACAGAACCAGGTAACCAGAGGAAGTTGCGTTGATACATACATTAAAGGCAGTGATGCGACGGTCTAATAGACACATCTGGCATCTGTGGGGATCCACACTCACACAAAGACTCCGGGGCAACGCTCCCTGGTGCCTCGTGCCTACGGGCACTTTGACACTGTTGGGAATGAGAACTGAACCACGAGTCCTGATCAGAGGACTCCCTGTTCTTTTGCCTGAAACACAATCTCCTGAGCTTCTTCTCCTCTCAGGCTGATATTAGATATGAAACCCAGCCAGATGAGGACAACATGACTTTCTTCTTTTAATCCAGGGTGGTTTTTTTTTAATTTTTTAAACCGGCACCAATTATTTTCTGTAGCCAAACACAGAAAAAAAGAATCTTCTCGAACCCTCCATCTGCCGTCAGATGGGGAAAGAAAAAGCTGCTGCTTTTGCTCCGTTCTTCTCTGGAAACGTGCGAGGAACGCGAGCGGGAGAAGGCAGGTGCGAGCTGCCCTTCAGCTGTGGCCAAGGGCGAGTTTTGTTTTGCGAGGCTGCTCTGGTTCTGCTTCAGAAGGGATTAGGACAACGGGATACAAAAGCTACAGGAAGGCTCGCAGGCATCTTTTCTCAAGAGTCTGGTCTCTCAGCCCCTGGAAAGCTGCACACGGTTGCCTGTGATAAAGTGTGTGTGTGTGTGTGTGTGTGTGTGTGTGTGTGTGTGTGTGTGTGTGTGTGTGTGGGTGTGACTGGATTAGGCCCTTTAGCCGCACGCCGTTCTCCGGGGGTCAACATGCTTGGAGTGCGCAGAAAGATGCTGCCTGTTATAGGTTTCCACAGTAAAATGAGGTGTTTGGAGCAGGTTCCACTCATTTGAAGTCAGTGGCGACCGTCCTTGGAGCAGCAGATGAGGCTCAGAGACAGATGCAGATGAAGACAGGCGCTCGGTTTTAGCCTTGGTTTCGTCAGACAATATGGCAGCTATTAACAGCTACTGCTAATTTACATCTGGTTGATGGCAAAACATGCCAGAGGAGGAACAAAAGGAACACATTTGTGTCAGAATTACTGTTATAATTAGCATGACTTTTTAAGTGGATCCCAACACTGTTGTGGGGAGTGTGGAGGGGAATGCTGAGGCAGTTTATTGAACCGGCAGCATTTCAGTTTCCATCTCGGGGTATTTGCTTCCTCAGGAAGTCCCCTATCACTTCTCCTGACCGCTCCATAAATCTCATGTCTCGTAAAAGTGAGAGACACCACACAAAAGTGAGAGACACCACACGGAGGTGCGTTTTAACACCAAAATCAACAATGTGCCAAATAAAAAGATCATATAGAAAAAAAAAAATCTTATTATCTGTGAACATTTGCCACAGGACTGACTGACTCGTCATCGGGTCTTACGGGTTCGTTGGACTTCATTTTAATGACCACGCTAGCAGCAGCTGGAGGGATGCGAGCCCTGTCCGCTCCCAGGAGACGGAGCCAAACGCCAGAGGTAATTAACGGCCGTAGAGGGTGTCGAAGGTCCACATGACACCCAACAGCAGATAGCATGTTCCTCTCCTCAGTCCTTTGTTAATTAGCAGCATTAAACTAATCCTAGGCCCTCGGTTTCTTCAGAGTCCACCAGGGTAATGCACTGGCACAGTGAAGCCGAGCGGGCTCAGACACAGCAGCCACAACAATACCAATTTGTCACAGCTCTGAACACGGCTGCATTTCCTCAATATATGTGCATGTGTTTGCTGCTTTCTTTGTGGGCGATGCTTTGATAACGTCCTGTGTGGAAGCCTGAGTGCTGCAGGGTAGAGGTTTGGAGTGTAATGAAAGAGATCATAGGAAGCTGCGGCTAGCTAGGAACACACACACGCGTGTGCACATGCACACACATACACCTGTGCCACAATGCTGTAGACCGCTGTGATCTATTACAGCAGCAATACCAGCTGCCCGTAATATAGAATATAGATGTGGAACACCGGCCTGGAGGCTCTGCTAACGCTAGCAGCGGCCAACTGCTTTGGTACGTTTCGATTCTAAATAAGTGAAGGCCATAAATAAAAAGGCAGAAGTGATTTAGCCTGGCTGATGATGGCACTTCACCCATATGCTTTACATTAATGCGTAAACATGAAGATCAGAGACGGCGGAAATAAATATAAATGAAAGAAGGGCTCCCTGAGAGGAAGCTAAAGCGCCTTGATTGCCCTCTGGTGATTAACGGCAGAACGTTGGCAGGAGCTGCACCCAGCCTGGTAACAGCAGAGCGAGGCATCCTGACTGACACCTGAGCTCTGCTCCTGACTGGGCGGGAACCTGCCAGCTGGTCTGGACCGCCAGACAGTCCCACGAGTCCGGGACAAATTAAGCAAAATGTGTCCCAGCACGGAAGTTTCACGCGGCCTCGGAATCTTTAAGTGGATTCAGGAGCTGCGACCTTTGGCTTCCAGCCTCCGTTAATAATTGACGAGCGCCGTCCTCCCGACAAGCCTCTTACACTCGTCACCTTCAGACAAGGAGGCTCTCAGACACGCAGCAAGACGCGATCCATGATGCTCCCAGCACTGCCCGAGAGCCCGTGTGCAGCGTTTACAGGTCCATGATTCCATGGACGTGGACGCGGAGGACGTTTGTTCGAGTCCAAGCTGGAATCACACGTTCACCACAGGCAGAACCGTCGTTTTCAGGTGTTTTTGTTTTAGAGGCAGATGAGAAAAGCAGGAGGGGCTTTTCCATGATGAAAGGTGAACCCGCGCTGACCACAAAGAGAATGAAACTTCACACGCACACAAAAAAGACTGGTTGAACGAAGGGAACACACACACACACACACACGCACGCACACACACTCTCCCTTATCTTTTCCCAACCTCTGTCTTTCACGCTTTGAATCTGACTTCAAAGCGGCGCGGGGCTGAAAGTCGCCATGTTGCGCGGGTGGGAAGCTTTTACTTCCTTTGTGTGTGACGCTGCGCTGCACACCTGAGCGGCGGAAGATGAAGAGAGCGATCAGCATTCCGAGGAGCCCGTCGCAGGGAGGGAGCGTTTGCCGGTTCATTCCTGTGGGCAGTAATTGTGTGGTCGTGGCTAACGCGCCCTGGTTCATCGGGTTTTAGACATTTGGAGGCCCCAGAAGGCTACTTAGCGGGAGTTTATGTAAACCGGCAAGGGTGCGATCATCCAATATTACGGATGATAAAGCTGCTGCCGAACGATGGATGAGCGTCGTCATCCGTCTCCTTGTGCACCACCAGGTTCTATTCTTCATCGGAACCGTGATCAGGTGATCTGTGAATGAGCCGGTCCAATAAGGCTCCGTCCTCCAGACCAGGACGTGGACGTGCATTACATCAGCTGCTCCGCGTCCCGATCCAACCACAACGTTTGCTTTATTGACTCTCCCGTCACATCCCATCACCAGAGGAGGAGAAAAAAGTTGCCCTGCGCGGATTCCGAGCCGATCCTCTGTGGGTTTGGAGAGGGACGCCCGGCTTGTGAAGCTCCCCGATGCCGGCCGGGTGTGTCGGCATGTTAATGAGGCTGTTGCAGCGGTGGGGGGCGTCTGCCTGGGAGGACACGTCTCGCAGGGACCCAACTGTCTCACTGCGTAGGTGAGACAGTTTGTGAGCTCCAGTGGGCGTCGGCAGGATCACAGTGACCCGCTCTAGAAGTGTGCGTCCCACTGACACCTCTCCCGAAGCACACTCCTCCGTCAACATCTGCACGCTCCTGCTGGCTGTGTCATTATCGCCGCGCCCGTCTCTCTCTCAAAAGGCGCCACATCAGAGGCGCATCTTGGATGTGCCTCGCAGGGAACACGGCTCCTCTGATGAAATACACCTCTATTAAGCAGAGCCCGGTGGCAGGCTGCCACGGCTGCTGACCTTCACACAGAAAAGCTTTCAGTGGATGAATTTCAGCTTGAAGCACTCAAAGGTTCGGGAACATTAGCGGCCGCTTTCTTAGCCGTACTCACGGTGGTCGTCCCCGTCCCTATTAACTAGTCCAAGATTTTGTCTTTTATTATCCAATGAAAACAAATTCGATCTGTGCAATTTCCAGTTGAAAGACATTAATGGTTCGTGAAGGGGAAAACACTGATTCTGGTTCTTTCTGTGTTCTGGGAGCGTGCCCGCGATGGCTGGATCCCCTGATGCACCAGCTCACGCCAAACGCTACCGTTTAGCCTGCGCGAGCAAGTGCCTTTGAAAAGTGGCGCACGTCTATTCTCAGCCTCTTTTTCAAAGTGCAGCTTAAGCGTAGAAGAACAATGCGAGGGGCCTCGGGACAGACGAGTGACTGGAATATTAAAATAGAAGCTCATATCTGGACTACAGGGCTCAATTAGTTCACACAGGTTTCTGAGGCGGCTCGCAGTAATTGAAAGCTTTTGATCTCAGTGCCTAAAATTTAAAAAAAGGGGGCCGGAAGAGCTATCGAAGCAGTAAAATTTGGCATTTTTGAAGAAGAACAACAACAATGCTGTAAAAAGAAAACAGCCATGTTCAGGTTTTCCAGCCCGTCAGCTCTTTCTGATGTAGATTTCAGCGCCCACCTGACTGCGGCTCCATCTGGAGGTATGATTAATGTACCGGGCTAGAACCCAGTCCGAGGCCTAAGCAGATAATTGAGTTCTAATCTTCACACTGAGGCGATATCATTAAGTAACCCCCCCCCCCCCACCCCCCACCCCCCAGTCCCATGAAGAACAGAGGGAAAACCCAGATTGACAGGTCGGTGAGCACAGGTGCAGGAAGCTGCATTAAAACGAGACCTGAGAAAAAGGTCGGCTTTTGCCTGAATCGATAAGGGCCATTAGGTCCAACTCTCTAAGGAGCGTCTGACACAACTCGGGGCCCAGGAAATACTAAACAGACCCAAATAAACATTTAATCAGAGGCCACACTCGATAGCAGCCGCATTAATTGTCTTGCTCCTGCTGGGGTCCATTACAGAGAGTTCTGCTTTACCGGCCCCACAGCAGACGGAGTGTGTGAAGCATCATGAAAACACACACATTCAACAACAAACCCAACACAAGCTCATGGCAATTTTCAGAGAATAGACACGTCCAGGAGCAGAGCTGCTCATCACTGGGTTCAGTAACGATGACGACCGGCTGTACAGCACCACCGACGACGACGCCATTTATAAACTGATGTATTCTGATCTGGCAGTCCTCTAATTAGCCTCCTCATCTGCACCTCCCTCCTCCGCACCTCCGCACTTGTGTCGCTGCGCTTGGACGCTGACATCTTCTTAATGTGTCGACACCATTAGCAGAAACGAGAAGAACCAGTGGTCAAAGATCTTATGGGAAGAACCAGTGGCCAAAGATCTTATGGGAAGAACCAGTGGTCAAAGATCTTATGAGAAGAACCAGTGGCCAAAGATCTTATGGGAAGAACCAGTGGCCAAAGATCTTATGGGAAGAATCAGTGACCAAAGATCTTATGAGAAGAACCAGTGGTCAAAGATCTTATGGGAAGAATCAGTAGTCAAAGATCTTATGGGAAGAACCAGTAGTCAAAGATCTTATGGGAAGAACCAGTGGCCAAAGATCTTATGGGAAGAACCAGTGGTCAAAGATCTTATGAGAAGAACCAGTAGTCAAAGATCTTATGGGAAGAACCAGTGGTCAAAGATCTTATGGGAAGAACCAGTGGCCAAAGATCTTATGGGAAGAACCAGTGGTCAAAGATCTTATGAGAAGAACCAGTGGCCAAAGATCTTATGAGAAGAACCAGTGGCCAAAGATCTTATGAGAAGAACCAGTGGTCAAAGATCTTATGGGAAGAACCAGTGGTCAAAGATCTTATGGGAAGAACCAGTGGTCAAAGATCTTATGAGTAGAACCAGTGGTCAAAGATCTTATGAGAAGAACCAGTGGTCAAAGATCTTATGGGAAGAACCAGTGGTCAAAGATCTTATGAGAAGAACCAGTGGCCAAAGATCTTATGGGAAGAACCAGTGGTCAAAGATCTTATGAGAAGAACCAGTGGTCAAAGATCTTATGGGAAGAACCAGTGGCCAAAGATCTTATGAGAAGCCTTCCAGGCGGTTGGTACAGAAGTACATTTATGTTTTATCTTCAGAATTTATCATGCACAAAAAGCACGACGTGAACGTTGCCGACCGAACTTTTACACGTGATAAAAGTGAGTTAAACAGCCCGTCAACGCGGCGCCGCTCGTAAAATCCATCTGTTCGGTCTGCTGAAAGGCTGCGAGGGGCCCACCTGCACGAACAGAACAGGAAGTTCAATTAAACACCCAACACCACTTAATGAAGTGCTGATTGTGAGAACAGAGCAGTGTCCAGAAACATAATGAAGTCATTAATGCTAATTTATACAAAGCCTAACATTTGAGCCCTTTGTTTATTTGTGGGGAGCCAGAAAACATCCTATGGGTTCATTATGATGTGGAGAGCTTCCGCTACTCGTGTGTTGAACACGGGGGTCACGACAGGCGCGCAATCAGCCGAGTGCCTCATCTACTGTATGTGATGCCATTCCTGTTCGATGCTAATGTCATCTCAGTGGGCAGAAATGAGAAAGTAGTGATGCGAGGTAATTACCGGGGCACATGGAGACAGGTGGAGCTATAACTGTGGTTATCACGCATGTTCAATTCCTCCTTTTTGCTGGATCTAGACGTCGTCGGGAAGTCAACTTTGCGACACTGGGTGCTCAAAGAGTGTTAGCAAAGCTGCTCAAGGTCAGCTGACAGGTTATTAGACTCCTTCCTCAGAGCCATCCATGTACACAGTCTGGAGCGGTTGCTCATTAGCGCTGCCAGGGTGCGTTACACGGCCCAGGTGGCTACTTTCTAAAGGCCTGTTTACGTCACTTGGGGCAGTAAAGCTCCTGAAACCCTAAAGCACATTAAGGATACAATGATATTAACGGACCGAAAGGGTTAACCACATACACACTCTGATCATTCATGTGGACATGATGCAAATTCAGGATTCATAACCCCCGCTGATGCCTCGGTGAACTACTAATTGTCTGCTTATTATCTGAGCCGCATAGAACAATGGGTGGCCAGCGCGCCGGGGCAGAAGCATTCACTTTAAATTCAAATGAAACTACCTCTAATGCTTCGCTAATACCCCGACTTACGCCGTGAGATTCTATTTGTTTAGCTCAACAGGAAGTAGGACCTCTCGTTGGGGCAGAGTGCTCGGGTTCCTGCCTTGAAACGAATAGATTTCAGCCTCCACCTGCAGGGATGTTGGGGAAAGGTGTGAATGGGCAGGAGAGCCACCGCAGGAGAGGAATCAGCAAACTACGGAGCCAGCCAATTACTCAGGCCTCCACGGGGAACCTCTGCACCAGCGGGGTATTCCATTTGGTGGCCTGTTACCCAAATGCTGCTTTGTGTGATCACTGGGAGGGAGAAAAGCATCAGCATCGGGAATAAAGGTGAGAAACCTGACCTCAGCCCAGCGGCAGGGATGGTCAGCATGGATGGTCAGACTGGCCACACTGAACTGGGAGTCGGAACCCTTTCCAGTTTGAGGAGAAGCGTCTTTCCGTCGTGTCCCCCATCAAATGCCAATAAAGATCCCGTGTGAAAAAAGGAAAGAGGAATGAGGAGATACGAGAAGGAAAAGGAGAGGAGAGGAGCGTGAAGGCGGCAGGAGTCTTATTGTCACTGGAGAGAAAAATGGCTGATTTTAAGCCCGCTCACGAGATCGACTATTTTCGGTGAAGATGTTTAAAAGACAAGGACATTTGGAATCCCGACACTTGATGCTGTCAGGCTGCCGGGAGGAATGACAAAGAGCGCTCCCTGACGACTCAACCACTTGAAGCCAATTGAGAAGGAATACGAGACAACTGGAGGGACAGAGACGCGGTGCTGATGAAAGATGGATAAACGGGGCTTCAATCGGGCCTTTAATGGCAGGCGGGAATTAGACAGCTAAAAATGTGCTGCGCCAGCATCATCAGAGTCTCCCTATGAGGATGAGCGGGATGGGAGGGACAGGACGGTCGCCATGTTGACCCGTATGCACGGCGTCAGAGACAACTGGGTTGACACTCCGGGGCCGTCCTCCCTGCCTGTATGTGTGATTACCATGGTTACCGCAAACCCCCTCGTCATCAGTTCCCTGCTGTCTGCGGCTCCGTCCTGCTCCGACCGGACTCCTCTGTGGCCAAAGCAAATCTACGGGACAGCCTGCGCACCGCTGCGGGCGTCAGGAAACAGGGTCAGAAGAAGGAAACTAAAAGAGCCGTAAACTGACGAGCAGCTGCGGAACCACTGAAACCCGCTAACGAAAGCACGATCGTCATGAAATGAAGCAGGACCCAGTCGACGTGCAGCACAAACGGCATATTAAATCTGCACTCCGGCACGCAGCTGGAAGCATCGCAGAATGATGTGCACGTGCACGTGCGGCAACGATTCAACCAGGAGGGGGGGGTTATTCCGGGGCACTCGGAGTCTGGATGTGCTAAATGAGTAAATGAAGAAATAGCTGTGCTGTTGTGGGCATATGTGAGCGGCCCTCTGTTGTTTCTTCCTCCCTGTAATTGCACAGCTTGACTCCCCCCCCCACCTCCCACCTCCCCCCCCCACCTCACTGACATCACTGCTGCATATACAGCTGAGCCCTTGAGAAAGTGCGAGTGCGCAGGCATTGAAGAGAACGTCATATTCACAGGAAGAGGAGCCACTTAAGGTTAGCCACCGTTCATTTGTGTTGTGAGCGTCAATAATTAACCCCTCACTGATATCGGAGAGTATATGAGCAGAAAATGAGCCTCGTGCAGTAGACGCAGCACTGGCCTTTCCTCATTTTTAACATTTTTCCACGTTAAATCCCGCTGTGGAGAGTGAGGGCTGGGCCATATCTGAAGGGTTTCTTCTTTGGGTGACGAATTTATGCTAACATTCTTTTATTAACACAACGCCATGTGTGATTTTCCTTATGCGCTTCGATGGTCAATAAAAGAAATGAATGACTTTAGGCCGGGGCCCCTCTCCTCAGTGCCGAGGCCGCCAAGATGGATTTGACATTTCCAATAAACTGAGTGATTCCACAAAAAGGAGCGCATTGATTGAAGCCGCGATACTACAGAGACAAAATATTAATTTTCTAATAGCGTTGTGTTTTAGCCGGAGCAAATGCCACCAACACAAAGCCCACATGGTGAACACGAATCCTCCATCATTTCCATTCTGGAAAGGCTGGGAGCATTATTTTAATTTCCCACCGAGAAACAAATGTAGGAAAAGAGCGTTCCTTTGGCACCGAAGGCCGACCTTATACCACACTTAATCAGATGTGAGCTGCGACAGATTATTCACCAAATGACAGGGCTCTCGAGCAGCAAGCTGGAAGGGCCGCGCTCCGCCGGCACTCCAGGACTCAATATCTGCTCATGATGAACAAAGACCTCATAAATCTGCACCTGCAACAGCTGAGAAGCTTCTCATTTAAAGGGTAACGCTGATAACGCAGGCCCTCCCTCTCCTCGCCACATAAAAGTCGCCGATGCATAAATGTAATAATGTTTTTTGGTTATAAAAAGCTATTTTTATAGGTAGCCTGTCCCCCACATAAGAGGAAAACAGCCAGCTCTTCCATTAGGGCCCGCTAGCATTACATTAGCCCGCCTCTGTCCCCGCCCCCATTCAACCCTTTCACTTCGGAGCAGCTTCGGGTTTCCTGCAACTGTCGCCCGACAATAATGTGGCTTCAGAGGTGTTCACTTTTGTTCGCAGCGCTCGTGCGTCGTCTCGGCGGAGACAGTTGGTCTTCATCAGTCACACAGATGCTGCCTTTGTGATGCTGGTGGGCGCTGAGTGCTGTGGTCGGCAGGCTCCCCCGGGGTTAGCAATGGGAGCTCCATCACTTCCTGTCTCTGCTCAGCTGCAGCAGGAGGAGTGGGATGTACAAATTAGCGTGTGAATAGGAAACACGACCACAGCAGAGCCATTAGGACGATAGGTCTTCCATTATTTGCATTGTTTAGAAGAGGCGAACATTAACTGTGAACTTATGGTCCACGTCCACCTGCCGGCCGACCTCCCTGGGGTTTTTTACTCTTCTTCTCTTCTATTGAGGATGAAAGCACATTGATTCCAGCTCAGCATGCGAAGGAGAGATATTGGATTTATGTGGAGAACCACAAACAAATAGTTCAATTGGTGAAACAGCTGGGGGGAGGAGGTGGGGGGGGGGGGTGGTAATGTGTGGCCTGACGCTGAAGTGATTGATACAGGGAATGATGACCCGCAGGGAGGGAACAGCTGAGGACGGCATCCTGTGGCACCACTTGATGAGGAAGTTAGATGCCAAAGTTCCACCCAAAGACCACTGATGGCTGATGTCCACCATAATCAGAGTCGGGAGAATGACGCCATGCCCCCACCCTCCCAGGTCCGTCCAGTTACCCTCCGGCACCAGGATTAGGTTAGCATACCCTGCCTAGTTTAGATGTGAGGAGTTATTCATGCTATTTACTTCAACACATGTTAGTGGTAAATACAGGACAATTAAGCAATGAAGGGATGTAACCACGACTAACCACTGCTAACCTGTGTGACCAGCAGCTGTCGGTCAGCGGTTGCTATAAACTGTTAGCAGCTATTTCAGGTCATTGGGACGCACGGCTAGCCTGTCCAAACAGCCGGGGTTAAAGGCAGGAACACACCCCGGAGGAGTCACCGCCTGTGTCGTAATCAGCCACATTCCTGTGACCTCCGCTCCAAAATGACAGATGAGCGGATAAAAAAGAAAACAATAATGGGAAATAGTCTGATTTTTGCTGGGGGTGCACTGGTTCATGTGAAATCTGGCTAATATGTGCCAAAGGTCCTCTGCCTTATTCAAACGCTTCACCTTCTCACAGACAGGAAGGAAAAAAAAAGGAAAAACTCCACAGGAAGAGCAATCGGCCCCCTTCACCGCAGTTGACAGATGGAGGAAACCATCCGCTCTTAAAAACACGCATATTGCAACTGGCCGGGCGCCATAACGAGGGCATCTCCAACCATGTACACCGTGGGCATGTTTATGCCAAGTGTGAAATTATATCAGCCAAAGCCAAATGGGAAACAACTCGTTGAAGGAAATCTGCATAAAACACGTGACGAGCTGCTTCCTGACCCGCTCTTATTAGCTCACGCTGCCCATGAACCAATGAACCCACGCCCCTATAACGTATGTATCGATGTAAAATGGGGATTTAGGAGACAAACCGACTGTTACTCTACGCCTGCCGGCCAACGGTGAGCCCCAAACGCCGCCAGACCTGCTGGTCACGGCAGCAAGAAAGAGCGAAACACATCAATCTGTTTGGACTGTTTGGAGAGAAAGAGAGAGAAAGGTTAAAGGAAAAGCCTCCGTCCTCAGGCTGATGTAATGAAGCTGTAATGGCCTCACGACTGAGCAACGATCCTCCCAGCACTGGATGTTTTGTCCAGGTGAGTCAGTCAGAACAGACGGCTGACAGGAACTGACACAAGAGATGTTGCGCATGCTGGAATTTCAGATATTCAGTGGCTAGTCCTGAGCTAACAGCAGACATTAGTTATTCACTGTTGAGTTGGCAAAGTATTGATTGGTTCACCTTGGAGAAAGAGAGAGAGAGACAGTGGAGGGCGAGAGACAGCATTATCCGCACTTCCACGTCGTGGCTCGTAAATAATAAATATCACGAATAACATCGGACTGAATTATTAATTCTCAAAGCAAAATAAGTGATCAAAAGTCCTATTTAAGAATAATTGAAGGTTTACTCAAATTGGAGGCTGCTGCGTTGCTAAAACCTTCCGTCGTGGTGAGTCAGGAAGATGACGGGTACTAAAGCCCTGAATGGGGCCGGCGGCGGGTCTGCAGCGCTCAGATGCTCCGTCTCCATGTCAGTGTTGGCCTACAGCGTCTCAACACAAGCTGGAAGGTCCCAGCTTTGACTCCTCTGGTTCTCTCTGTGCCCCCCTTCCTTCCACAGTCCAAGGACATGCATTTGGGGGGGGGGGGTAGCAGAATACCAGTAAAAGACGGATGGATGGAAACGTGTCCCGTTCCATAAACGCACCATCGGTCAGTGATATGCATGTATCACTATCCACCCCTGAGCTTTCTACATCAAAGAATCAAAGAATGGAATTAGCTTTCTTTGTTGCGTTGCTTTTACCTGCACAATCATTTATATTTCACGAGCCACTAATTGACTTCTCCGTAATATCTGTGTCTTCCGGCATGCTAATCCTTCGGAGAGCTCAGCACGGCTGCACGAGGGCGGGTTTGCATGAATCACCGCGCTCTGCCATCGATCCTGGAGCTCCTCGTTGAAAAACAACTTAATGAACATTCGCTCAGGCATCACACAAATACATCAGTGTGTTCCTGCAGATAAGTGTTCTGCTGGAGTGACAGGAGGAAAAATAAGAGGCCAGTGGACACCAGAGTCCAGTCAGAGTGGGATAGATTTATTGATCCCATCTTTGGATAAAGCATGTGAGCGTAATGATGCGCTGCGACGGCCCCGATCCTCGGAGACTCCAGAGAGGAAGTTCGAGCCTGTGCTACGAGTTGAAAGGTTCATTTGTGGGTGGACGCCTGTCCAAGAAGACGCCAGCTGGACCTGGGCGCCACCTCTCAGGAAGGGTACGGACGCGTGAGGCTGCGGTGCAGGCAGGCGTTAAGGAGCGAAAGGCGGAGATTTAAATGGACGACCTTTGCAGGCGCACAAATACCCCTCCCCCGAGGAAGGCCTGGAGTCAAAAATAGGCATCAGCTTCACCTAAGTATTCCCGAGCACTCCCCAGCTCCAGCCCTGAAGGCCAAGAGAGTTATCCTCTGTTCCCTCTGAAGTACACTTTGTCCCAGTTTCCTCACCAGATGGGCACTTTTTAACTACTAAGGCTTCTCTTGGATGATTATCTTAAGCACAGCAAAAATCAGCACAAAAGACGTTTGCTGTACGTCTTGACGGGCGCCGTTCTCCGTCCGAGGCCGTTGAACGGCGCCCGTTTGCCATCAGATATGATCCCCCGTTAGGTTCAAAGGGACCTTGACACCGCTGTAACGAGAGCGCCGGGCCGCATCAATCACGATAAGCCAACTAACTTGTCAAACTGCCGGAATTGCTCATCTCATCCGGCAACACTCAGGAAGGTCACGGTCACCGCTGGTCAGGAGGAGGAACTGTACCAGGCCGAGGCGTGGCGCCGCGCCCGTGTGGCCCCGTTCAAACGTTTCTCAGATCTCATTCGCTGTCATCTGACCTTTGTCGCTTCGTGCGTCTAAAGGTCACGTGCTGCTAAGCAGAGGGAAGACAGAGGATCCATCAATCGGGATCAATACTCCTGCACAGGTGTGTGAAGCGGCCGCCACGGCGGCGGGAACAGGTACGCTGTCAGGAGCAACGTCCACCCAATGAAGTGAAGATGGTTGCTCAGCTACCAACATTTCAAACCTGCTGGGGGAGCTGAGAACATTTAAAAATCACATTCCGGGTGGCAGAACTTCCCTCCACCGCCGACTATCTGCATCCTTGAAGAGGTCTCTGATAAGCAGCGTTCCACAGCCAATGAGGATTACAGAGTCCTGGCGGTGCGTCTGCCGGGCTTTAACGGCTGCTCCATAAACACAACAAGCCTGTTGAATTCAGCAGAATGCTTAAAAGGGGCCAACCACAGTGCAGCGGTCCACAGACGCGCACGATACTCAAGTCAACAGGACACAGCGGCGTCTTCCCGATAAAGCTGGAATATTTTCCCTGATGGGCCAGAATAAATATGCACTCGCAAAACTCCAGCTAGACATAAAACCACTGGCACTGAACTGTGGAAAACAAGGCCGTAAAGTGGAGTTTTAACAGGAGATAGCGACATCGTTTCCAGCATAAAGCCATCGCTGTTGGACATTTGGGTGTCGGAATGTAAATAAAGGATTTGCTAATCAAAAATCTGTGTACAAAGTACGGAGCTGCAGGATATAACAAAGGCTTTAAAGAAGGTAGAATTATTAAAATACAACTACAACATCATTAAAGAAACGCGTCTTCACTAATCCTCCAGAGGAAAGTCCGACCCAGCATGGAAGGAGAGGAATATTCAAGGCACCCAGACTTCACAGCTACAGAATGAACAGCCTCCACGTGTCACTTCCTGGGTAAGTTTGGAGGCGACTGTTGGCCCGAGCAGCCTTCGTCTGGACGCCCCGACTGGCAACCACAGCGTGTGGCCAACAATTAGGCAGGGAGGGAGTCTGGAGGAGGAGGAGGAGGAGCAGGAGGAGCAGGAAGAGGACAAGCAGGAGCAGGAGGAGCAGGAGGAGGAGCAGGAGGAGCAGGTGGAGCAGGAAGAGGACAAGCAGGAGCAGGAGGAGCAGGAGGAGGAGCAGGAGGAGCTGGAAGAGGAGGAGGAAGAGGAAGAGCAGGACGAGGAGGATCAGGAGGAGAAGGAGGAGGACAAGGAGCAGGAGGAGGAGGAGCAGGAGGAGGAGCAGGAGGAGCAGGAGGAGCAGGAAGAGGAAGAGCAGGAGGAGGAGGAGGAGCAGGAGGAGGAGCAGGAGGAGGAGCAGGAGGAGCAGGACGAGGAGGATCAGGAGGAGGAAGAGGAAGAGCAGGACGAGGAGGATCTGGAGGAGAAGGAGGAGGAAGAGGAGGACAAGGAGCAGGAGGAGGAGGAGGAGCAGGAGGAGGAGCAGGAGGAGCAGGAAGAGGACAAGCAGGAGCAGGAGGAGCAGGAGGAGGAGCAGGAGGAGCTGGAAGAGGAGGAGGAAGAGGAAGAGCAGGACGAGGAGGATCAGGAGGAGAAGGAGGAGGACAAGGAGCAGGAGGAGGAGGAGCAGGAGGAGGAGCAGGAGGAGGAGGAGCAGGAAGAGGAAGAGCAGGAGGAGGAGGAGCAGGAGGAGCAGGAAGAGGAGGAGCAGGAGGAGGAGCAGGAGGAGGAGCAGGAGGAGGAGCAGGAGGAGCAGGAAGAGGAAGAGCAGGACGAGGAGGAGCAGGAAGAGGAAGAGCAGGAGCAGGAGGAGGAGCAGGAGGAGCTGGAAGAGGAGGAGGAAGAGGAAGAGCAAGCAGAGCAGGAGAGGAGCAGAGAGGGCGAGGAGATCAGGAGGAGAGAAGGAGGAAGAGGAGACAAGGAGCAGGAGGAGGAGGATGCACAGGAATAGGAAGAGCAGGAGGGAGGAGCAGAGGAAGGACCAGGAGAGGAGGAGCAGGAGGAGGAGCAGGAGAGGGAGGAAGAGGAGAGAGAAGAGCAGCAGGACGAGGAGGATCAGGAGGAGGAGAAGCAGGAGGAGGAGGAGCAGGAAGAGGAAGAGCAGGAGGAGGAGGAGCAAAAGGAGCAGGAGGAGGAGGAGCAGGAGGAGGAGCAGGAGGAGCAGGACGAGGAGGATCAGGAGGAGGAGGAAGAGGAGGACAAGGAGCAGGAGGAGGAGCAGGATGAGGAGCAGGAGGAGGACAAGGAGGACAAGGAGCAGGAGGAGGGTCAGGAGGACAAAGAGGAGGAGGAGGGTCAGGAGGAGGAGGAGGAGGAAGAGGAGGAGGAGGAGGAGGCTTTGTGGGAGAAATTGAACAGTTTTGGTTGGATAACTCGTGGGCCGCGGCTCCTTCCAGCAGCGTGCGGCTGTGAGGGGCTGTGACCCGATGTCTTTAACAACCATTTTACCTCCCAATGATGGACAAAAGGCACTCAGATGATCCTCAACACCTCAGGGCTGTTTCCTCTATTAACGACTGTTAGCAACCACGGCGCTCCTCCGTGTGCAGAACAGCAGCAGGATAACGGAAATGTCCACAGGCGCTGGATGTCAGCGTGATGACCTACTTTATTCTCTGGAAGGTCTCGCAGCTCCCTCAAGAATCCCTCCACAACAAAGGCGCCACTTTGTCTTCATTAGCTGCAGAAAATGTCATAGCAGTTTGCATCCAAGTGGTATTAGCTTTGTTTACAGTGTGTTTACTGCCATCGCTCCAAATGGGCAACACAAACAAACAAAAACAAGGATTTGTAACTGTATCAGCCTGACGGCGTCGGGGGCCTGGGAGGTGCCTCTCCTGACGCACGGGGGCCCGGCTGCTGCTCCCGGCCCCATTAGCATTCACAACGTGCACGCTGGAGCTTTTAATCATTCATACATTTCAAATTAAATACAATTACAAACTGTGATCAATGATGGAGTTTTAATTACTGCTAATAACTGACCATCTGCCTGGTGACACCACACACCCTGAAACAGTGACCCGGAGGAGACGCACGCGCCTGTGCCGGAAAACGGATCCGTTCTAATTAAGCTTAACGGGAAGATTGTGTTTGTTAAATCTGTCCTTAAACACTGACAGGAGCCTGGACGCCGTTAGCAAGGCCGTGGATTCTTGTTTTTACCCACTTCTGTCCAAATCATTTAAAAGCATGTTTGTACATGGCTGCGGGCGCTACAGAGTGTGTGTGAGTGTGTGTGTGTGTGTGTGCGTGTGTCGCGCTGATGAAAACTTGAGGATCAGAATGTTCCTAAAAACGAGAGCAGCTGTTTGTTCCCTCGGTCAGCAAAATTACGGCTGAAGTCTGAGACATAATCAGAATCCATACCGATGTTCTCGCACATCATTAAACAAGTAAACAAGAAAACACTTGAATGGCGCTTCCTCTCTCTACTTTAGTCCCCTTTTATCGGGCCTGAGCGCCACGTGGACGGCTGCTTAGCTAAGTTTGTGCGCCATAATTAGCGCGCCCGAGCGCCGCGGCGGCGGCCGTGACGGCCGTCTGCACGGAAGCTCTGGATCCGGTTCACGAGGCCACGGCTGGAGGAGTCGTAATGATGTTGTTTACTTCAGCTCGCTCATTCCTTTTCCCTTTTTCCCGTGCATAAGCAGCAATTCCATTTGCATTCTCGGCCCCGCTCTTCGAGCGGCCGCGGCTCAATCGAGATACCGGGGGCCGTAGCAGCGGGGGACGTGCCAGAGGAGACGCCGTTGGAACACGTCTTTACAACTAAGAGCAGATTGGGCTCAGGGGGGCCAACGCAGGCCTTATCTCTTTGAAAGGCTCCACAGCGTCGGCTGGTGTCCTCATGGCTGTGGAGCTTGTTATCCATGGATAAAAACACAACTCAGACGGGGCTGTGCCGCTCTCTTCAAACCCTCCGACGTTTATGCTTGAATGGGCGCCGCTCATCCTCCGATTTGACCCTGGAAATGTGGAAAGACTCCAGCCATCACCTCCGATCTAAATTTTGGGAACCTGCGTGACTCCCGCGGCTGTCCTCGGCGCTTGTGACACGAACGCATTCAAAAGGAGACAGAAAGGATTCCTGAGGGGAGCTGCAGCTCCTGACATTTAGCGCCACGATAAATATCCAGAAAGATCACGAGCTTACATATTTGGGAGCTGATTTATCAGCTCCGGCCTGCATTATAAAAGGCTGATGGAGATTAACAGTGACGACTGTGTAATAATGCTGACCTGAGACCAGTTCATTCATCCTTTGGCATCAGCACTTTGGACTATTCTTTCATAGATAATTGTCTTTCTCTCCATCAGACATACGGCGGCAGCATACCGGCCAAAATGTGGATTGAATATTCTTGAATAGGCATTTAAACCTTCACAGCGGAACCCGGCGTCTGGGAAATTAGCATATTTAGAGGTATCACTGATGAGACAAAAAGCGCACTAACCCGGGGTGATATTTTTAGCCCCGCGCTCTCCTCCGGCCCAAACACACGGGGATTTCTGAGCGATTGCCCATCTAAATAATGCAAACTATGTTCTTCTGCACACCCCCCCGAGGCCCCGTGCAAAACCACTTGGATGGCAGCGAACAGATGATGGGAGATATAGCCACAAAAGGCTTTCCGTGTTTCACTTTCCACAATGTGTTTCAGAGGGCTGAGCAGAGGTCTGAATGTTCCTGAGAAACAGGGGAGAAAAGAACTGGAGTGAACGCCTTTACAGAGACGCTCCCTTACTTGTAATTATGAACGCCTTTACAGAGACGCTCCCTTACTTGTAATTACTGACATTGTTTAGTTCTTTGCTTCAAAATATGCTGGTTTTCTGATTTTTTATTAATTAACAATAACCAGAAAGGGGAAGCCGTTACTTTAGAAGAACGTTCTGTGCACGGTAGGAAGCAGTGGGAAGTTTAGGAGCCAGAAAAATGATCATTGTGACGGATAAAGAAAAAAAGAAACAGCTGCTATGAAACCAGATCCAAATTTGTCAGAATAACAAGAAGTTTCTGAGTGCACGCTTGCATGAATCAAACCCAAACTTTTAATCTGTGATTAAAAGGAGCTTATGCATGCTTGGAATTTCTAAATAACCTCTGAGGGAAATGAGATTATTGGGCTGAAAACACAAGAGTTTTGTTTCTGAGCGCAGCGCCCATCAAACACCTCCTCTTATCAACTTTGTGCAGATATCTGTCGGCTCCAGCGCAGCCGATTCGGCATTTAACCACTAAGATAGAAACAAAACCCAGTCGGTAATCAATGCTTTTGATTTGTCCTCAGGATTCTGGGCTCTCTGCACTTTAAACGAGCTTGATGTATAGAACGAACGTAGGTGATGAACATCTGGTTACGACACTGCGCAGAGACGCTAGACAGTGGAACATGTGAGGGCCGTGGAAGTGCTGCTCTAAAAGAAGCTGCTGCCTGAGAGAAGTGAATGAATCTTTAATGTTTCTGCTTAACGTGTCGGTGGTTTTAGTTTTACATCACACAAAGCTGCAAAGAGCACAAAATGCTAATCAGGCTAGCCGCCTTGTTCTCTTCAGCTCAACGGCGGCCATCGGACGCAGACACTTCCAGACGTTTCTGTGGGACGATGCGAGCGCTCCGTCAGGGGTGTTTCACCAAATGCTGGATAAGGTTCCAGTTTAAGCACGTCGAAATTGCATTTCCATAATTCCACAGGTCACATGGAAGATAAACAACTGGCCGCTTTCAATTAAAATGCAGCTCCGCGTTCAGCCGACGGACCCCCCCCGATAGCGCTCCCTCGGGAGGCACCCTCCCACCGCAGGAGGAACGTTTCACCTGGGATGTGGTGTGACGACAGATCCGGTTCCCACCACAGCAGGTTTGTATCGTACAGTAACTGTCACCATCCCAGAAACTACAGCTGCTCAACACTTTCACGCCACTCTCATGTAGGCGGACTTGCTAGCGACCTTTGGGGGTGAGCAGAGGCTGCGGCACGCTTCCTCTGACCCCCTGTTGGCTTCATTCCTGCAAACTGCTCTTTACATTCAGCATCAGGCTCTCTCGGAGTTCTGTGTTTATTCTTCTCTCTAATTAAAAGAAGAGAAATACGGCTAAACGTGAGAGCAACGAGCCCTTTATCACCGCGGTTGCTTTGGTTAGCAGAAGAGCAGCAGCGTTGATATAAATGTGCACAGTGCACTTAAGGATAAACACCCCCCCCCTCCCAAAAAAAATCCATACAAGGACAATTTGCTGATCAATTCTCTGAAAACAGTGTTTGCTGTTTGTTCAAATCCCCGGGTCCGTCTCAGGGCTGCACTACAGCCAAAGCTAATTGGGTTTTAACGATGGGGTAGTCAGATTAGAAGATTATTCATCATGCACCCAATTGGGCCGTTTGTTCCCATCAGAGTTTCCTGCATTACGCAGCCTTAACTGCATTAGAACCCACACCAGTTCCACAGCTCTGGTTCGGTATTACAGCTTATTTGGAAAAGGTGCCTGACTATTACCTGGATGACCAGGGTCTAAGCAGGATAATCCATTTTGAGAAGTGTTAAAGGATTACAGGAGCCAAAGAAGCTGCTGGTAAATTCTGTCTGTTTGTCCTGATCTTTGCTGTGATTTCTTCCTTTCATCCAAAGTAAGACATTTTTAAAAAAAGTAATAATAAAAGATTGTAAAAAAAAAGTTCATCTGCTGGGAGGAAGGAGAAAGATGGGAAAGGAATCCGCCCATGTGACGCTGCCTTCCCCCTATTTTTTAAAGCAGGAAGATTAAAGACTGAGAAGGAGACACAAAAGAATCCAAAAGGTCAGCACCTTGAAATCAAATTGTAAAAACAACAAGTCTGCAGCGAGTAACAGGCGTGAAAGGACGGAGAGACAAAGGAAGCCGAGGAATAAGGTAATTAAAATTCTGTGGAAATATAAATATCAAACGGAGGGCTGACAGAAAGCAGCTCTGACGGCTGACTGCTGAAGGGGGAAAAATAGGGCCATGTTGGCAACATTTGACAACCCTGGTAAAGCAGCGCATTTGGACTCGCAGGAGAGGAGGCGGGAGTGCGTGTGTGTGTGTGTGTGTGTGTTTTTGTGTGAGGATGCTTTGTGCTGTCAAAGCTGTGGAAGCGCGGGATGAAGAAAAAAAGGGAAAAAAGCCTATATCCAGTGCCAGCAGATAATGTCACTCAGTCTTTGTGCTCCGAGCGGGTGTTTCAGCGTCGGCTAAAATGGCTGAATATGGTGCATAAAAGCTCAGGAGAACGAATAATGGCGGCCTCGTAATAAGCAGAACAAAACAATGAAACCAGCACTTATGTGCAGCATAAAGACTCTGTCCATTAGGAAGCACCTTCTGATCGTGGCGTTGCTCCGGTTCAAAGGTCACAGTCACACTAAACACAGCAACTTCGTATTCCCGCCCCAAAACTCTTGAAGGAATTATTTATTCATGGGAGAGTCTCATGGTGTGATCTAAGCTCTACTGAAGCCTTCTACGTGGCACAACGCTACGTTATAATAGTGGAATAAATCGCGCTGGAGGAACTTGTTGACTGTTTTTATCATTTTAGTCCAACAGGACTTGGACAGATGTCCCACGGGAGAGAAGCCGAGAGCCTCGTTGGCCTCGTTCTCCCGACTTCCTAACGCTGTGGCTTCTCCCCTCTTTTCTCACAGTTAAATGATTTCCTATTAGCGTGTTCGGAGGAGTGAAACACAATCGCGCTTTGCTTTTACAACGTGCTCGGGTGGATTTTTGTGCGTTTTCCTGACTGAATGGGTGTTTTTGTCGAGCTCGCTGCCGCCTCTTAAAACCCCAACGGAGCGTTTGTTTTCTCCCCTGTAAAAGGGAGAGTCGGCTCGTGGCGCCTCAACGGCACCGCGCGCGTCTCGTGCATCGTTTACGTTTGCTGTGATCAACCGCTGGGGCACCTGACGGGATTCTGACCCCGGAGAAGGCGCCGCTCCCGGCAGGCGAGTCTCGGTAAATCTACTGTGCCAGTTCATTTCCTACCAGAGCTTAATGATAAAAGGTAACTTCATCTGAGGAACTTTTCCATTCACGACACATCAGAATGCAGATTTCTGTTTCATGTCCGGTTGAGGGACGCCTCCACGTTCTCGGTGACGGAACCACAGAAGCAAAGCTGCGACCACGACGGCGGCCTTCTGTATTTTAAAGCCCGGGGGTCGGTGGCACACGGAGGAGTCCCGTCTCCTAAATAAAACAGAAAACGTGTGCTGCAGGTGTAATTGAGCTGCCATGTACGCTCATGATCACTGTCAGCGCGCAGCCAGGTATCGGCGGGAGCTAAGAGATGGCCATTTCTCCTCTTCTTTATGAAAATTAATCGTCTCGCAGCCCCGGTAAATGATGTGCCACATTTGTTTACGGTCTTGAATTGGACTGATAGTGGAGAAAACACATATAGGGAGAGAGGGATGTGGCTACTGACCCATGCTAGTCCCGCGCTGCATTTGCATTCATTAGTTCAATCAGCAGCCCTTCCTAACTCTCTCCATCATAAATGATAGATGACTGGGGAGGCTCAGTAACCACCGAGACCCACAGAATAGATATATTTTACTGATATAAATTATTCATGGACCTCTTGTGCTGCTGCAAAAACAACATGTGATTGGTTCTTAAGGAGTGGCTGGGATAAAGATTATGCAAATGTTGATCACTCATAATTGTGCATAATTGCATTGCATATGTTTGTGAAGCTCTTAACAGCCATCGCAAACCCCCCTCAAAATGTGCCGCGGCGCACTTGAGATGTGACTCACTGGCACACACCTGTCTGGGGGGGCTGCCAGGTTAAAGTGGCAGAGCAGAAGCAGCTAAGATGCAGCAGGAAGAGGGCAGGATGTGGAATCGATGCAGGTAATAAATATTCCAGAACATCCCGATCGGCTGTCTGGTGTCGTCCTTCAGCTGCTCTGTTGCTGCTGATAGAGGTGGGCTCTGTTCGGGCCGGTGCAGACGCAACAGCGTGAGGAACTCCATTACTGTGACACAAGTCAGAATCAACAGGGCTGCAGCACGTGCGCAGCAGCATGAACATGAAAGTGCTGCTAATGCCCAGCAGTGTTGAAGGTTAGCGGACAGAGCGGCCGCGCTCGCACCTACCGGCGTCGGCCCTGAAACCAGCGTGGAAGGGGGTGACGCAGCCTGAGGGGCAATAACACGGTAGAAAACAGAGCAGCAATCAGCTCCCAAATCAGACGGAGCTGATTATCGTTGCAAAGCAATGAGATCTGAGCTAACGAGGTCATATAATTAACATTCAACTTGAGCATTTAAATAAGGCATTTGTCCAACGGGTTCACGGGCACAATTCCTATATATCTGTAACAATCAAGTCAGCAAAGCTCGAAGCAGCTCTCTTGAAAATCTAATGAGCCTTTTTCTGGTGCGCCCGGATGTGCATCACAAACATGGCCGACCTTCTGTCCTTCATCCCCGCCGAGCGGCTGGACGCCCGTCTGAGGGAGCCGCGCTGGGAGACAGGCGCTCCAGCGCTGCTTCGCGATAGCGAGACTCACCTGTTCCTTCGATGTGGCGGCGAGAAACCGATCAGGAACAGGCGGAGTCTCCGAGGAACGCGTTCCTCTGGTTCCAGCCATGAACGCAGTCCCAGCAGACAACCTACGGCGTTCAAAAGGGCCCTTGATCTGCTGGCTTTGTTGAGCAGCGTGGTCTGCACACAAGCTCACAGGACCACCGCCGAGTTCACAAATAATCAGTCTTACAACATGTTCAACATGCCGAGAACACGGAAGTTTGGTGTAACAGCCGGGCGGATGGGAAAGGGATTGGTCCCGAGACAGAAGGAATTCAAACTCCCGCCTAACTAGGCTATCTCCAGGCCCGAGGAGACTCCGGATGTTATCATTAGGGTATCGAGGATGCATCTGATATATACCATGACTGCTGTGACTTTGATGTAGCGCCGCTGCTGCGTTGAGAGGTAGCAGATAAAGATGCAGGCCTCATTCCACACCGAGTCCCTGCGGTGAACATTAGAAGGCGTGGGGGGAGGAACCATCCAGCAGACACCTCGGAGTATTGTTAGCACCGGCGCACCGTGAGAGTCCGGGGCGGGGCGAACGGAACCGGTGATGTCAGAGGGGACGGGGGTGGGAAGCGTGAGCGTCCAGATGACCTCATCATCAGGTGCAGACGGGAGCCAGGCTGCCTGCCTCTACTTTCTCTTCGAAACAGAACCTTCTACAGGTCCAGAAGCAACACTGCTCCATGAAGAGCAGTCTGGTGTTCACAGCATCCACGTGACTGCACGCTTCAATCTGACCAAAGCGGACCAACGTGAACGGGCTCACGTCCCGCCTCCAATCACAGATGAAGACATCACATCGTTCCAGGTTGGGCGGAAGGGTCAACTCCCACCATCTGCTTCAGCCGAGCGTGCAGCACGGAGGTTAAGGCAAGTCTTCCCATTCCCCCCGGAGAGAAGGGAAAACCGCACCTCAGGAGTGGGATGATGAAACAAACCGAGGATTAATACAGTAGCAGAAGGAGCGCCTGGAATCACATGGGCGAGCTGTAGGCTTTATGCTGACAGCAGCTCTTAGATCACGGTGATGCAGAGGCGCCCTGAACGCTCGCAGAACTATATTTGCATTCTTGGAGATGGAGTCGCTGGAGTCAGACTTGGTTGAATGTTTCTTTAAAGGCTTTCTCTAAAGTGGCAGCGCTGAGGACTTCCTCATGCATCCATAATCCAACGGCCCCTCAATGATTCAACAAGCAGGGTGAAGGGAGGCAACCCAGAGCTGGAACTCTTTGGGCCCTCTTAAATTTTAAGTTATAGAAAGGGGAAGGCCGGGATTAGCACACGTTGTTTTTTGACCTGGTCTCCAGAAAGGGGCTTTCTAAAACATTAAACTTACTTCAAGGACTGATTTAAGACGGAGGCGAAGGCGTTCGAGTCCAGGCGGGTACGATGGTGTGCTGCCGCAGAGGAGATGTTATATAACACATTTTATTTTGAAAGGAAACGCAAGATAATTTAATAAATCATGGTCCGCAGAGTTTTCTCCCAGCCAAAGTCATCAAATGTAGTTCATCTTTTGATCACGCTTGTCACCCGCTTCAAAGTTACTCAGTCTGACTGATAAAGTAAATATCTGGGGTGGGCTTTTGAAGGGCTGAACATGCCTCCGTGTCTTAATTTAGCAGTTCTGTCTTTAAAAAAGGTGTTCGGGATTTTGTTTTAGGAAAACAAGATGGTTGTTTTCTGCGACAGCTTGTTTTTCTGAAGCTTCGCAGGGTTTAAAATCAGGAAATTGCTCCGCTCACACCGCTAATTGCCAACAGTTGCACAGTATTTGGTATCTTTGAAGGTTGAGGCATACGTGGACATTTAAAGACAGACCCCCCGCATTTATAAATATCACCTCGCAGCGCTTGACCAAAAATTTAGACCTATCAAAACACGTTCGTTTGAACAACATGGAAGCAAAGGCGCAATTAATCACGCACTTGTTTACCGTTCTGGAGGCACTCTGCGTTCATTAGTCTGTCGGAGCGGCGGGCTGCTGGGCTGGAGACGACCACGGAGAGGAGATCCATCTCCACGCCGCGGGTGACATCCCCAGATTTACGAGTCGCCAGCCGCACGCCGCATTTCCCGTCCCCATAAGGCAATAAACGCTTCATTATCATCTTAAATTGCACCTTTTGTTTCTGCTACCGAGCAGCGGCAGGAGCGGAAAACTGCTGCGAGGGAAGAGGTTCCATAACGCCCGAGTCCCATTTCCTACAGATACGTGAAGAAGTAAAAGCTGAGGAGCTCAAACTCGGCAAAGCAAATAAAAGGCAGCGATAAAAGAGCCAAAACGCAGGAAGGAACGAAAACAGCTGCTGTAAAGAGACGCGCACGGAATATATGAATTGGACGGGAATTCAAAAGGTGCTGCTTTTCCGAGGAACGGGGCAGAAGCGCTCTTTTCCCGCCTGTGAGCCCGGCGCGGCGACGATTATTTTCTGCAGCCCATTTTTCCACTCGGTCAACTGAGCAGCGCAGGAGCAACACAAGGTGTGAATTATCAAAGGGCAGCACAGGAGTGCTCCCACTCCAGTGAGCCTTCCTGTTTGTCTTGCAGAACAGGACACTTTCCTGCGACTAAATAGAGTTCAGTGTGAGCGCAAGGATGAATAATTCAGATTGGAGGTGAGTGCGCTCACTTCAAGAATGCAGGGGGAGATTAGCCACGAGTGGCCCCTGACAGATGGAGGTGTCGCAGCCCGACGCAACACAAACCCACCGGAGTATCTGGTGTCACCTCATTACACACTTCACAGCCTTTTTCAACTTCCAGTGTTCGCTCCTCTCCGAAAGAGCCGCAACACACAAGACTCATGTTGAAAGAATTCTTTTGAGTAGTGCAGCCTCAGTGGCCGTCTGGCTTCATAAATCACTAATGCACGCTTACAGAAGGTGCAAAGCTAAAGCAAAGTTCAACCAGTTCTAATCAGATTGGTTGATTTTAGTGATGCTTCTAAATTAGCTCGCAAAATTCCCCCTTTTCTGCTGGTCAGGATTAGAATTTTGGACCTTTCAGACCATAAATGAGAAATTAGGGGAAGAATGGCAGCGTGTTACATGACGAAGAGCTAAAGACACCAAACAAGACAAGTTTTGATACGTCAACCCGCTTAAACTCATGGGGGGGGTCCAGTTTGGATCCAGCTAGAAGTCATTTGCTACACAGGCGACATAATCTGTCTTAAATGAATATTTCACATTTAAAAAGTGAAAATTCCACCCACACAGCAGCACAGGTTATTAACAGTATCTGGAAAACTATTAGGATGATTAAAAAAAATAGGACAATAAATCCCCGAACAAAATGGCCAAAATGAATCCCATAATAAGTACAAAATTGCGGGCGAGGTTTTGTCTGAAGGGGATTTAACGCGTAATGAAAGAGTTTTCTGCATTAGTGGCAGCTTTGTTTATCTTAAATTCCACTGGGCCGGATTTTTCCCAAAGTGGGGTCAGAACCGTGGTTACACAGCCACAAACAGGCGACGCCGATCGTCAGGAGACGGCAGTGAGCAGCACGCGGGAAGGTTTAGAGACAAACCAAGAGCTGCTGCCAGTGAGGACTAGCTTAACTTGGCAGAGTAGCGTCTCCCAGTGAGACGGCCTGAGAAGAAAAGGACATTCTGTCTCATCAAATCATGGGACACATTTCAAATGGCTCTGAGATTTCCTGTCTGATTGGGAGGAATAATGAGTCTGTGGCTTTAATACTTCTTTCTATCACTCAAACACCCAGTATGCATTACAGGGCCAAGGTTAGCTAAATTGATGGTGGCACAACTGGAAACCATCCCATTATTTTCCCAGTCACGTGGTGTGACAGCGCCGAAGGAGGGGGGCAGATGTGCTGAGAACTCATGTCCCACTCTGTGGCTGCTGCACACGTTTGGAAAATAAAGGTTCCCACCCCCCGGCGAAAAATGGACAAACACACACACCGACGCCGGTTTCTCCTTGAGCGTGCACAAGCCTGGATCTGCCGATCACCCCGGGAGGCGACTAGATCCAGGTTTTAAAGCGAGAAGATAAAACCAAGCGAAGTAAATAACAAAAGACTGCTTCACGCGTCTGCCTGTGGGTGAAGGTAAAACTGTTTCAATAAGTGAAGAAGCCATGAGAGCAGAAGCCCTCGGATGCAACCAGCTCTCCATTAAGCTCCCGTCTCACCACAGTATTAATCACAGCTGGAGAATTACGCCGCTAAAAACCCTTTCAAGAGTCTTATCTTTTGAAACGTTAATGAAAGACGCGCATGAGAAAGGAGACGGAAACGGCGTCCATCACCAGATCCTCCCAGTCCTCTCCGAACCTCCCGGTAAACTACAGATGACCTCCGGCTGACGACAGCCGGCAAACCGAGAACAATATGGCTGCTGTGTTTACATGCCTGTCCTTTTTCTGCTGTATCAAGCCGTGAGCTGCCACTGGAGACAGACAAAGGCCCTGCAGGACAGGCCCTGTGTGTGTGTGTGTGTGTGTGTGCGTGTGTGTGTGTGTGTGTGTGTGTGTGTTGATGGGGGGGGCGCTGAGCGATGGATGCCCAATCCATCATGGCGGCCCTCGGCGGCGGTGAGGGAGAGATGGTCAGTGAGGAGTCAGCACTCTTTGAGTACTCCAGATCCATCATTCGGACGAGAGCGGCACGGAGGTTGTCTGGTTGTCGCCGGCGACCAGAACGGCTTCCTCCACCAGGGAGAGAGCAATGTGCTGACCAGACGGGAAAAACCCCCACATGTGTGAGGAATTGTCAGTATTTTATCATTTAGGGGATTTAGGGGATCAAAGGTATCAAAGAAATGGTGGGTTGGAGTGCGATGTCCTGTTGCTATGGAGATTTTTGTGTTTTTACTTGATATTCAAATGGAAAATCTAGATGAAAGTGACCACTCAACTGGCTCGAAAATGAGGGAAAGGTTCAGATAGAGGACCAGGAGTAATCAAGCAAATGAGCTTGATGGAGTGAAAGGATGCAGGAGGTGGATCAATCAGGAGAGAGAAAAGATGGACGAGGGAGAGAGAGGCCAGAACGCTGACGTGCACGAGAGGGTGCACGGTGGGCGCCGGACTCCTGCAGACCTGAGGAATTAGTCTCACAAGAAGAAGAAGAAGAAAACAAGCCAGCAGGGGCACAAATGCTGGGTTGTGGTTAAATACGTCAGATCAAATGTCACTTTGGGTGAAGCCTGTTGTTGTTGTTGGAACGTTGAACTCCTGAAGATCCTGAAAACTGTCCCAGACGCTTGTCTTCACCACTGTGTCTCATCAGGGAAGACACATTGGACAAGTGTCCATGTGTCTTCTGTGCTGCCGACCTCGTTGCTGCGCAGAGATCAGCTCTAACACGCAGGAAAAGCTTAAAAGACCAGAACTTGTTCCCAGACAGAGGAGACCAGCTGGTCCTGGTCCTGGTCCTGGTCCCCTTCAGATCTGACCTCCATAGTGATGGGGGAGGCTACAGGAAGACACCACTGATGTCATGGTTGAACGTGGTCCCTCTGAATGGAGACACTTCCATGCCAACAACTTAAAATGAGGGTGGCTCATGACCAGGGGTGGGGGCGTGGCTTGGTGGGGGGGTCTTTTGTGATACAGGCTAATCCTCTAAAAGAGGGCGAGTGGGAAACCGAGCAATCCCAGTGTGATGTGCTGTGCACACGAGCCGCTCTGGTGTGGGAAGTTCAGAGTTGCTCCGATCCGTCTGCTGTGACCAACGGCCCGTATGAAACAGAACCTCCTCCGCTGGGGGCGGCGTCCCTCCCCATGAGGGAAAGGAAAGGACAAAGTCAATTTGGTCGTGGAAGATTGACACAATCGTGAAGAAGATGGAGCTTCTAGGAAAACCAAAATTCATTCAGGGAAAGCGTGAGAGCGCCGAGGGAATGTCGACACCACTGGTTTCACCAGGGTCGAGATGGGTGCACGTGTGCTCGACTGCGAACGTGCCAGGACGGATCCGTCTGTCCCAAATGTCCAGAAACAACCGATCCTGCTGCAGGGGGACGCTGGGCAGTGAGATTACGGTGCCTCCGACGTGCGCGCTTTTCTTCTGATTGGAGCGTTTTGGAAAGCGAAGCTGCCAAGTTGCCCACAGAAGCTTCAAAACTCCCCGAACTGAAAAGGCAGAGCGCCGCTACTTATTTAAACATCTGAACAAAAGACGGGCCGCGTTGCTGAACGGAGATAAGTCACATCAGATAGTGATGATCAGCAAATGAGTGACAATTAAAGGGGGGGGGTGTCCATCACTC
Organism: Takifugu rubripes; assembly: GCF_901000725.2. Lineage (NCBI taxonomy): Eukaryota > Metazoa > Chordata > Actinopteri > Tetraodontiformes > Tetraodontidae > Takifugu > Takifugu rubripes. The sequence continues at coordinate 15,398,643 of NC_042288.1, forward strand.
ACGTCTCAGAGCATAATCAGAAACGAGAACGCAGAGCTTTTGCTGGCACATCACACGAGTCGGTGACGGGCCACTCTGGCATATTTGTAGCAGCTGCTTCCACTCTGCTAGAGGTCCGTGCCAAAATCAAAGCACATTTGGAAACAAAAAAAACAGAAAGGCAAAAGAAAACTGGGAAGTGCTGACATTTATACAGACACCAGAACACGTTTGCATCAAATGCTAACTCAGCTAGCGTAGAATGCTAGAGACAACACGAGGTGCACCATCACCCAGGATCGGAGGGAGGCGACGGAGCTGCCTTCTGGGTTCTCCCCTAGTAAAGAACCTGCAGAGAAAAGATTTGGCTCCAATTAACATGGCAGTAATCGCCAAGTGCGGTTGTTTCTGTTTAAGAAGCATCATTTACCGATAAACACTCCTCTAATCATGGCTGCTGCAGGCGCCGCTTCCCCATTAAGGGCCAAGGTGACCCAAACAAAACATGAAATAATGTGACATGAAATAAGGAGAGTGCCCGGAGCCCAACGGCCGGCGGCGTGCGGCATGAGCGAATGATGAGACCGGTTTCAGATTAATCTGGCAGCAGCGACACGGAAAGGTGGGACCTAATCAATAGACTTCGAGATAAAAACACAATTAAATATACGATTCTCAGAGGATCAGGAACATAATGCAAAAGAGGCGGTTCTGCTCGGAACATCTAAAAAAGAAGAAACAGAATAATTTGATGAAATTGGCTTTAAATCCAACTGAACTTGCTTCAGCCAGCGTGTGTAGAGGTGAGCGGAGGTCTGTTACCACGGCAACCCGGGGATCCGTGCAGTGGCCGACGGGGTCGGAGCGCCGAGTTTAGGTCGCACAAAACTAAAGAAAATAAAGTTCTCGATGGTTTAAGACGTTAGCGTTGGAGTTAGGCTGCATCGTCTACGTGAGTCGGGTCATGTTGGAAACGCAGCACCGACCAAAGCGCCGCCACAAAACTACAGCAAACTACTGACAGATTCCGTCAGTGTTCGCCCTCTAGTGGCTGGGGGCAGTAATCGCTGCTTTGTGCTCTGGTAGAACTGGTAAAAGTGCCAATTTTGTTTCTTATCTCCATAATTTTGTCCTCGTCACAATTACTGCAACAAGATATTTGGCCTTTGTTTTACTTTTCTTTCTGTTATTGGCAAAAAAAGGGTGAAACCCCACGATGGACAACTGGGCGGGTGGTCCGGCGGTCGGTCCTGCAGCTGTCGGTGACACACGTACACATCCAGATTTAATAATAATTAATAATTATTCAGATTTGTTTTCCCAAATCAGCTCTCTGCACCCTGAGTTCTGCTTCCTGATGTTAGAAATCTCCCATCTGCTCTTCAAAGTTTCTGCACATCCAGCAAAGGCACATTTCCAGGAGATGGGGGGGAGATTATTGCGCATTATTTTGTCTATACAGGCAGGAGGAAATGCTCTGAACTCGGCCATTAGACGGCTCATTTAGGAAAGTGATCCGATCCTTCAGATCCCCCAGCTCAGCGGAGAAGCAGCTCGGGCAGAAATCAAATGAAAAATGTCATTAAGTGAGTCTGCTCATCAAGTGATGCCATTCTCTCTTTCCTCGCATGCAAACACACACACACACACACACACACGCGCGCGCAGACGGAGGGAACCACAGACTTTACTGCCTCTAACAGGATGCACTTCGACACAGCGTAATGAAAGTGTCTCCTTTGCGATTCCAATCAAAAGCTCATCAATCACAGCCCGCATCTAAAGGGAGACCTCCCGCCACCCGGGCTCTCGGTGGAAGAGGGGAAAGTGGGGAGTCTCGCTGCGAATCCCAGCTAAATTTAATTACTAGTGCTTTCAAAAATAAACAGGTTGCCAGGATGAAGACGGAGGTCCGGCCAGTCAACCACACTTGGATAAAGATTCCAGGTCCAAACAGCGGTTTGGTGTGTGGAAGCGGATGGAGAGACGCTAACGGGAGGGAACGTACGACCCATTTGTTGTGACAGTCCTCCGTCAGTGCCGATTTAGAGCCGACAGAAGCTAGCGCAGACTTGAGATGGGCGCCAGGACGAGCAGGGAAACAATAACAAACGTGGGCTCTGACGAAGGCCATCTTAATAAAGCCTAAACGCATGCTTCCCAGCGTTGTGTGGGATACGTCTGCTGTTGTCAGTCACACTCGCTCCTCTGTATAAGGAGCCCATCTGCTCCCGGGCTAGGGTTTTTCCTCGTGCACGCTAGCTTGGCGTTGCTTCTTTGCTTTTCACACCAGAACATATGCAGACGCGTAAGCAAAATCCAAATGATCGTTAGGAGCTACGGCGCCGATTACTGCTCAGTCAGTGGGATTAAAAGAGGAAATGGAGATTTAGCAGCCAAATTAGGAGGAGAAAGAGACCAGTTGGATCAAGCTAAATGACAACTTTCAGGTGTTTTTCAGTTCCCCACAAACAAGTCGTTTTAATAGCAAATTCATCAAGTCAGCTTCCTTTTTTCTCATCCTCTGTGATGATTGTGTGTTGGCCTGCGTTTCTTTCTTTCACTCTTCCAAAGAAACAGGCGGCCAAAAGTGAATTCCAGCTTATTTCCTGCAGGTATTATTTCAACCTCCCTATTATGCAGCATAAAGGCAGAAATTTTAGAAGAGTTTAATCCTGCTGTGGCTCAAAGTGAGTATTAGAGCAATTACCATCCTTAAGGCTCCCGTATGAAGGAGAGTGGAGGTGCCCCAGGACAAAGGGCTAGAATAATGGCTGACAAGAGATCCAGGTGACTGTCTGTCTTCCCAGGATCAAGAAAAGACAAAGTCCATTAATTCACTTACATTTGATGGTGCTTGGGTGGTTTTTCCATTTGACTAGTTGTGATTTCAGCCTCAAGTGTCCAGAGGAAATACAGCAACTGACAGAGAACCTGATGACAACAAAGATGGTTCCTGGAACGATGGAGCTCCGACCAATGCAAACGTTTCCTTTTCTCATAAGGGGTTCCGATTATCGTGGTTTTTACTGGCATCAGATGATGACAGGAACAAGTTGCACGAGTCAACCCGGATCAAACGGAACGCTCCATAACGAGACGTCTTTATCTTCCCGATCTTCGATTGTGGCCAGAAAAGGCCCGGTGCCCTTCAGCCTGCTTTAATTCACCTCTCGCCATTTTCTAACAGGCTGAGTCCTGCCCTCTATCCCACCCTGGCCTGGGTTAGGTGCCGAGCCCCGACCCCTATCCGAGAGGTCGGAAAGCTGCTCCGACTGGTCAGGAAAGGCTGCACAACACTGAGCTTTTCTGCTGTTTAACAGCACAGCAGCACCGCTTCTACCAGGTTAATATATCATCATAATATCCTGCAGGACTTCAGAATTATGCAGAATTGTAACAATTTAAACTGAAATGTTAATGAAGATATTACATTACAAATGGGGGGGGGCTTGTACTACACCCGTGAGGACCTTATGGTCCGTGGCATAAACACCCACATCGAGTGTGCGGGCGGCCGGAGAGACATTCAAACCCTCGAATAGACGCCTCCCGAGGGGCAGCGGGTTCTTCTTTCTCCATCCGAGTGCATTCTTTAGGCCTCCACCCACAGTTATTATTCACTGCTCATTATCACTGCTCTGATTAATAAGAGCACTTTCAGGGTCCCCTGGCATCCGAGGGGAAAGGGGGAGTGCTGCGTCCTCCCTTACCAACGCAGTCAGAGAGCTACTTAAAAAAGAATAAAGGCGTGAAGGCAGCAGCAGCCATTTGTCTCAGCTCCATATATCACAACAGCGTTGGAGCCCGTTTACCAGGAAACGTCTGTCTTTAGTGGGACCAGTGGCTACTGGGATGAGAAGGCTCCCAGAACGGCGCCGCTGGTTTACACGGTGAAGCTCTCACTCTCTTCATCACCTGTTCTCAGTTAAAAGAGCGTCCTGTGAGATGAGCGGAGACAATAACCCAAAATGCTGCCAAAACCAAGAAAAAGGCGAGAAGCATTTCAGAGAGCAACAGGTGATGAAATGAGATGAAACAGTCCAGACATCTGAGTAAATGAGGCTTCATTTGGAACGCAGTTCAACTGTGAACTGCTCTCTTTTAAAGAGGAGAAATGCAACTTTTGATGGGTCTTAAAGGTGACATCATGAACCAAAGTCTTCTCTTGCCTGATGCAACTTCATGTACTGACCTCAAATAAAAGTGACTTGTAGATAACTCGTCAAAGCTCCCAAAACACCAGCATACGGGTTTTATTTTTTAAATTTTGGATGTCTACATCTGTTCCCCCAACATGAGGGCTGGTGAAGGAGCCTGAATAAAGGTGCGCTCTGGTGGAGAAGATCAAGTGCAGTGGTGATGAAAGCATCACGCAGAAGCAGAATTTTTGCCCCACACAGACCTCCATGATTCAAAGACATTGATGCTCATTCCCACAGCCTGATGTGTGTGTGTGTGTGTGGGGGGGGGGGACCAATCTTCATACTGCCCTTGTTTAAAGTGTCATTTGATTTTTTTTTTCTTCCTTATAGGCATTTGTGAGGTGTGAAAAGAAAACACACTGTGAAGTCACCTTCAAAGAACTGCCCCGATGCCAGGGAATTACAAAGCTAAAATAGTTCCTTGGGCAGGAGGCAGCAATTCTATTATTCTTTAAAATGCAGCGCAGTGGCTTTTATGAGAGTGTGGAGAAGCCATCTGAGAAGCAGGTCATGCGAGTGAGCAGCCTGGCCCCGAGCACATTGTGTCTTATCCCTCTGCATTTCCACCACCTTGTCCCTGAATAATGGGCAGACCCCGGCTCTGCCCCCAGAGGCTAATGGCTTCTCGTGGAGAAATCAACACTGAGGCTCCTCCGCGGGTAATCCGCCTCTTTAACCGGCGACACGCCACGCATCCCGTCCTCCTGCGCTGGGAATAGCATCGGCGCAATAAGCAATTTCATCCCTTTGGTGAGGCCGTCGTTAGCGTGGGCCACGAGAGATGCTGATTGGAGATAAACTCACGCCAACGTTACCTGGAGAGGAGACAAAGCTGCACCGCGGACACACGGAAAATCCTTCATCCCATTCCCTTCGTTACCAAACAGCCAAATATATCCACAGTGTTAGACAATGAGCTGTAATGTGCACGCTCATCTAGCCTGTGGCTAATGTGCTAAAGACAACACACACACACTCAAAAGAACGCTTGGTTACATCATAAATGCAGAATTTAGAGCCAACTGGTTGACTGATCTGCCAACAGGTTCCACAAAGATCAGCCCCATCTCCTAACAGCCCATAACCATCACAGGCGGCTCAGACGCAACGCGGTCAAATCAACAATGAGATCACCTATGAAGGACGTGCATATCAATAACCACAATTAGCCACAACGTGGGAGTTTGCCTGCAGCGGACTGAAGCTTCTGAGCAGCTTCAGAGGCGTCTAAGAGACCCTTTGTGAAGAGATGAGAAATTAGATGAGGCACGGCTCCTTCAAGGAGCACTTCAAACACGCAATCAAGCCGTTCGCCATCTGTCAATCCAGACCGAGGCCGCCTGCGTCTCCATGAGAGGATTCCATCGGATGTAAATTACGCGTGCACTGGTTCTACCTTTTGGTGTGAGCGACACAGTCAAAAGGCGAGCAGGCAGCACATGACGGCAGCTGGTGTTTCTGTCTGGAGAGTCATTAACGAGGTTTCCTAATGATCACCCACACTGTGGGCCGGGTGACGGAGATATATGATAATTACTCAACCTTGAAAAGGTTTCACATCTACGCACATATTATGGAGTAGAATGGTCGTGTTTACGCAGAGAAACGCTGCAAAATGACATAATCAGTGTAACAGGGCAGTAATTAACTGTGTTTCTCCTCAAAACAGCCGAGCAGCTGATGCCAGTCTGGCACAAGGACACACGGGCGGAGAACTGAAGAACGAGGCGTCAAAGTTGAGCCGTCTGAGGTGGACGGGCAGGAAATAAAAATAGAAATCAGCATTGCTGACAATAGCCGCCGCCCAAAAGTCGTGGAGGCGTCACGTCAGACGCCGAAGCTAAACCTCTCATTTTATTGTCAGCAAAAATGCCGACGCTGGCTGTTCTGTGGGTGGCCGTTTCAAGCCTCGGGGGGGGGAATGATCCCCACCCCGCTCCAGGGGTCGGGGTCAATTTCACACTTTAACGTGTAGTAATGCAGACAAACATATGCCGATGTATGCGAGTACAAAAAGAAAGCAGCAAAGCCGCCGACTTGAGTGGAAACAGGTGGGTTTAATGCCAAAATCTCATCTTTCACAGGGAGCGCACAAGGAGCCGGTGGAGAGATATTGCTTTCATATCATTGCATCGATAATGCAATAAAACCTGAAGAGAAATGAAATAAAAGTTCCCGAGAAGTGCTTTGACCAGCAATAATGCTGATCTCCATCCTCCTGGTTTACCAAAGGGGGAAATGTTGTCAGCCTTAAATGCGTGACAGGGTGAAGGCTGCCAGGAGGAGTCCACCTTGGAACCGTTCCTCCACGCTGGCTCCGGGCCACCTCAGTGGACCCAGAGCAAAAAAAACACTTTTCAAAGGGGAAATGCCTCTTTTTTCCTTCCTGATTCCTCCTGCTACGTCTTACATACAAACCTGATGTCATTTACAGGTTGACAACAATGAATTTGTGTCATTGTGGAGCAACAGCCTTTGATCTTCATGGCCTATTTAATCATAACCAACTAAAAGGCCACTTTCCAACAGGCCGTAAATGCAACACAGCAGCGTCTGTAACTTCAGGCGGTGCAGGCAGCCACTCGTGTGACCACACGCTTCTTTTCTCTCAGTCAAAAGAAGGCGAGGGCTGTCAGAGAGGTCGTTACGGGCCCCGGTGCCGCTCACATCAGAGGGTCGACTGAGACGGCATCGCTAGTCAGACACCCTCTAACATCAAAGCGCGGCGTTGCCGAGGGAGCGTCTGTTTCCTAATGTACTCCGAGTCTGTTGCATATGCAACAGAATGAGGAGGCTGCCCCGATCCGGGCGCTCGCCTCTAAATGCTGCACGTGTTAATCAAAAATAACGCGCTGGGGTTTTGTCGGATGCAAAAGAGGAACAAAAATAAGCGAACGCAGCCCTCCTTTTCCACGCATTTGCTTCTGAAGAGGAGCCTCTTCGTTAGCGCTTTTAGGATGGAGCAACGGCAGCTACCAGCTTGTCTCCAGCTACCCGACGGGCGCGTCTGCATTTCACGTGCGCGTCTGCATTTCACGTGCGCGTCTGCATTTCACGTGCGCGTCTGCATTTCACGTGCGCTGCAGTGAAGCCGCGACTGCAGCTTCCACCAACTTCTGCATTTCCCGAAGTCTTGAGCTCAACTTGTTTGACACGGACAAATAAAGCCGGAGCCGAGCTCTTATTAAAGGCGGCCTCTTGCTCGTCCTAAATTCCCCGGGCAGTCGCGCATTCAGTCAAATATCCGCACAAAACGAGGCAGCTGGCTTGACTTTGAGAAAGGAATCGATACAAACAACTGAATCCGTCACCAACAGCCGTCTTCGGCTTTAATCTCATGCCCATCAGCATTAAGGCCTAATTAAAAGCTTCGTATTTAAATTGGACTTTTGTGTCAGTGATAGCGATTATGGGGCTTTGTTGTCCTTCCTTTTGGATCTTACCTTCCTGTAAAGGAGTTTCTACCCTCTCTGCAGGAAATGCTAATGAAGTCATTACTTACTGTCTGACAAAAACAATACTCCAAAGATGATGAATTAAGCGGCGCCTTCTCCTGCGACGGCAAGGCGCCGACCTCCGAAGCACCAGAAATAATCACGGGTCAAATGTTCCTCCAAGTTCAAAATTAACATTTTTATTTCACAAAGTGGTATGAGATGGCAGTTCAAAAGTCCTGTTGCTTCATTTGAATTAAACAGGCCTAATGTAGCTTTCTGGAAGTCTTTTGTGGCGCCGTTTAATTGCAGCCTTTGAAACACATCCTGATCATCACTGGTTCACAGTCCCAGTCGGAGAGAATTACGCATTCTTAATTTCAGTTTCATCTCAGTCGGTTGTGAAATGGAACCATTCTTTCTCTCCTTCTGAATAGATGTGATTATACGTCCACCCACAGAAACGTCTCCCCCTGAACATCGTGTCTTCAGCGGTTCTGAGTCATGTTGGGATCTGCTCGGAGTCTGTTGTTAGCCATCAAAGTGCCTGAACCAGCCGTCAGGTTAGGGTCTCGATGGCAACTCAAATGTAGAAAAGAAATTTCAGGAATAAAATAACCTCTTTTCAGCAGTGACTCGGGGCCACTGTGACCACATGTGGAATATGTGACCTTGTGGCGGCCGTCAACCATCACGTTAGTGATGTGACATCAGCAGGAAATCAAACTCTCTCTTTCTGCACTAAACTTCATCGCAGGTCTACAAGTGTCAAGTAATTCTAGAAACTCAATTCTACAGCAAATTGAGGGGATTAAAAAATAAATAAAACCCCACATATTTAATTTAGTGGATGAAAAATAAAAGACAGGTCTGGTTTTTTGTACCTTGAAGCACCATCACATGGTCTTTCTTGGACCACCAGGCACGACAGGGTGATGGAATCAGGAAGAAAATGAGGAAAATAATTGGACGGTCAGTTCTGATAATGGCCACTCCAGTGGAAACAAGCTCTTAATTGGCATAGGGCCATTTGGTGTGTTTTCAGGGTAACGTGTGATAGCACTCATTATCGTTCCCGTCTCACAGAGGCCGCCGCCGCGGCGCAGGCCGAGCTACGATAGCATCCGCCTTCTTCCACAGTGTTAAGTCATGACACGAAGCGTGCCGGCCGTCTGTTGGACACAGGCGCGACTCTAATGAGCCGCTAAGCAAAAAAAAAATTACAGCTTTTTTAGGGGGGGGGGATCCGAGGCGAGAAGTTTTCTTTCAAAGAAACAGGTGTCGACATAATTGGGGCCCTATTCTTGTCACTTTTACTAAAAGTGACACCATTTGTGTTAACTTCTCTCGTCTTCATTGTGCGTCTGTGCCGCCGGGTGGAGCTGACGAAGTGTCACCGCCGCCACCACGGGGTGAAGCCTGGGCTCCACCTGCGTGCTGGGAGCTGGAGCTCCTGATGCAGAGTGAGTGTCACCCTGTGGGACGTGTCCTTTCATCAGGCCTCCCTCTCCCTCTGACCCTGCCATCTGGGGAAACAGATGATACTAATGAGGGATGGCTCCTTGTCGCCTGGCACCGAACGTGCACACACTGCTGCCATTGTGCTACACTGTCCCGGCTGCCCCCTGGAAGTCGCACACGCCGTCGGTACACAAATACACACAAAAAGAAGTGGGGGTGACGGGGGGTGGCTCTGGTTCAGCATTAAAGAAGAGCCTTCAAAAATAGACGATCTTGGGTTAAACTTGTTGGACTCCATTGGACTGGCGGGGGGCGGGGGCGGGGGGTATTTGAATTTAGTTTGCCTCTGCAGGAAGCAAGAAGGGGTGACCTCTCTGAGATTGGGAGGGTCAGACAGGGCTAATTAGTCTGCAGCAGCCCTTCAAATTTCTGCCCTCTGATATTAATGAAGTGATCCATAGGAAAGCAGCTGCCTGCCATGCACCCCCCCCACCCCAGCCCACCCCCTGCTTCTCCTCTGCCCACTCTTCCACCTTCCATTATCTTCCCTAACCCTCTCCCGTCTCGACCAAGAAGGTGGAGAGCTGTGCCAAGGGAAGACGTCCACACACACTCCTGAGAGCCTGACAGCTACCGATCGATGGCCCCCGAGAGGTGGGGGGGGCACGGGTGAGCAACGGGGTGGGGTTGAACAGCTGTGCTTGTCTCGCCATGCCAGGAGGGTGACAACAGTCTGGCATGGTGTCCTACATCAAGAGAAAATAATGTCTGGCAGTAGCGAGCGGGCTTGACGGTCGACCGTCGTTGCTTTTTTCTGTTCCTGCGGCGTCTGAGACCGACTGTCGTGAGTAAGTGCTGAGGTAAAGCTTGTTACCCCCCCCCCCCCCCCCGGTTTATCCCCTCAGAAGCCTCAGACACAGGAAGTCCACGTGCTAAATGTCACGCGGACTTTGTGGCTTTCGAATATTTCTGGAAATAACAGCTGGACACTTTCTAAATATCACGGAGAAATTTCCAAACTGACCGAGCAGATTGAGAACCCCCCCCCCCCACACACACACACACACACAGAGTTATGAGACTCCTGCACGGCGCCGCCTCGCATGCACATAGAAAACACTTCGACATTTGGCAACGGGAAAATAGAAAAGAAACGGCAAAAGAGACGTATCAGCGTGCGTCATTGATGGATCTGAAGGGACTAACGGCGCCGCGGCAACAGAGCACCAGAACGAGCAGAATGATGTGGCGCCGTCGCCATTATGAAGAGAAAATTATGTAAAACATTGGCTGCATCTTTCACAGCGGGGGACCTTCTTCATTTCCATTACGGCTAATGGGAGCCGATGTCAGCATGTTAAGAAGGGCATCTATAACTTGAGCAAATGTCCTTGAATGAGGTTGGAGGGGTTAATATTCCCAGTATGACGCTTCCCCCCACAGGCAGCGGCGTCATTTAGCTGGTGCAAACCGGGGTCTTCAGAGTGGAATCTCTGTCTTGTTAAAGCTCTGACAGCTTATTCGCTGCACACCGAGCGACCTGGCGCTGAACTGAAGGCCGGCAGGCTGCAGTGAATAAAGGCACCTCAGCGACTGACGCGGAGCTTCAGCGAGAGGTCAGAGACTGAATAGTGAATCAGCCCCACCGACCCACAAGCCCGGAATCTATGCGTCCTTTGTGGCCACGAGAGTGGCAGAGTGGAATAAAGATGTAGAGAAACCACCTATTAACAAAGATAATGTATGTTAAGGAAGCAGAAAGGAGGCTAGAACACAGACGGCGCCGCAGTCGTGAGCGCTCGTGCGTTAGCGCTCGTGCGTTAGCGCCACGGCGTTCATGTCATAACCTGACGTGGTCGGACGTGAGGTGCAGAGAGCTGCTCCTGTGATCCCCGTGATGTTATTTGATCATCTGCGGTCTGCGGGTAAACAATGGAGATGACACATTTTACAGATGTCACGGAGGCAGCCTCATTACAGCGGGACGCGAGCGTCCACGTCGTCTCTCGCCGTCACACTCGTTAGCGAACAGTGGCACCCGCTGATCCCTGGCTGACGTCACCTCTTCCCAACCCCTTCCCTCCCTGCTGGCGTCCCGGCCACCCCGATGAGTTAGCCACCGGCCGTGTGCCGCTCCGTGAGGAATGGAACAATATTGACTTTGGGGTCCGAGGGGGGGTGACAATAATAAGGTCATATATCAGGCCAGCATGTACGAAGCTGTGAAGACAGCTCACTTCTGCGTGACACGCGCACGCACATAAATTATTCTCGCCCAGCAGGCAGCGACAGCGTCGCTATCCGGTGTCTTTGGCAGCGCTCTCCTTATCTGCCTTGCTGTCGATACAGGCAACCCTTTGCTCCGCTGGGGGCACGAGGCAGTATTGACATTCAGCTCAAACCCAGCGCTCTGAGTGGAGTCCAGGGTGTTGCGCATGAATTATGCATGTCTTGACGCCAGGGTGCTGAGCAACACCAGTGCCATCATAATTGAAACAATTGAGAAGACAAAGCCAGATGGGTCAATAATTAGACAGCGGGAGGGGGAAACTTGATCCGGACGCTCCCCTGCTTGCCCTGCCGACCCAGCCGGTGCGCACGAGGAAGGGGACCTTTCCCGGCGTGTCCCGCTCCCCTCTGGTGCTGAATGCTTATGTGCGAAAACAGGCCTTGGTGGATCGGAGAGCAGTGGGGAACGGCTGCATGTTGTTGGTCTGTCTCGCCACCTCAGGATGGTCCTCAGCCGTTACTCACCTGTGTGTCTTGGTCGATCCGTCCCACCAGCCGAGCCTGTTCAGAAATGCAGACTGAGGGCTCCCAGCAGATCCATTACAGCAGCTCTCTGCTCTCCGCCATGAAGCTGACCGGCCACGGAGACGGTTTCTACCTTGGTAACGGAGGCAGCAACGCCAGCACCAGCCAAACACACATTATGAAATCCTAGCCTGCTTTACCGGGTCATCTCACTTAGATGGACTAAAACATCAACCGGGATGATATCTGGAAATACATAAAGAAACAATTACACACTACAGATCAGCAATTAAAGCCCGCTGGGCTCCATTTCCTTCTTTAGTGCACCTTATATAAGACCACTTTGTGAAGTATACATATCAAAGGCCAAACGGATTCCCTTTACATCATAGGGACATTTGGGACAAACATTTGATCATTTCCTCACACTATTTTCTGCTGAGGTGCTGGGATATTATATGCTTTAGTTACCTTACTCAATGTTAAGTGAACACGATTTCAACGAGGGAGAAACAACAGCCATTAGACAGAAATCCAAGCAGCTCGGGGCCATAAAGCTAGCACACATGTACAGAAAATGTAATCAGTTAGAACCCTATCGATTGATGCAGACTGAGGCGCACAAATCTGGCCAACCTCCCCTCACCCTCAGGTTACCAAAGAAACTTTTATTGGCTTTTTTATAGAGTCTCATTTCCTTATTTCTCAGAAAAAGGTGCCCCCTGACAGCACACATGGGCTCCTGTGTATTGCCCTAATTCCCCATTAGGGTTTATAGAGAGCCATATGCTTTTTTATGGGAAGGTTAATGGTTTTTTACCGAGAGCAGTACAGGTCTAAATCCACAACATTAAACTTAAGAATGGCAACCTGGGCTGCTCACACAGGTCACATGTCCACATTTGAGAAAGAAGCAACATTTACTTTACAAAGTGCTCTGAGACTCGGGTGCACAAGGTAGTACAAAAGAAGGAAAAAATAGCCGAAGGTGTCAAAGTTCACAAGCTTAAAAGCCTAATGGGCAAAAGTAACCGCGGCATTTTAGCAAAAAGAACATCATAAGCGAGGCTGCAGCTACTTAGACAGGCTGTGTTCCGGCGTAATTAGCTGTGAAAATGGCACGGCGGGAGTCTGTGACCACGCTTAGCGTCGCATTGTGGTCACCAAGGAGTAAAAAAGCCATCAGAATAAAATCAGACTGAGTCCGTTTGTATCCGCAGCTTCAACTTCCCCAGTTCTGGTTTCATTATTAGTGTTTAATTTATGATGTAAAGGACAGAAAGGCAGCCCTGACACGACGCCGCTCCCATGACACAAACCCTGGCAAATATCGCGTCTCAACACAACATTTGATGCCTTTTGATTGCAAACAGGTTTCCAGGCGTTCCGGCAGCCGAAGGAGCGCCAGGCAGGTTTGGAAAAACCTGTTTTTCACCCAGGATTTAAAATGCTGCTTTTATTCCACTGATTTGATTTGACTGATAAATGTAACAACGGCCTGATGCTGCACATCCACTTCAGATCTGACCTCCCAGTGCCCCCTCCCCCCCTTGATGCAGCACTGCTGTGCTGGGGGGGCTGACCGGCTATACCTGGCTGGTCTTGGCCCATCTGAACCAAACAACCCGTGGCCCATTACTCTGAAGGCCTCTCACCTCCCATTTTCTCCATTTCTGGGGTGAGGCCACCGTATTTTCTCTCTGCTGGTGTTTACCCCATCAGTCAAGATGCGGCGGCCCCCCCTCCCAGTTTCGCGGTGATGAATGACCATTGGCCGTCTCGCCGACAGCTCGGCAGCTGATGCCACATAATTACAGTATCCCCATTTAGGGAAAATTACAAAATTACTTCAGCCCTCAGGAGGGCAGGAATACTGACAGGCTGGCCAACAAAGGGAGCACAAATATCTGAAAAGAGGACTTCCAAGACGCCTCGAATTTTAACAGACAGGCAGGGAAATCGTTTTTTTTTTTTCCTTCTCGGCCTTGAACGGCCGCCAATTACAGCTGACGAATTTTTAAAAATCAGAGGCTTTTTCATTTTTGCAACTATAGACACAGAACATCTGTTCTGTTCTTCCTACTCGGCCTGTTCCCTTTTCTCGGGTCAGCCGCTCTTCCGTTCATCTTCACAGGGACAGCGGCTCCGGCCAAACACTCGGCCAATCAGAGCCTCCTGAGAAGGTCTGAGGTGCACCGTGACCTGCAGGGAGGGTTTTAAGTGCCGAGGTGACATTTACGACGTGAGTGCTCACGGTGAGCAGCGGGGAAGATGTTGACGCAGCGCTGCGCCTGCTGGCGACCGCGCCGGCCACCACGGTGGAGCTCGAGCGCGCTCATTTTTCCTCCCACAACAAAAGATTTCATTCAGTCCTGAACCTGAAACACGAAACAAGGGAAAACACGGAGGTGACGGAGACAGATGGAGCCGCTTTGAGCCGCTACATCCAGATTAAATACAGTGTCTCCAGCCTCGGGAGGCATTTTTGAAAAGCCGATCAGTGATAACGATAGACCGCTGTTACCAGATAATCTTCTCAAATGTTACTTCTTTATTTCTGGTTTTTATGGACAGCCGGTGCTCAGTAGTAATCAATAAGCAGCTGGACTTATGTGATTTTTTGTTGGACAATTGAGCTGTTTTGATGGTGAGAAAAACTTGCGAGAAGAAACTGAGGCGACCTTTAGCTGGCTGGATGACTTTTAAATGCTTGGTTACGTGATCTTCTCGCCACAGAAGCCTGTAATGTGCATTAACACAATGATGTGATCTCAAAGCTAAACAGTAAATGTGTTAATCACGCAGAATCTCCTTTACAAGGTTAAATACCTCCGCTGAGACAGACTAGTTGTAGCCAAATGAACAAATTATGGGCTCTCGCAGTGGTCCTCAAATTGTCCGTGAGTCTGCGTGGTGCGAGACGGCTCCGATAAACAAGCCCTGCACAATGATAATGTTCTGAGGCGTAATTTAATCAGAATGGGCTGGATGTCATTTACTAATAGTGGGTACTTTGCTGTGATTTATCTGTGTGCCGAGCAGGGAGAGAGACGCAACAGAAGGCCTGGTCTCCCGGATTAAATAGGCCATGGGAAAAAACGTGCACGCTACCGGGGAGGGGGATTTATCACCGCTGATGATTAGTATTATTAGCACAGGTGCACTTCCAGTAAACAGCAGAAGCTCCCGTTTTACACTTGAAAAAGGAGAAGAAGCAGAAGGAAGCGAGCTGGGAGGCGGGGGCGGCGTCCCAAAGGTGCTCGCGCCAACTAAGGTGCTGGCGAGCCGGTGCAGCCAAAAGCATCGTTTCTGAGAAGCAACTAAAGTTGCTGCGCCGACTCCTTCTCACTGCTCGTTAACCCATCAGTCACCACTAATTAGCTGGTCTCTTTCACAATTGAGAAGTAATAAAACCAGGAATGGGGAAAAAAAACAAAGAAAATCATGGAGTTGTACATTCAGGTGACCAGATCAAGAGTCGTTTAGAGATAAAGCGTGTGCATGTAGCAGAAGCAGGTCAGAGGGAAACACAATCCTAACGCGCTCACAACTGTGATTTATTATTTAAAGCAGACGCTCAGAAATAAAATAAAGGGGAAAACACAATAAACAGCGCAAACGTTCTGATGTGCCGATGTAGCGCAGCCCCGAGGGGAGGAGACAGAAGTGGGTGAGAGATCTCCGATAAAAGGCAGGAGCGAAAACAGCTGATGTGCCTCTGGGACGCCGACGTTCTGAAGCGGACCTCTGGTTTCAACTCTGAATGCCTTCGAGGTCTCTGTGACAGCTGGGGCTGAGGTGTGACGCTGTGGATTAACCTGGGGGGGGGGACCTGTGGACCAGCATCGTAACTGAAGACCCTCGCGTCCGTCACGCTGCTCAGCCGGGACACAAGTTACTCAGGTTACTGACACGGGAATAGTTCAGACACAGGGTTTCACTTTAGGAGTTCTTTAACATTTGTGGCTCTTTAGCATGAAGCTGAGCCATGATGGAGCGTTCGTGGACCCGCCGGGCCGGGTCGGGACATTCGGAAGCACGGGACCGAGCCTGGAACGCTCCACATTGGGTTTTCATTTCAACACCAGCTCAGAGACAGACGAGGAACTCGTCATACACAAGGGCAAATAGACTATTTCCTTTTTATATTGATGCAGCGGGCCTTTTTCCACCCTTTGGAGTGGTGTTGGGGGGGGCATTTCCAGGACGGTAGGTGGGTAATTACCGTCATTGATTAATAATCCCAGGCTGGCCCCGTAATAATGAGTCGCACATGTGCTCGGCCACCTTAAAGGAAAGGCTAATTCGCCACTGAGATTCACAGCTTAAACTGTTTGGTGGGACGTAATGGGGGGGCGGAGGGGGGGCAATTTTCTCGTCTGGCAGAAAGAAAGGAGGGTCTGAGACGAGGGGAGTTGCACCGGTCATTTTTCCACTGACTCAGCCCATCAAGTTAACACGCGGCGACAGCTGCGATCACCCTCTCTCCCGATGGGGGGGCCCCGTCTCAGACGCTCTGTTTGAACGCCACCGTCTCCGTTTCTTATATATAACAATAACAAATGGACGCAGAAAGTTTAAATCCATTTGCCGTCTGATATTTCAAAGTAACACTTAAGACCTTGGAATTTGTTGACTTCCCAGCTTTAGGGAATTTGCTGGGATTGAGTGGGACATCCCTCTGATCAAAGGCAGGATGAGGTACAGTGGCAGCATTATTCAGCGTCACTTATTCCCAGCTCAAAGTGAAACACTATAGGCAGTGTAGCTTTTGGAGGGAAAGTGTAATCTTGCAGATAATTCTGAAAAGCTGTGTAAATTTAGAGCACGTCCAAGGGAATGTCCAAGTTATGCTGATCATTGCCAATATGGAAATGTAACTGTTCCATTTGTTTGGCTCCTGGAAGAGCAGACGAGTCCCCATCTGCTCTCACGCATGAGCAGAAATATAAGCAAGGATCAACATGCATTTCTATACGTGCACGCTGCTAATATCAGCAGAGGAGGTGAAAGGAAGCACATTTGGATCAGGGAAATTCCGGCGAATAAAACACCCAACGGAGCTGAAAGCTGAACGGGAACGAAGGCTTCTCACTCAACAACGTGGACCACGAGTGTCTCCTCTCTCGATACCTGAACGTTTAACAGCTCTTTGAATCCGATGTCTGACGGGCCGAGACCAAACTGCAAAAGTGCTAACAACGCTGCCGAACGCTTTATTTTCCAAGACATCGAGTGCAATTCCGCTCACATTACAGCTGTTATCTGCAGGTGGAACAGACCTCATGATATTTAAAGCACAAGGAAACAAAAACATCTTCCTCCATCGGAACATCTGCGTCAGGCTTCTCATTACTGGCGCAACATTTAAAGAAGAATAATCCCTCTCTTTTCCTGGACCACTTATTTATTATTAAAGATAAGAGACCATTTGCTCAAATCACAAAGTAAGAGTTCCTAAATGTGCGTCTGTACTCAGCTCCCTTCTTTAATATCAGGTGTCTATTCTGCCGTTCTGCTCCTGACAGCTTGCATCCAAAATATGTAGAAAAGAATCAGTAATAATGTCAATATCACACTCTGTGTTCAGGTAAGAAGAAGTGAGACGACGTTTTAATTTCACAGTGTTTATAACTGCACCTGTGGAGGAACCGAGAGAAATGATGTGAAGTGAAAACTGGGGATGAAGCTGCTTTTCTGTCAGAGGAACAAAGAAAAGTCAAGTGTCTGTCAGTCTGTCCCAGCAGATGAAGGGCGGTGACAGTCGTCAGGAAGATCAGAAGGTGAACGTTAGCGCTAATATGAGCTAGCATCGCTCAGTCTCTCCACAGATGCTTTATCAGCAGGGAGGAGATCTTCCGTCCACATATCATCCCTCTTCCCGCCCCTGTCGCAGGTCATTAAACCATTAAACCTCGACTGGAAACCAGTCTGCTCCAGTTGTCTGACATCTTTCTGACTGTATTAACACAACCTAATTTCATGTGGACCCCCATGTCTTCTCCTGGCTGTCTCACACAAATCCTTCAGGGTTAAGGTTGGAGCTCCTGGGACGTTTGTCTCGACCGAATTACACAAAGAGACACATTCAAGTTTAGGAGAGTGGCCCATATTACCGGCACCAGCAATTAGCCGAGCGCGTGTTCAGGGGGCATCTGTGCACGTCGTGTGGGTGAAACTACGGTGAGACAAAAGCAGAGAGGGACCAGTGGACAAACACCAGGAGGACGGGCAGATGACAGCAGGACTTATGTGATAAAACAGCGATGAAAAATCAACCAAATAAGCAACTGACGGCTGCCAACATGTGTCAGCGTGCAGACGAGGGGCCAGAGCGGCGCCACACGGATCCAGCATCATCTGCTGCTCCGCGATTTATTAATGATGAAGACCTCTGTCGATATCTGTGTTTACACAAGTGATCCGTGTGCGTGTGTGTGTGCGTGTGTTTCACTCTGACCTTATATGGAAACATAATTCATGGGCGCATTAATCACAAAATCTTGGCCGTCCCAACAAAAACACGATATTGTTCTTTCAGCGCGGCGTCGGCGCCGTGCGTGGGCCCGGCTGGGCGTCGCCGTGTCGGGATTAATAAACCAGGCTATTTTAAACAATAAAACAAGAGGAACGTGTAGAAGTGTGCGTTGCTGCTGTGGAGCTTCCCACTGAATCTTAATGCTGGTGCCAGGTGATGCCGCAGCAGTGAGGGCGCCACACGCCTGCGCATGCTAACATCACGGACCGGCTGCGGGTACTCACATCTCGCGGGGAGGTCGTAGCCACAGGTGATCTTGGCGTTGCCGGTTTCACAGCCACTCAGCGAGTGACACTCGTCGTAGAGGCAGGATCCTGCAGCTTTGTGTATGCAGCCGTCAACTGGAAGACAGAGACACACGGGGAGAAGGTGAGGAAGGCACGGGAGGCGTCTCCAGCCAGCTGGGCTCATTAGCCGCTCGTGTGCTTCATCACATGGGAAAAAAACAGCGTTTACAGGAAGGGGTTCGGGAACAAGCGGAAAATGAATGTTGTTGGGCTCAAATCTGGTTAGCGGCTCTCCGCGTTCTCAGACCATCTCCTTTTCTCTCCATCTCCTCCTTCGGAACACTGGCTCTGCTATAGCACGCTGTGCCTGTTGCTAGTAAATATTGATGAGCTCGGGAATGAAATTAGCTGGGCCGGGATCTAATAACGCCTCCACACACAGTGAAAACGAGGCTCCTCTTCCTGTAATCCCTCTCCACTGTCAACAGTGATATGAAGTCAGATCATTAACTGCATTTTCTGCCCTGTAGTGGAATCCTACATCTGTCCTAGTCTCAGCGGTGAGCCTGTTAGGATGTGGATCTGTGTTCTGATTCTGTCGTGTTCCCTGCTGATGCCTGTGTCCTGATTCTACAAAGACCGCCCCCCCCCTCCCCGAAAGGTTTTAATTTTACCGGGTTAAGGCCGCGATACACTTGATTGATGGCGTGTCTCACATAGGAAGGCAGAGCGATAGGAATCCGTATTATCTGTCTCTGAAAGGCTGACATCCCTCTAACAGCGTGTTATCAATCACGCCGAAACATCATAAAATCCTCCTCAAGTTGTCCTGTAAGAATCCTCGCAAGACATTAGCGGATAATAGCAGGCTGTCGCAGCTGGACGAGCGGACACGTCTTTCCGTCGGCGGCGTCTTTGAGCGCGCCGCTCGGGCTGGCGTCCGTGCTAAAATAACCGAGGGCGCGTTAACCGATGATTCCTTATCGAGTGACGGAGAAAAAAGGCCCGCTGAACATAAAGTGGAGCAAAAGATGCATTTTTATCCCTGATTAAAAAGGAAAAACTCTCCATCTCCTCCTCTAATGGATTAATTATCGCAATGCGGTACCAGGAATAGAATGAAATAGAGGCTGGAGAGACTTCAGAAATGTACTTTGTTTCACATCAACAACACTGACAGAGGGGAAAAAAGGGCTTTTGATGAGGGATGGTCTCTTTCCGAGCTGCTTTCAACATCTCACGGATGAGTCGACGACAACAGCTGGGCGGACGATTTCCTGGCTCTATCAATCATCTTTAATGGAGTGAGGGACAGGCTGCTGACAGAGACGAATCCTGATGGCTCTTGGAAAAAGCAACACCAGGCTGACAGTGACGGGTATATGAGGAGGTATCGCTCTGGTGACAATGAAAGCTACTTAACACAACACACAAGAGCCCGAACGCCAGCAGGAGGCTCCGCGTCCTCCCCAATACCTATTGTGCAAACAAGATTGTCCATCATGAGCCACTTTTTTTTGCATCCGAACTCCACATGAAGTGATAAATGCAGAGGCGGATTTACTCTCCACGAGTGCGCCACAAAAGTCACTCCACCGGGACGACGCAACGTTGTTGCTTTGTGTTAAGTTGGCGAGTGCTGAATTAACCAGGAAGTGGAGTGTGTTTATCCGACATTGTTGGACAGCCGGCGTTCCGGAGTCTGCATCGCTCCTGTCACGAGCAGCTGCCTGTCAAGAAGATTCAATCCAATTTTCATCAGGTTGAAGCACTAATGAGGTTTAATTACCCTGTATTTATTCAATCCCTTTTGGGTCCGACTCGGGGCTGACTCGTCTAACTGTAATAACTCACTTAAAGACTCCTTGCCACATGTTTATTTGTGCTTAAACACACTAACACTCATTTTTGGGGCTTGGAGGTGGACACCTAACATCAATGTGGGGTTTCAAAGCGTCGCTGCACCGACCGTTGCCCAGATTCACTGAGCTCCAGCTCAATAAACAGAAGCTAGCGCTTCCCTAGAACAGCTGTACAACAGAGCGATTAGCTTTCGTGGCCACGTGGAGCCCCCCAGGTTAAGGTTAATAATGCCCTCCTCCACTCCGCAGCGCTCCCTCAGGAGTCCGTCCGCCCAGGAGACTTACTCTTCATCACCACCAGCCGTGGCCGATCTCTTAGCTAAGCACCCTGGAAACGCGGCACGCGGCGGCACACTTGAGTCTTTGCTTCCTCTCAGTAGCTGGAGAATTAGATTGCAGACAATAGTTTCAGCTTTCACTTGGCTGAGCCCCTTGTTCGCGGCTGCATGAGCTACGTTGAGTGTGAAGTCTGCAGCAACTCCCGACAAGCCGGGGGATTTGTTCACCGTGCCCGTAAATGGAGGAGAAGATGCTGAACTGATATGGCTGATTGGCAGAATCTTGGATGCTGCTGCTGCAGATTCAATTTGGGAGATTCACACAGGCTGCCTCAGTGAATACAGATGCATCGCGGCCTCTGTGAGCGCGCGCCGCTCACCGGTTAATATAACGCACAGCAGCGAGGTGGAGGTTTGGGAATGTGCGTTTAAAATCAATAACAGAATATCTGCTGTTTAGCAACTGGATGTGGAGCGCCGACCCACCTGTAATTTATTCTCTCATTTAAGTGGGATTCCAGCATTATTCCCAGCAGATTTCCACGTTATGGATGTCCGCAACACTGAAACATGATCAGACTCCCGATAACCAAGACTGACGTTTACATCCAGGTCACCCGGTAGAGACGGCCATCGCTAACAACACAGTTAGCACTCGAACACATCGCGGTCTATTTATATCCACCGCGATGGCGCTTGTGACTGAAACACACACACACACACACACACACACACACACACACACACACACACACACACACACACACAAACCTAATTTACTTTTTCAATTTAAAAGAACCAGGTGGTCAACGTGTACCACATGGACGGCATCACCGAGGACTTTAGGTGCGACACCAGCTCAACATTTCAAATCAGACGTGAGGGGACGCGATGACGTCTTTGTCTTCTGAGTAAATGGGGGAAAAAAGGGGACGAGGCATTGGGGGGGGTGTTGTTTTGTCTTTAACAATGTATAGATTAGCGATATGACCCTACGAACGCGGCCATTTCACTGGGTTTAAACAGAGAAAATGCTTCCATTTATATGATCATTGACAGTTCTCAACAGTTCTGAGGACAAAGTTTCCTGTGGCACATTTACTCACAAGGTTTACCGAGCTGCCTGGAAACTGGAGCTACGTCACTAATATGTCTATTTTCTGACCTGATCTGGGGCAAAGGAGCCATAAAACCAGGCCCAGTTTGCAGTTCTCAGATCATAACAAGCATCAGCGATTAAATTAAAATCACATTTGGTGCTAAAACTGCACGAGAGCCTGTGATTGGTGACTGGCCTGAAGAACCAGGAGCCAAACACGCGTCGCTTCAGACTTTGTTCATCAACACAAAAGTGGCGCCGCACAGAGAAACGCTCCCCCGTGCAGCTCCGCTCTGCTAATGAAGATAACTCGGAGCAGCGGCTCGTCGGCCTCCCTCTGAACTCTAAATGGGAGCAGGAAGAGTCGGAAAAGAGGGGGAACCATATTGACGGAGACAAAAGTGACCAGCGTGCACGTCAGCGGCGAGGGGTTCGGACTAGTTCCCCAGCTCCTGCCATTGTTGAAGACACCTCGGCCTCTCTGTGCTCTCCCGCCTGAATTAAGGGACTCGGCAAAGCTCCGATTTCTATCCCAGGGCTTTTCCCAGGCAGCCCGGAGGAAAAGCAAAATAAAACAAGAGTTTTCAACCCCCTCAGATGCGATGAATACCTGCTCTGCTCTCATTACAATACCCTGCTTTTCAGAAATAGTGTCAGACGCAATCTTCTCTCCTAATTATTTTCCGCTCCTCCGGGGGTTGGGTTCAAGGCTGGAGCCAGAGGAGGCAGCACGGGCTGGGCAGATGGGGGGGTTGGTGAGCCGGAGACGAGCGTAAGAATGCAGAGAACGCCAGCTCCGCCGGCGAGCAGAGGGAGGGAGAAGGAGCCCATTTCACAGTCGACGTGCGCTTCAACCTTTAGCCCGTGTGGTCATTACTTGTTGATCCAGAGAGACTCTGTCAGCAGGTCAGGGAAGGCGATCTACAACTTTTAACAATGATTCTCATGCCGGGGGTTGCAGTGCCAAAACAAAACTAATAAGCCATGCAGGATATTTCCTTTCACATATTTTTCTTGTAGTATCCATGGCAACAGCATATTTCCTTCATCCTGTGTGCAGTTTTATGGGCAGTAAACTGATCAAAGGGTCTCTACCACTCAGCATCTGTCATCTAGGCCACCAGTTTCTCAGTCCTGGGGGGTACTGACATGGATTAGCTGCTAATCAGGTGCCAATCAGAGTCGGATGAATAAAACGCCACTTCTCAGATGATGGTTTAGGTGAATAATCACGACAAAAACAGGCGCTTAGGCTCCCCGCACTCATATATATTCCCTAGAAAGGACAATAATCTCCATTTTTATCTATAACACCCAGGTAAACAAGGGATTTGGACTAATAGAATGTCATGTAGATAGTCACAGATGTTACTCTCCAAAGTAGCATAAAGCGCCTCACGCTTCAGTGGTTTACAATTCCCCCGACGCCGTTCAGAGGCAGTAATAACTGCCACAACAATGGCAGATCCCTCCACAGCCCACTAGGAATGTTACATGACAGTAGCGTGTTCTGAACCCCAACGGTAAACAGATACACATTTATTAGAAGGCCGTTCGATCACCAACCGACCGTCCAAATCACCGCGAACGTGCCGCTAAACGTTTGTGCGATCTTTTATGTTTTAGATTTGAATCGACATAATGACTGAAAGTTGTTCTTAATCGCTTCATTCAGTGCAAACGAATGTGCAGCTACCAGTGCAGCTACCAGTGCAGCTACCAGTGCAGCTACCAGTGTAGCTACCAGTGGGGGCCCTGCTGAGGTTTATTCTATACGAGCACACAAACATGTAAGGTTACAATAAGCGTAAGTGTAAGCGTCACATGATAAAGCAAAGCATGATATATACAAAAGGAACATATGAGAAAATGGGGATGGAGTGTCACAGGATGCTCAGGTTGTCTCCTGCTATCCTGAGGTGATAGAACATCAGCTAAAGTAGGTCAGGGTTCTGGTCAGGAGTGATAATAAGTAGTTACAGCATTGTTGTATGAACAGTTTGAACCAAACAACAACACAGCACAGCACAGTGCAGCACAGCACAGCACAGTGCAGCACAGCACAGCACAGCACAGCACAGCACAGCACAGCACAGCACAGCACAGCACAGCGCAGCACAGTACAGCACAGCGCAGCACAGTACAGTACAGCTCAGCACAGCACAGCACAGCACAACACAGCGCAGCACAGTACAGTACAGCTCAGCACAGTACAGCACAGCACACCCCAGCATTTGACTGACGCAGCGCAGCAGCGTGCTGCTCCTATATGTGAAGGTGACTTGGCGCCCTGCTGAACCTCCAGTTTTCAACAGGGGGCGCTCTCCCTCCTGCTGCCCCAGGAGGAACTCCTGCTCAGCCTTTTGAAAGCTGCCGTCCGACAGCTGAGGACAGCTCGGTGCCAAACCCCAACCGTGCCGACCTGCTGCAACAGTCATGACGGCACCGACCTTTCCTTTTAAAGATGTTGTTTTAACTGGGCCGTCTTGTTGTTGAGGCCGTCCCCCTCTCACAACACCGCCCGTGCCGTCTGAATTCCACACATAACGAGCGGCGCCGGCCATCCTTCAGACACAAAAAGTTGAAACGCTGAGGCGGCGCTTTTTTCCCTCTACAGTTTGCTTACTTTAGCGGTATTTACGTCTCCTCAAAAGAATGTATAGATCCACACTGCGGTGCACGAACGATGTGCTCGGCTGAATTGTGGCCGAGGCTCGGCGGACCCGTGCCCGGGTTCGGCCGCGAGCACCTGAAACCAGTTCCCACCCTCCAGGTCGGGATGGCAGCCGGGTGTTTCAACATGGCGTCACGATGATGGACGATGTCCTCCTTCCTCTCTCTCGGAGCCTGGAGCGCCGCCGGGGTGACGTACCCAAATAACCACACGTAAACACAACCCCCCCCGCAGCTTCCTCGTCCTCCTTCAATATCGCACTCATTTTTCACCTTTGACTTCTCATCCAAGTCTCTTATTATAAACAAGCGCTCTGTCAGCGCGGCTATTATCGCCTCGTCTCCGAGGCTGGATTACCTCCGGCACCCCGGTTTTACCATCACTGCCACTGGAAAAAGTGTGAGTAGCCGGAGTGTGTGAGCCGAACCAATCTTAAGTGCAAACTGTGTGTGAGTGTGTGTATAAAGGTGTACGTATGTCGTCTGCTCCTCTCTTACAACTCAAATAGCTCAAAGACAAAAGTTCCAACTGTTCACTTCAGGTTGAAACGTCATTACCAGGAACGTGGCTGCAGGTGTCCAACGTCTCGGACGGAGGTGGACAACATGTCGCAGCAGGAAACATCTCCCACCGGTGGGAATTCCTCTGGATCAGCACAAACTGACGGGAAAACATCAGTGCACCTCTGTTCAGCCACGGCAGCTGTGCGTCAGAGGTCGGGATCGGATCCCAACCATCCACAAAGGTCATAAATCGGATATTAAGGCGGATTCGCCGCCATCCTGGACGGCGGGAAGCTGTAAGAGTGAGCCAAAAAGAAGCGCCGGTCGTTCCTGCAGTTTGGTGCGCAAGTATTTTCCTGCTTAAAAGATCAAATTAAATAAAACTAAAAACGTTTGGGAAAATACCGCTGAGAAAATGCAGCCATGGGGCAGATCTGGGATGTTTCCCTCATAAAGTGCTTCAGAGAACAAAGTTCATCTTTGAGTCATCCAGAAAAGTGCCGTCCTGGATGTTAAAACATAAACAAATGTCTGGAGGTGAAAGTTAGGAGAGAAACACTTTAACGTACACGCTGCTCCGGGAAGAGCCGGGAGTTGACAAATTGGCAGAGGGAATTCTGCTGAGGAGGGAGAGCAGAGCGGACCCGGCTCCAGCCGCTCGGATCTTCGGGCCACACTCTCCGGCACGGCCGTAATTGCGGGAAGGAAGAAAGATGGAGCGTTTCAGTGAGAGGCCGGCGCTTCGGATTAAAATGCATGAACAGCTGTTGCTATTATGCACGCGTCTTTGAGTTTGCCGGAGCGAGGTGCGAGTTCAGGAGCGCCCGCAGCCTCGGACGCTATATTAGCATTTAAAAAAACCCAACACACTTCTCCGGCTCTGAAATTGTCATAACTGTGTTTATGGATACGAGGATAGAAAACAGGACAAATCCTGGTCAGAGACTAAACAAAGCCGTATCGGTGCCGTGTCAACACGGACATATATCCTCGGCCCACAGAACTCCGCTCGCTCCTCCTCATGAAATCAAGTTGGCTTTTCGTGCTTTTATGAGGAATCCTGGAATTCCTGCAGCAACTCCAACATCTAAGAATAAAAGCTGGAGTGAAACAGAAGCACGCAACATCCTAGATGGCCGTATATGCCAGTATTTATAGAAAGCGTTCCAGATGTGAGCTGGGATGTACAGACCCACTCTGCGGTGCTGCTGCTTTCCCTCCCTCTTTGTTTGCCTTTCCTAAATCCTGAAATCACATCTGCAGACATTTTACCTGGCGGAGCGATATTATCTGCCCGAAGAGGACAATCTGGTTTCTGCAAAACTCATCCAAGTGCGGAATATTGATGTCTAAAGGACAGATCAAAGCAAAACCAAGACAATATGCTGCATCCTCCCGGTGGCTTGTGGCGCTTTCATCCGTCGAGGCTGCGGGAGCGTCTGCAGAGCTTCACCTCCTCCGAACATAATCGAAGCAGATTGCACTCAATTTGGTCCAAGAACAGCAAAATAAATCTGGACCATAGTCAACATAAGGCAGAGGCCTTTCAAGAGCTGGCTAATGGAGGAGTTCTCTTTGTTCTCAAGACTGGAAACAAATCTGTGTGGGTGAGACGGGGGGGGGGGGGGGGGGGGGGGGGCTGTTATTTATGCCCTTCGAACCATCAATCATCAATTGAAGCATCAAACTAAATCCCTCCCTGCGTAACATAAGCAAACTTGGACAAACTTGGGCCAAAGCTGCAGATAACCAGCACGGATCCGTCTCCACTGATTTATCCGACGGGGGTCCTGACAACTTTTCCTGCAAAGATCCCAAAGTGTGCTATCTGCTAATTGAGCTTGTGTCAGCGCAGCGGAGATTAAGCGTCTGCAGCTGCCCACTGAAACGTCTTCCCCAGGAACAGCTGTGCAACACAAATCAAAGGGCCGCGGCACTCAGACGAGCCGGAGCTGGGTGAGCCCCCCCCCCACACACACACACACACACACACACATCATTAACGGCTGCTTGTGTGCTTTATACTTCCAGCATAAAGTGGGATCAAACCGAACAGACGACTGGTAACTGGGACCTTCTCTGCTCCAGCGGCTGATGCAGGACCTGCCTTGATTTTCCGGGTCTTCTAATATTTGCCTTTTAACTTTACTTTCTAAGCACTGTGCTGCAGTCAGTCCGAACGCTGGGCTCAGCTCCTCCAAAGCCTCCGTCTGGAGCTGGGGGCTGGTGGGAGCGCTGTGCGGCCCGGCCGTGGCCTGGCTGCACCGTGTGCGGCGCCGCGCTGCAGAGGCGAGGATTAACAGAAATGGGTCTTTCATAATTATACCATCATTATTCCAGGACTTTTCCTGCTGGTCTTTTTAATTAAGTGGAGAATTTTTCCCAGGGGAGGACCAGCTTTAACATACTTACCGGCGATTTCAAAATGCAGACTTTTCTGGGAGCTGCAGCAAAGATCTTGCTTATCAAACACGTTATTTTGTGATGAATTATACATACAATTGCATCCATTCGGGACAGGACGCAACACTGTGGGTGATAGTATGCTAATGCGAGCACTGGAGCGTTCCGTGCCCACCCCCTCCAGAGCTGGACTGATTCTGATGGATGGAGGTGAGTCTGGAAGGGTAATAGGGTCCTGTGTCACTCATCCCGGCGTGAATGACAGACAGCGACATGTCTGAAAACCAGGGAAATGCCCGCTCAGCCTCCCGTTCAACCATTTCGCGGAGGGAAAGAACCTCTGGTCTGTCACGCGCTGGTGCTGCAGCCGGCCTGTTCAGGTCAGCTTTCATAATTCATGTGGAGGACTGAGACGCGTCCACAACCACTGCGCTCACAGAGCTACTGGCCTGAAGCTAAATTAGCATTCATTTTAGCCTCTCTGCCAAAAAAAAGAATCCCCAATTTTTAAAATTTCGAAGGAATGTTTTGATTTTTCAGCCTGTACTTTGTCTAGTCTATGTATTAAATACAGTATATAATTTTTTTTATTTATTTAAATCACCCTCTCCCAGTCTGGCATAAATCCAGGAAAGCCAACGTGTCGCGCTGCCGCTCCAAACTGGTCAGTGAACGTCTGATGGAAGCCGCTGACCTTCCAAAGGTGATATGTAGACTTAGAATAAAGTGCACTGTCACCTGGGAGAATATCAGTGATCAATTCTGACTCTAAATCTCTCAGGTCAGCATGTGGCCCGTCCGAGCAGCGTGATGAATGTTCACTGAAGGGCCGGCTGCCTGCTTTATTTTGGAGCTAATCTGATAGTTTCTCACAGCCTCTTTAGCAGGTTGAGATCCATTTTCATCTCTTCTCCTCAGACAGGATATATTAAATCCATTTACGGTGTAATTGCTGATTCCATAACAGAAGAGATTAAAATATTAAAATCTGATTATTTTGCATATCAGCCAAGGCTGAAGCCTAACTTTGAGATATTAAACGCACGA
The DNA here is from genome assembly GCF_901000725.2 of Takifugu rubripes. NCBI lineage: Eukaryota > Metazoa > Chordata > Actinopteri > Tetraodontiformes > Tetraodontidae > Takifugu > Takifugu rubripes. The sequence goes on from NC_042288.1 coordinate 15,427,107, forward strand.
GGCGATTTAAATCACCGACGATGTCGGGATTTATGAGCAATGCGTATTTAAAGAGCGTTTCGCTGTCTTATTGGTTTTGGCAAGAAGACGACAGCTTATAGGGAAAAATTGTAAATAAAGTCTTTGGGGTCATGAACTGCATCCATTAGTGCTGTCAGAATCTTTCAGGCCACTTTGTTGCGCAGGGAAGAAGCTTCTATCAGGCCAAACTGGGGAGTATCAGTGCAACTGGGTTTCATCCCAACCTCCCGACGTAAACATGACCAACACAACGCAAATACTGGATTTAGAATGCAAACACATCCCGGCGAGCCGGGAAGGAGGAGGAAGCTGATGGAAAACTCCAGCCTGTGTTTACTTTCCTCCCGATAAGATAGACACGTGCGGTCTGTTAAGCAAACGCGTAGCACTCAGGCTAATGCAGCAGGCTAACGGCTCTGCTCGGTGACAGTATGTGCACTGATCTTCCACAGAGGCACCGTGGCCCTTCGGAGCGCTCGTTGGCAGTTAAAGGAGCAAGTTAAGCTGCGGTCAATAAAACAAAAAGGCGCAGCACAAAGCTGCCTCACACGTAGCGCAGACTTGGCACAGCCTCGATACCTCGATAAACGCGATTACGCTGAAAGTGCGAGTGCAGAGAGCTGCAAAAGGGTTTAGCTCTTCCCTCCCTGGCTCTGTTCCTTCAGGGAGAGTGAGAATTACTCCCGAAAACAGTTCAATATGCTGAGCCAAAATGCTAATTAAAGACGTCTGCCTTATTAATGTGTTGTTCTTTGGGAAATAAGCCGTAAATACAGGGAAAATGGGAAGGTGCATCACTACTGACACGATCCCGTTGCTCCAGTGGCAGAGGGAACTCATATACAAGCGTCATGCGGCCTGGCTTTTGGATTCCTGCTCCACAATTCTGGCTTGTCAACACTGGGAATAGAGCGGGAGCAGCTGAAGAGGGTGTTAATATTATTAGGCAGCTTAGAGATGAATTGCTCTTGTCGGCTCAGGCAGGGTGTCGTTTGATTGGTCATAAATGGTTTCTAGCATTAGTCCGACTGCTTCCTTTTTTATTCCTAATTATGAAACCTTTCCATCAGCTCCAACCGCAGGTGCACCTTCACGCACCAAAGCCTGTAAACCCCTAATTAGAAAAACAACACAATCTATTTCCTCGCCTCCAAACAAGCTTTCACTCGGTGAGATCCTGTCGCCGGCGTCATTAGCACCTGAACACACACGGAGGTGACGCACGTCTCTGGCTCTGCACACAACAACACACAACTCGACACACAACCAATGGGAAATTCATGTTAAAATAGACGCAGTAAATGCACAATGAAAGACTCAACAGGGTCACACACACTCTCACACTCTCTCACACACACACACTCTCTCTCACACACACACACTCTCACTATTTCATACACTCACACACTCTCTCACACACACACACACTCTCTCACTATTTCATACACTCACACACTCCCTCACACTCTCTCTCACTATTTCATACACTCACACACTCCCTCACACTCTCTCTCACTATTTCATACACTCTCACACGCTCTCACACACACTCTCACACTCACTCTCACACACACCCTCACACTCTCTCTCACACACTCTCTTACACACTCTCTCTCTCACACACACTCTCACACACACTCTCTCACACACTCTCTCACACACTCTCTCACACACTCTCTCACACACTCTCTCTCTCTCACACACTCTCACACACACTCACTCTCACACACACTCTCTCACACACTCTCTCACACACTCTCTCTCTCACACACACTCTCACACACACTCTCTCTCTCTCACACACTCTCACACACACTCTCTCTCTCTCACACACTCTCACACACACTCTCACACTCACTCACACACACTCTCACACTCACTCTCACACTCACTCTCACACTCTCACACACTCCTTATGTCACCACGTCACAGGCACCAACGTAGGAATGACAATATTAGGACAGGTGACATATTTAAGAGGGTTCAGTTGGGATTTTGTTGGAGTGGCCGTTAAAATTTAAACATTACTGGAACTACTGGAGATCTACCTGTGACAGAAGGAATCTGTGGAGCTCTTAAAGTGATGGACTGGCCCCTAAAGGCCAGACTTCCCTGTTGCCCAGGGCAACCATCTGTAGATGTCATCAACATTGAAAAATGTAAATTTGTTTCAGCAAATCAATTAAGCAACATGTATGATGTGTTGCTGGGACTCCCAGCCCATAAACTCAACCAAGCAGAAAATGAGTAAAGCCAGAATTCATCTACCTGGACAGCTCATAACAGCATCAGACGGATGCTTCAGCCTCCATCCAAAGATCCAGGAGAGAGGAGAAAGAGCTGCGTCTCCAGACTTTGCTCGTATTTCGGAGGCAATTCAGCTTCAGTGTTGTGACAAAAGGCCATAAAAGCAACAAATAGGATGTTGAATGATGAAATGATTGAACAAATACTGAGGTCAATTCACCACAAATCTAAGAGATGTCCAGCTTTTATATGGTGAGGCCATGAAGGATGAGGGTGCTATGAGGATGCTCCTCAGAGCACCAGTGGGATGGAGCAGCGGCCTCCTCACTGCTCTCCGGTCGGCCTCGTCAACCTTTGACCCATCTCAGGCTTCACCTCCCAGTTCTCTCCATCCTGCCTCTGCATGGAACTCCAATAATCTGACCCGGCCTGGAGAATCCCGCCTATATTGCACATCCTCCTGATCACCATGGAGATCTATCCATGGTGGGGATGCGGCAGCGTGATGATAGATGAATCCATGGCGCGTGGACCAGCGAGCGTCGCGTGAGCTCGACTTTTTATTAACATGCTAATGAAGAGAATCCCGACGGCGCCCTCCAACGACACGTTCCGTTTCCAGCTAACAGGAATGTGGCGGCTCCAGTATTCCCATCAGACGTCGCGTGTTTGTAAGCTGATAAGATTCCCAGTCCGCTCTGATGTTCACTTTTGGGATTCCCGCTTCCTCTTGGATTCGGCTGGAGTTTTTTAAACTAATTTTCCTGCTCCGGAAGACGCGGCCGCTCACGCTCATCCCACCGGTTGGGCCTGCCGCTCAGACGCGGCGATGCGCTCGATATCGCCTTATTTTTATCCTGCAAAATAAGGCGAGCATCCGTCTCCGGCGTCCTGCTGATGGGCCGAACTGCAACCCTGCTCATTCCCATTCCGACTGCATTTCCTGGAAGCAGGTGAGAGATCCATCCCTCAGGTTCTTCTGCACATGTGGAATGAAGCAAACGCCACCGCGGAAACCGCGGCTCGTGTCTTGTGAGCGCTCCCGTCACCTTTGCTTCCCTTTTTCACAGGGCCTGTTGCCATGGTTGCGGGGCAGCAGGGTAAAAAGAGGCAGCGTGGAAATTCATTGATAGATCACCAGGTTACACTTTCATCACGTCTGGTGAGCAGGAATAAAATAAAATAAAAGCTCACAGCAGGCCAGGTTAAACAAGGCTTCATAAAAGCGGTGGCGTCGGTGGTGAGAGTCCAGATTTATCACGAGCATATATGGAATATTGGAATATTTAACTGTGCAATAAAACATGCACACAACACAAATGGAGGAAGGAGCGAGCATTTAGTAACCTATTTATTAAATAAATGTAATAGTGAGTATATTTGTGACAGGACTGGAGGGCAGGCGTAATGAATGGGTGCTCTCAAGTCATTTAGAACAGATAAAAACTAGTTTAGTTTAATTAGATTTCCAAATGGGTGGAGGGGGTGTTGTCCCAGTTCTGGAAGGGAACGCGCTGTGAAGCTGCGTTTAAACGCTCGCGTGCACGGCCTCTAAAATCACATAACTGTGCATTTTAATCAGCTTAAAGACGTGTGGAGAAACAGGCCGAACCTCATCTGTGTTAGAAACACTCCCGCTGAAATCAGGAGGTCGATTAGAAACCTCCCAGCTGGGATGTTAAACACTAAAGACACAACTAACTGAAGAGTAGTTAGCAATAGGAGAAAGGTCAAAGGTCACAAGAAGTCCTGCAGCGTTCCAATGGTAGATGTATAGATGGTATAAAAAGGATCAATATAGTTCTGTTAATTATCATTTCATGTGTCTAATTTATCCAAATGTCTTGGTGTCATATACTGAATATTGTTGTTTCGTTGGCACTTTTGCTCCATTTAGGTTCTCCAATATAAACTGTGATTGAACACGAATGCTCGTTATTACAGGTTTCATTAGAAGAAAAGCACAAAGACCGTTATTGTGCCATCGTAACCGAGTGCCGTTTTAAATTCAATATTCCAGAGAGATTCGCTACGACATTAAAATGGGCAGAAAAGATTTCCGCACCATATTTCCAGCATCCAAACCACAGACATCTACAGGAGGCCCGTAGAACTCAGCCACCAGGAAGTAGACGCCTGTTTCCTACAGCTGTTGGTAAACACAATCATCCGTAAATCCCTCCAATCTGACGGAAAACAAGCGTTTCCCAGCCAGGATGATGCCGTCAGGTTCCAAACCTTGATATTTATGTTGCAACAGGAAAAGAAAGGAAGAAAAAGTGCGTGATGCGTCGGGACGAGTGGAGACTTTTGTTGAACTGCTTGGGAATCGATGGACACAATCACGGTTTTAATGAACTCCGAGCAGTGATTCAGCTGCTGATGCGTTAATTGGACGGACGTAAAGAGGGAGAAACGACGACCTTTGCAGCGACCCTCATCAATGGGGACGTGCTTGGAGCGCAACCTTATGAATGACCCAGGTGTCAGAGGTTGAGCGGGACGGCCCGCTTTAACCCCGGGACACGTCAACTCACGAGGCCATTTAGCATCATTTGAAATCCCGCGGCTGCAGAGTGCTAGCATCTGGCAAAGGTTTTACCCCCCAATGAAGGTAAAAGGAGAGAAAAGGGAGCCAGGACAATTAGACGTGTGTTTCAAAAGACAACAAAAGACTCAAAGGGCCGTCGAGGAAAAAGGAAAGAATGTGAAATCCTCAAAGCTGCTTCCAAACAGTCTAATAACACCAGCAAACAGATGTAGCAAGTAGAGTCTAAACTTTCTTAATATTGGAACACTTTGTAAAAGTCATGTCTACCATTTAATATTGCATTTATCCCGACCAAGCTGTGCAAACACCAGTCAGGAGGAAATGTATTCAGCGAATCTAGGTTTCCGTTTCCGTACAGACAAATCAGAAGAGGAAAATCAAAGTGCAGCCTTCAGTCAAAGGAGCTCTAATTAAAGTCAATCTCACCAACAAGAAATCAAATTGAAGCTCTGTTATTGTGCCGACTGCCGCCTGATGAACAGGAGGTATTTGGGTTCAGACGGTGCAGAGTAACGACATCAACAAAAGTCAGACGGGCCTGAAAAAAGTTTCAGGTTGACTTAGCAGGTGCTAATGGGATGTGTGAGGGCTCAGGCTTTGTGGAGTGGAAGCAAACCGGCTCAGACAGGGAGCCGACTGGAGCATGAAAAGACACCTCGGCGTTCGGCGGAGCTGCAGCTGACGTGGGCTGACAATCAGCCGGGGAGCGTGACCGCTCGGCCGCGTTAACACAGCACCACTCTGAGGGAAAATGGAAAGAATATGACGCTGGCGGGAGGACGGCGCCTTGCTGAGGCTCGTCCATCCTGGGACGCCCCGTGTGTCAACGCAGAGACCTGGAGCGTCATGCTAGCACGCCGGGCGCTACAGTTACCGGATATCTGAGTGGGAAAAGAAACCCAGCTGCCGTTGACGGATTCTGACAGGAGATGAAAGGGCGTTGTTGTAGATCACTCTGTGTACGGCAGCCATATCAAGGGAAATGAATCATCGGTGACATCTCGACCCCAAGCTTGTTTTTCAGTGTATTGACATCTCCAGATATAGCGATCTTTGTAGTGTTTATCCAGCCGTCCGTGAGCTGCACTGATTCATGACGTCTCCACTTAGACACTTTTAGCCATTGGCTCATTAATCAGAACCAGTACGGCAACACAACAGCAATGGCAGCAACATCCACCATTTTACAGTCACAGCACCATCGTAGTTGGCAGGAAACTGGGATGATGGCCCGTTCTACCCTGTAGACGCTGTGGATGGGGCAGTGCCGCACCTTCTGCCTCCAAAAGAAACCCCAGTGCTTTGACAAGGGAGCAAAGAGCCTGTATCCATAAAGCAAAAGGAAGAATGGCGATGTTAATTATTTACTGAGGAAAATGTTGCCCTGTTGCTCTCGCTGACAGGTCACACTTTAAATGCTGAGACATTTAACACATGCTGCTGGGGGAGCAGAAGAAAGCTCAACCCCTCCCTCTCGCTGCTTAACGCACTCTCAGAACTCTGACGGAGAGGAAAACAAGCAGAGACAGAAATAGAATTTGGGACATTTTGCCAGTTCAGGCAGCAATAAGAGCCAGGGCCATCCTGGTCACCTGACCTGAGGGGACGTTCAGGACTGCGTCCAGAGGTGGAAGGAGACACGACCCAAGAACATAATGAGACCGAGAGGTCAGGACGCTTCAATGATGAGATGGACTAAAGGACGTCCTTGCAGAGGACTGGAAATCATTCCAATAAATACGTCTCCTGACAGGATGTCAAATGTAAAAGGGCAGCAGATCCCACATCATCAACTTTGTAAAGGCAAAACTTGTTTTTCTTTCCTCTCTGGCGCACGTGATGCTCGTTCCAAAAATGACGGCGCGGCGATTGACTGGGACGCGTGATGAAGCCAACTGTTCGACCACGCAGCATCCACTGATGCACTTAACGCCCTGTTTTTAGTTTGTGCTCTAATGAGTCAGAAAATTAGGCACCAGAATTGGGTTTTTGCTCCTAAAAGCTGGCGACAGTTGATGCTGAGAGGTCGACGATGGTGAACAGGTTCACGCATAGAGGTGGGGGGGGGTGGGTGGGTGCTGAAGTTACTGTGGAGGCGTTCAGGAAGTCGTGGTGGAACCACTGCGCACGGCTTCCTGCACAACGGTTCCTGATGTGGATTAAATCACAGAATAGACTTGTTATGTTGTTTTTGACCCTTGTGCAACTCAAGTGTGAGTCCACACTCAAATGAATCGTCTCCACCAAACAAGAGTGGGGAAAAATATCATTTATTTTATAGATTTCCTGCTTTAGCACCAAGGATTAGCCTCTTAACCTCAGCCTCTTGCTTCCTTATTGGCTTAGCTATCGATTGCCCTCCATCTACTCTTCTGCCTTCAAGGTGACCCATAACTAATAAACCTCCTGGAACTCCCCTAGAAAAACACGCTGTCAGTGGCCGGGGGCCGTTCACATCAACTTTATCCATGCCTTTTATTTACGTTGTCAGGAAGTTAGTGGATTTCTTTAAATCTTAGTTTAAGTTAAACCTTCGGAAATGAAACAACAAGCGTTTCTACGTTCATTTAGCTCAAATTTAGTGGAAAAGGCCGACAGCAGCCTCGCTAGTGAACACGATCTTGCACTCTGTTCCCTCCCTTTGCTGTGTGAGAGGGTCACACTCAGGAGTGTGATGAAGAGGGAACATCTGTGTCTAAAGTGTTCCTCCATTATCCGCCCATTGTGAGGGGTCGGCACCTGAGCAAACAAAGAGCTTCAATTATGCATATTCACACGAAGCGCACTTTTACACGCTGAGAGTGGGAGATGGAGGGAAGGGAGAGGGGGGGAAGGAGAAAGAGAGATGAAATGTGCCAGTTCTTTGTGCCTCCTAAATAAACCAACAATGGCCGTTACTCACCACAAACCTTTTTTGCTTACCTTCAATCCCAGTGAAAATTTGCCCTCTTAAATGGCTCTTGAAGCAGAAAGTGAGGAAAACGGGCCTGCTGAGGTTGTGTGACTCAATAGATTCCCCCTTTTTTAATGAACACTTGACCTGCTTTCACATATCGGAGCGTCCTTTCAGGGGTAATGGTATTTTGTATTATGCCATTAATACGCTGAAAGCATGAAATCATTCTGCTTCAGTCCGGTTTCACAGAGGTAGAAAGTGTGTGTGTGTGTGTGTGTGTGTGAGGCTGAGACACAATTGGGGCGGCTGGGACCGGAATGCCCATTTGGATAGCCTGAGTTTGATCCCGGGGATACGGGGCGTGATGGTGGGAGCGGTTTGTTACTATCTGTTTACCAGATGAAGTGAGGAACGTGAGCCAGCCGACGTTATCAGGCCGGGGCTAAAAGCTAAACCGTCGCTGTCGCTGAGGGATTCCAGAGTGTCCTATCAGTCCTTAAACAAACTGCAGGGAGCCTGGAAGCGGCCCCTGAGCTCCCGGGATGGGGTCGTCCCTCAGACCAGCTGCAACATTCATCTGGTTTGAATTTCAGGAGCTGAAAAGTAATATCCCCGTTGGCAAACGGATGGCACGGAATCCTGGCTTTGAGGTCGAGGGTTCAGCGGAGGGGAGCCCTGAGGACGTGGGGATGGGTGGTGAATGATGGGAATGCTGAACACGCAGAGGAGATAAAGATGGACCCACAGGCCCGTCCTGAGAGGGCTGATGGCCGGGCTGTGACCAGGTGAAGGGGTCACCGTCGGTCTCACGCCCTGGATCACTCTGTCACCGTAGCGTCTACGTAGAGGTCGCTGAGGATGAATGGGAAGGTGCTAACACACGGAACATATCAGGACATGCTAGCTAGAAACACGGCGGAACATTCAGGAACATTTAGGTCCATCCGGTCAGCCTCTAAAATCCCACTCCCGTCTCTTCTGAGAATTAGAAACACGTCTGAACTTTTCATCAGCCGCCGACAAAGGGAGGAATCCAAACAGCACCTTCAATGGCAGCTAGTTTAACCCAGCCATTAGTTTTTATCCAGCCAATTGGATTTTCTGCTCGTGCTTTAGAACACTTGAACAGTTACAGCCAGCCCATAAAGAACCTTGGAACCGATCCTAAACCCTCTGTGACGACGGCAGAACGGCGGGTCTCCATTTGTAGAGTCAAAATAAAGAGCATTCATTTATATATTAATTACAGCTCCTCAAAAAGGAGCCGATGCTATTTGCAAATATGAGATTACGTGGAAGCTTTTAGTTCCAGTTAAATTATTGCGCGCACTGCTTTTGTTGTACATCTTCACGGTTGATCACAGGATTACGTAATCTTGCCACTGAAATAAACACAACAAAAGGATTCATTATCGAATGCTCCTGAGATTATTTAAGTGCTTTTGCTGCAGATAAGCATTTTTCATAGCTAGCCTTTCCCTGGAACGCCGCCTCCCCCGCTCCTCTGATGCTTCCTCTCACCGTCTCCTTTCATTCTATTCCTCTCTGCTCAGCGTGAAAAATAGATCTGTGAGCGGGAGTGGTCTTGTCTGGGGCCGTCTTATCACCTGTCTCAACCCTGAAGAGGGGAATTCTTCGCCATTTGTCGAATACAAGCGTGATGGCCTGCGTCGGGGGCTCATCTGTGGCTGCGTCTCCTCACCTGGCACCCCTGTGATTAGATTTCAAATCCCAGCCCGCAGCAGATAAACTCTATCTCCACCGGCCAGGCACCTTAGCATCAATCTGCCTTGCTGATGGCCTGTGCTGCGGTGGCAATCTTGTAAAATGTCCGCCACCCAGTTTATGCATAATAATCCAAACATTGATGTTCTGCACAGCTGCTATTTGAATTTTACTCTGGCGCGTGTCTGTCGCTCACATTAGACAATCAACTCCTTTAGAAAAGTGGCGACGCCCTGCCGTGCGATGCAATCCTAGCATTAGCCGTTAGCGCCCGCCTCGGAGCGCCCGCCGTGACAAGATCCCGATCATTCTGTAGTCAAACAGAGGTGTCACAAAAAAGCCCACGTGGCAACAGAATAAAGGAAGCCTGTTTATTTATTGTTCTTCTCTACTTTAACAGCTCACCAGCATCTAGCTTTATTAAACTGGGCTTTGAGCGCGCACACAGCGGCACTAAAACTTCCTGATGGTGGAAAAGGGATCAATTCATGCTGCTGCCTGCAGAAATTACTGCATAGTAATGGTGCTACCGCACCGGTAGGCCTTGCCGGCGTTGGGGGTTAAATGAACCATTTAAATTCTTTAATCAACTTCAGCATCGGCTGAATGAGAAGAATGCTGCTCCAAGTAGGTGCAGGCGTTCCGCAGAATACTAAAGCTGGAGTTAACACCACCCCCCCCCACCTAAAACGCAGCGGCTACTCAGCACGGGTAGTTTGTGTCACCGCGAACGCCGTCAATCACACCCTGAGTGTCCACCTGCACATCATGGGAGAGCCAACAATATCGGAGCACAGCTATCTTTCACGTCTGTGACATCCAGGTAGGAAAGAGTGTGTTGCACATTTGTGTGCACCACAGTAATTCCCAGGCACTGTGGAAACACACGAGACAAACTGCTCTCACGGAGACGGCTGCAGCCGGCAGATAAAGCGCACGCTTCCAGTCGCCTGCGTGTCAGAGCAGAATGAAGAGACTTAGCTGTGTAACAGTTACACAATCGCACGTTTGGCAGGACAAATGCGGTGAATTTTGGGAGATGAAGAGGACAAACGGACGACTCCCGCTAACGGACTGGTGACCTGGTGGACTGGGACCACAACATTTGTCTGTGAGCACTTTTTCCACAGACGTGTCACCAAGTTATTTAACCTCTACTTGAGTTACACAACAGACCAGGAAAGAAGAGATCCCATCTCAAGGAGGAGCCGCACATCAACATTAACAACATCAACATGAACCAGCCCAGGAGAAGCAGGTAAACGCTGGAATCCTATCATCTAAATCCCATCCAGAATAATCCAACCCTTCCAGCTGCAGTTCCACCTCCAGGAGTGTGATCGGTAAAGCTCGGGAATGTGTTCATCACACACCAAAACGCTTCCAATTCAATACTCAGTGAACAGCAGTTTGCACTCGTTGTCATTTACAGCCATTAGTCACGATGAAAGTCACCAAATGGTAACAAATGTCACGACTAACCTGTGAAGGACACCCTGCGGTGATTATAACGAGTTATAGTCCGGTAACGCTCCTCTTTAGCTTATAACAGCTAATGATCAGAATGAAACAGCCCAATGTAATTAACCAAGCACCCGAATATTGAACTACAATGGATTTTTATCTTCTCACTGAGCTTTAATGACAAAATGTGCAGTAAACATTGTAATCATCAAACTGCAAACAGGGAACTATAACAATTATCAGCTTTTTACATGAATACATCAGTAAGGCTCATCAAGCCTAACAAAGCTACTTTTAACTTTAACTGAGTGGCTTAGTCAAATAATATTCCTGTGGAAATCTATTCACTGACATCAACGGTCCTGTAAAAAAAATGGAATTCACAAAAAAACCAAACAGAATTTCCATTCCAGTTAGGGAATCATGTGGATCCCAATCAGCATGTGGACACCAGGGTCCCTCCGGCCCTCCCTCCGGCCCCCCCGCGACCTTTGTCCACGGCGTTTCACGGCCTGAAGGTTACAGAGAAAGGCCTGTGTTTGCCGAGGAGGCCAGATTAGCGCGCATCAGTCGTGGCGTTTCAGATCCACACAGTGACCCTGCGGCCAAAGAGTCAAGGCGCTTTCACACTGCAACACACAGGACGCGGATGAGCCTACAGCAGCCCATTGTCATCGCTTACCCCCCCAAAAAGACAGCAAATTGCCATGTCAGGAACTTTGGCCTTCTTGGCAATATAATACACAGGCTCTGTCCCTCATCTGTGCTGCTAATATAAAAGGAGCTGCAAAGGTTACACAGCATAGTTCATTTCTTGTTGCTAAACGACCTTGTCAAGGGTGTGTGTGTGTGCGTGTGTGTGTGGGTGTTTCCTTCAGTGGGTGGATTCACCCTAAAAGCCACATACATGATTCAGATGATCCCATTTGTTCAAAGGTGAGCGCAGATCTAATCTGTCAGTGTTTTCATGCATTTTTGAGGCAGCTAACCAAGGGTGAAGATTCAGATCCATGCAGGATCACATCCTGTATGAGGGAACTTTACATCCTGTATGAGGGAACTTTACATCCTGTATGAGGGAACTTTACATCCTGTATGAGGGAACTTTACAGAATCAGTCAGAAGGAAGCTACATTGACATGAGGATGAACAACCTTTGAGAGCCCAGCTGACGAGAGGTGTCATATATGTTAAGGAGGACAACACGTGGAGGGTGTGAAGGAGCTAAAACTGTGACCCTCTTAAGAAGACCAGAGTATTTACATCACGGGTGCATCATACATGCATTAATGCCCAGGAGAAATGTTCTGAAAGCTCAAACGAGCAGGACTTAAGGTACATCTGATACACAAAAGTGCTGATCACACCTACATAACATCAGCCTTTATCCACGAGCTAAAGAGAAACAGAAACCCGGAAAAGCTAATTAATGCGATATTAATATGCACAGTTCAGCTCCAACCCAGGAAGTCTCTGCAGGTTTCTAATCAGCCTCGTGACCATCCGAAATGGCACCAATAAAAGCGCACACATCTTGCAGGAGCGTAAAAAGGCTCCAGTAAAATAAAAGGCCTGATTTAATGACCATCTGCTGGCTGCTGATGCAGACCGAGCTGCCACGCGCGTTGTGGATGATCAAAGGCGGCGTCTGCGTGGAGAACGATGCACCTCAGGAGGCACGTCAGAGAATTAACAAGCAAACCAGCACAGATCCGTTTTGCCTGCAGTTGGGCCCTTTTGATTCCTTAACTGGTTTGTTTTTCCCTCACATGGCAGAAGAAGAGGAGGAAGTTTTATACAAGCCAGACCGGTCCTGAACCCGTGAGGCTCTGAACGACACGGCAGACTGTACCTGGAGTGCACGGCGCCATTCGAAGGCGGCTCATTACAGCGGCTCTTAAGACGATTGTTGGGATTCGTCTTCACCGTCAGTTGCTCACGTTTATGGCTCCTGCAGTGGCTCCAAGAGTCCATTTAGGTGTTTGGGGACTGATGTCAAGTGACCAATCGGCACTTAGAGGCAGCGTACACAAACGGAGCGGCACAATAATGTCCTCAGACGTTCCCAAACACTCGGCTCTTATCTCATCGACGCTCAGGAGATAAAACATTTACCAGCTGCATTTGACTCGGGACAGCAGAGACGGCCTAACAGGAAAGAAAGCACCTGGAGACCAACCGGGACCAAGACTCAAGCAAAAGGGCCCCAGCGCACCAGGAAACAGCAAACCTGGGCCTGATAGCATACCCCAAACAACCTCAGACAACCCCTAATGACCCCAAAGAACCCCAAACAGCCCCTAATGACCCCAAAGAACCCCTAACAACCCCTAAGAACCCCGAAGAACCCCAAAGAACCCCTAATGACCCCAAAGAACCCCTAAGAACCCCAAAGAACCCCTAATGACCCCAAAGAACCCCTAAGAACCCCAAAGAACCCCTAATGACCCCAAAGAACCCCTAACAACCCCAAACAACCCAAAAGAACCCCTAAGAACCCCAAAGAACCTCTAACAACCCCAAACAACCCCTAATGACCCCGAACTCACAAGTATGATGCCAGAACCATGGACGTAGACACGCTGGGGCCGACGGCCTCTGTTCCGGGCTTTTATTGCCCCTCCTGTCTGCTCTTCAACGTGACAACAGTGCTGGTCTGACAATGTGACCCTGTGTGTTCATCATGCTGGGGGGGCAAATGTCCACCCCAAACACACAACAAACTCACCACTCGGTGGCCGTTGACAGCTCATTTGGCCCCATCTGCGTTTTGGCATCAACTCTTCGTCAGGCCCGGGACGGTTTTGTCCTCTGGCCATGGAGGAAGAGGAGCACGTTCCAGGAGCCGTCAGCCGGGTCCCACCGACATCACCTGCAGGACCTCCTTTGGGCTTTACTCCATCTAGTGTCCAGAACAGCTACAGTCGAGACGCGGTGCTAAATCTGTGGTGATGCACTGAAGCGAACCGCCGAATGGCAGAAGGTAAACGTTCCCACGGACGGTTGAGGGCGGGCGGTTCCCCCCCACTGTCCTGTGTCAACAGCACCACGGCGTGATGGGGGATGGGCTGTTCCACCCCGAGGCTTCGTTGGAGGAGTAACGGCCCAAAACGAGGTGTGTCCCGGGCCACCATCGCCTCGACCTTGGCAGCGTTAGCAACAGTTCGGCCGTCTGTGCGTTAATATTATGGGAAAACTGAGCCGACCCTCCAATCAGGGGCCTCCAGGGCCTCCTGCCCCACCCACACGGTACCAGCGTCCTCACACTGAGGCACTGGTGATGCTCAGAGAAGGTGGAGAGAGTCTCCGTACCACCTTTCTGATGGGAATAAGCGTTGTTTTCTTCAACCCCTCCCTCCATAAAGGGCAGGAGCCACCCGTAGCTGCCCCCACCACCCACAGCTACACACAGGCTCACGGTGGCAAGGGAACGGTGGGAAAGGGTTGGCGTGCCGTTGGGAAGGGTCTCCTTTGCAATTCCTGAAGAAGAGCTGGCTGGTTGGGAATCTCAGAGGTCTCATCTCCCCTAGCAAGCAGCGGCCGCTCCGCTCGCTAGCTGTAAACACGACCCCCACCCCCCCCCACCCCCCACCTGGTGCCCAGCTGATCGCTGTTTCAACAGGGTCGGCAGAGGGGATCTCACCGTTTGATGAACTTGTTTGTTTGTCCCTCACACGGGAGGGTTTGAACAAACTGAGCGATTAGCAGATGCCTGGAAATCATTTCCGACGTCAGCGGACAGTTAGCGCGTCGCCCGAGCCGCAGCGAAGAGCTTAATGAGAGCTTTCTGAAAATAATGTCTTGATGCCACCCTCATAATGCCCATTATTACCGCTAAGTATGCTCCTCCATCAGTGACGGCATGTGCTGATGCCAGGCAGCAGAGAGCCATCAGGCTTCAGTAGAACGGCTCTGCTGCACACTCGTGCTCGCGGGCAGAACCTCCTCCCAGCAGACGCTGCTGCAGATGTCACGTTTAACAAAAACAAGGGGCCCGATGCTGGTTTGGGGGAAATGGAAACGTACGTGCACGTGGCTCCCGTTCATAGGGAACAGAATCAGTCAAAATGATCACAGCCTCTTCTTATCAGTTCAACAGAACACTTTTATGAGAAGTGGTGTTTAATGAAGAGGAAACCTGACCCCCCCCCGTTCAGAAAACACATGAATATGCAGAGGAACAGGAGACAGCCACCCACTAGGTCTGACATCTGTTCAAGAGTTGATATTTTGCATATCCCGCTCTCGCTCTGCACCACCCATCCCCACGGTTCTCTCACCTTTTCCCCATTTTTAATACTTAATGCTCACGTTCGCGGGTTCCGCGGCCCTCCAAAGAGATATGAGCGTGCACTGTGGTGGCAGCGTGCAGGCGATAATGAAGTGTCTGCAGAAAGAGGATTAAGGAGGGAGGTGGGCATCACCCAGACAATATAAATGCTCCTCTCTCCCTGCGGAGGAACACATGGAGTTCATTTCAACTCCGTCCAAATTCCTGTCTCCGTGTCATTCACAGCCGGCCTGCGAGGATGGTTGCTGTGGCCCTCAGGAACTCAGAGTGAGGAGGTTCCAGCAGCGAGGGGCTCCGCTCCCGGGGGACACTTGCTTTCAATCGGATGACACCAGCTTGTTTATACTGCACGGCGGGACTGAGAGAGGCACAACAGGCACTGGGAAAGTGAAGATCTGCACCGGGGGAACGCGCTGGAACAGGGATGGATCGACGGAGAGATGGGGAGAGGGAGAGACAAACCCTGCTCTTCCCTGGGCTCTGACAGGAAGATGACAGCTTGCCTCTGGAGCTCAGGCTGCCTTCTCGGGGCTGAAAACCTCACTTGTAGGCAGCAGCCTGTCAGGACCAGCTAACTAGGCCGGCAGAGAGCCTCGGAACACTTGACAGTTTGCTACTGTGCTAAAAGGCCTGGGTAGCGGCTCAATCTGGGTGCATAAAGTGTTAAAGAAGCGCCACAGATCTCGTAATCACCCAACTTTTCCATCAACTACTGAAAGCCGGCGTGTCTGTAGGTGCTCTAATAAAAGCTTGAGCTTATTTATTTGATGTCGAGAAGCCTCAGAGGTGTGTGAACACTTCACAGACCAGCAGCCTACATTTATGTCAGAAATGGAGAGTCGTTTTCTTAAGTACTGCGATTAAATAAAGTGTGTTAGCACACACATTTGTAGCACTTAAACAACTGTGTGGCCTCAAAACGGCGACTGGAACCACAACAGCCAGTTGGTGCAGGATAAAGAACGGCGGCGCTTTGCCAGGTCATTAAAGGATTCCATCACGCCATTGGTCCTTTGATCTTCGCTGCTGTTACTGTTGCAGGATTGTAGGTTTTTGAACTCTATAATAAGGAAACCTGTCCGATCCTGCCATAACATCAACATATTAACATTTCTTATACTTTCTGTCCATTGTATTATATAAATATATATAATATGCAAGTATGTTTTTCTCCCAGATGTGGCGTTATCAGCCTACTCTGAGTCCTGTGCTAGCATGTGGCTACGCTCTGAGCCGTCCTTGGTAACGCCGCCGTGCACGGTGGACTACAGGACGTGGTGGCGTCCTGCACAGAAGTGTCCCCGTCTGTCAGGTCTCATCACTCCAGTCGGCGCCGCTGGCGGCAGCGCGGCCAAAACTGACCACTGAGTCAACTGACAGGAGCGCTCAGAATCCCAAGAAAAGAGAAGCTCAACGCACGCATTCACAAACTCAGACAGGCCGTCGTGCAAACACGGAGTCACGGGCGCACAGACGCAAGCAACGGAAAATGGACCGACCCGTGCGGGATCTACCCCCAAAAGAGCTCCAAAGCCAAACGCAACACAAATGTGTTCCGACACCAGAGCCCATCGTTCTGAGGGATGTGGAAAAGCTCAACAACTGACCCAGAAATGCAGAGAATTCTCCTTAGGTACCATGATGGGGGGGCCGATTGAAGCCAGGGGCCCTTCAGCTGCTTTTTATGTTGCCAGAAAAGTCCCCTTAATGAATTATCGGAATAGGAATAAGGGGCCAAATGCTGTGGGAATCTGCACGTATCGCTCTTTCTGTCCCCTCAAAGGAGTCAGAGATCATCTTTATTTTCCCCGAGGCGGAGAGAGAGAGAGCAGAAGAGGAGGAAGGAAGAAGAGAGGGAGCCTAAAGGTCATATAGAAAAGAAAAGAAGCAGCTGCGATATGTTTACAGCAGAGTCCCTGAGGGGAGGCGAGGACCCCGCTGCAACGTTGCATCTCCAGCCTTCAAATAAACCAGCTCTTCGAGAAAAACTTGGGCAAAGTGCAAAAATCCATGCATAAATCGGGAGATAAGGAAAGTGATAATGCAATAGTTTTATGATAATTTTAACATTTCATCAAGCCGGTAAACAGAGGTGTTTAACGGCAGCACTTCCTGCTCCAGCCGTCAGTCTATTTTAACTGATAACGCTCCGCACCTTCTCAGGGCGCCGCTTCAATGGACAATAGGACAGACTGAGAGAAGTCCTCCACCTCAAGTGACCTCTCAACGGGACAAAGCGGCGAGACTCTGTTTGCACAGCCGACTCAAGGTGGAAATGACACGTTGTTCCAGAGCGGCGCCAGTGAGGCAGCGATAGCAGAGTCATGCTAACGACACGCGCTGTCCGGGAGTTCCAGAAGGAAAGAATCCGCTTTCGTCCACAGGATCGGAGTCTGCCATGTCGCACATAACACCTGCCCAGGTAGCCCCTCCTTATTGGGAGAAACCACCTAATGTCGGCACCTTGCCTCCTCTTTTATGAGTATTCACGCAGAGTGCAACTATGTGGTGTCATTTACCACAGCCCCCCACCTCCTGCAGCTAGAGGGGTAGATAGAGGGACGGATAGAGGGGCAGATAGAGGGACGGATAGAGGGGCAGCTAGAGGGACGGATAGAGGGGCAGATAGAGGGGCAGATAGAGGGGCGGATAGAGGGGCAGGAACACGGCCTCCTCCCGGGGCGACGCCTTCAGCAGCCGTTTGAATGTCGTTGACGCTCTCGTCTCGCCCCCCTCGACCCCATGCTAACTGCTACCAGCAGTTGTCGGTCACACCCATAAAAGAGATCAGAGTCTCACCCCCAGGATGAGATGGACTCATGAGAAGACGCAACAGCTCGGCAGAAGGTTCGCGGAGCCTCGAGGGACGTCTGGACCAACTGAAAGGTGACTTTTGAGGCTCGCTTGACTCAATCGAGAGGACCATAAAAAGAGTTCATGCTGGTCTTTCGATGTCAGGGTGTGATCGTAAACACTTCAGTTAAAATCTGTTCCACAAACGTTGAAGATTTGCCTCATGTAAACATCAAGAACAATTTAAACCCACAAACAAGACCAAGATGAAGAAATCCCAAGGTTTAAGAGCATGTCAGAGACACCTCGAAAGGTGAAATTCTAAAGAACTACGCTCAGATCTGAGCCAGACGCCAGGGTTAGATCGTTATTACGCTAATTACGCTAACTACGCAGGAACCTGCACGCTGCTCTGCGGAGCCACAAACTCACAGATCCATCAAACCTTCTGGACATTTATAGAAGGGAAACGCTGTATCCGCCACTTCTCATCTGCAGAAATGTCTGAAACTATTTTCACTCCAAACAGTGTTTAGCTGCTGGAAAACTGTCGATTTGCTGGCAGAGGGCAGGAGTGTGAAGAGAAGCGCCTCCCTGACCCAGCGTTTGTCCTGCTCGGCTCCTCTCCGCCACAGAGGGAAATCTCCATCCAGCCTGATATGCTGATACCCGCGCTCCTTCATGCTAGGTCCTTTCCCTTATCCGCACTGCAGTGCCAGAGATCAAGTGATGCTGTCAACTGGCTAATGACACGGACGCCGCGGGCAACGGCCAGCAGCTTGATTTATACGTGGGGACAGAGATGAATGATTCATGGGCTACAAGAAGGATACCAAGACATTTTGCAGCTATGTGCTCTTCCTGCTTGCTTTTTTCTGCAGATACACACCTCTCCATAAACCCCCTGAGGCACTTTCTGATGTCTCATAAGATCTGAATTACACAATTTACCAGACTGGTTCTCATCTCAAAGCTTTTTTTCCTCCCTCCATCACTTGCTCCTTGTGTTTCCGCGCTCTGAACGCCGTCCATCTCTGCCTGCAGTGTTCATTGACTCCCTGAACATTCCGTGTTCCCTTCCCATTAGAATGCAATGCTAATCCTAAATGTGGAAGCCACTGTTGCAGATTAAAATGAATGGCCCACTCTTTCTATATCAATTAGTCCATCCATCATTGGCGATGGGGGGAAGGGGCTGTTCAGAGCCACGGTTCTCCGCGGTGGCAGTGGGTGCCATGGGGGGGGGGGGGGGGGGGGGAGGGGGGCTCTCCAAATGCAAATCTCAACACTATTTGGTTAGATGTGCGGACACGGTGACCTTGTGATGCTGATTTCCCCTGGACACCCTCTGCATGATGTGGTTTTAGGCAGGTGGAGGTCTGATGCTACGGGCTCCATCCCATTATCATTCCTCAGCGTGATGACTGATGCCTTCACGTAGAGGTCGATGCGACGCACGCGGGCGTGCACACACATGCACACACGAGCATTCATCCATTTCTCTGTATTCTACAGCAGTAACGGTTCACAGACGTGTGAAGGGAAGCTCACATGCTCCTCGGTGAATGAACTTTAAACAGCCAGTACACAGATTTTACAGACGTACAGATTAGGGGGGGGGCAGAAAGTGTGCTGGGATGAACTCACACAGGCGCTCGCTAGCTTGGATGGTTCCTAACAGCACAGGTGAGTGAGCCGGACCCCTTTGAATATTCAAATCACTGCTCTATCAAACATATTAAAAGTGCATTAGCGGTAGGTGGCCTGAGCGGGTGTCAGTGCCCAGTAAATCGTCAGGATGGTGCGCTGTCTGTGGAACCTTTGGATTCTATTCATCATTTTACATTATTTAGGCTCTTCCGTGGGGAAATACCCTCCCTCCCTTCTAAGTTATGCTAATGGCTGTGACCACCATCTGTGAATGGAAGATCATCAGTCAGCAGAGTCTGCAAATTATGAGAATAATATGTCATCTTCATCTTCGGAAAGTGCAGAGATGTTTCAGACCCTGGATGTGAGGTCACGCCCCTCCCCCCACCCCCTGCACGGAGCTCCGTGTCCCAGTCCCTGAGTCCATTCAATAAACAAGCCTGAGGCAGGACCCAGACAGAGGATAATGGTTCACCTGGAGGTGACAGGAAAAGAAAACAGAGCTCTTTGCATAACAAATAGAGATGGAGATAAGCACACTGGAGCACTTAGGGATCTTGATAAAGGACTATTCAAACATGTCAGGAACTGGATACACTTTCTGGAGGAATTCCGTGGAGTCCTCATGCGGCCGTGGTCCGATAAATGTGCTATACGGTCCAACATTTTCCCGAAGGTCAGAGCTCGACTCTTACATTTCTTCTCGGTGTGTAATTTTAGTACTGACATGTCATGTCGCCGTGAGTTTTATGACATCTCCAGCTGAAGCGGGGGGCAAATAACCGCATGAGCGCCGCGGCGGCCTGTCGCAGTCGCAGCAAGCATAATTAATCCCGCATATTAGACTCTGGCGCTAGTTGCCGTGACTCACATCACCAGTTTTGGAAAGCTGTGAGGGAGGAGAGCTGGGGGCGCGGAGCACTCCGGTCTCGGTTATGCAAGCAGTGACAAAGCCTGGTGAGTTCAGTGAGCGTTAGCAGCCCGTGGCCAAATTAGCCCCGGTTGGGATGTTCCAAACAAGCGTACATGTGGCCCGCTGCTTGACTGGAGCAGAGAAAGAAGCCGAAACCTGAGAGGAACGGCTTTTATGGGTGGCCTGGTGAAACCCTGGTGCTAAATGAGCAACCGCCCGGGTCAGAATGCTAATGAGCTAACACCGATGGAGACATCAAAGCAACGTGGAGCTCCTCTTTGAAGCCGAGCTGGCTTTGCGGCCACATGAGGAGGAGACGGCTGTGGGTCGTCGGAGGGAAAGTTAGACGACGTGATGTTGACGTCAGGTCTGGTCTGTGGAGACGGCGTGCAACCACGCGGTGACACGAGCAACCTGCTGCCTTCCATAATTAGCCTCCATTCACGCGGGCCTCATTTAGTGGGCCATTATCAGACATCGCTGCCGCTTCCCTTCATGTATGTTTGCAATCCCACCGAGAGCAGCGCGTCTACGGTGATGCCGGGGCTATTTTGCTTAACCCCATTGTGTGCTTATTACTAAAGACTGAAGACCCAGAGAGAATTCCCATCAGTGAATTCCAGGAATTTAAGCGAGCGTTTTCCTAAGTGTTCTAATCATAGCAGAACACTGACGCTACAGTAAAACATGTTTGTCCTTAGATTACAGAACCAAACCGCCCCCAGTCGCTCTGGCGTGGCAGCATACTCTCGGTGTGGATGTTGTCGATGTAAACTTCATTTTAACTCTCAGCTAACCAGGAAAATGTTGGCATTCGTGGACAGATTACAAGGACGGAGCTTTGCTAGTTTTTTTGCTAGGCCGTTATTTTCAATGGTCTCCTTTTAAT
Source organism: Takifugu rubripes (assembly GCF_901000725.2). Classification (NCBI taxonomy): domain Eukaryota; kingdom Metazoa; phylum Chordata; class Actinopteri; order Tetraodontiformes; family Tetraodontidae; genus Takifugu; species Takifugu rubripes. The sequence goes on from NC_042288.1 coordinate 15,448,547, forward strand.
TCTACATGAATGATAAGAAAAACAAAAAAAAGGTCAATTTAAGTGAAACCAGATCACTAGATTTCATTATCTTCCACTTTAAGGGCACAGGGAACTAAACCCTGGCACAAACCTAGAAAAGTTTGTTGGCGGTGGGCTCTATTTTCATTGATAAAGCAAAGAGTTTTCCTTTACCGGCGGGAGGATCACCTCTAGAACTTTGAGAGCTGAACACGGCTCAGGTGTGTGAGGCCAACATGATGGATCATCCTGTTGTGAATCTGCTAGTCTGCACAGTCCTGAGAAGACAGCTGGGAGATAAGGACGACCCTATAGGAGAGCACATCCCCTCCTCTCATCGATCCCCGCCGCCACTCAGGCAGGAGGTCTTCACACGCCAAGTGATAGAGGCAAAGGCAGCGTCGGAGTAAGGAACGACTGACCCGTGCAGGTTTAGCAGCCGCCGTCTCCTGATAAAGACGCTGCCAGATAAAAAACACTTATGGCCTTGTGCAGATAAAAGACAAAGGTGGAGTTTTGCCTCAGAAAGGGCGAAAAATCTGTTTTTGTGGTGGATAATTGGAATCTCTGCCGGGCATTAATCCGCTTCTAACCGAGGCCACAATAGCGAGAAACAAGCTCCTGGAGTATTTACAATAATTAATAAAGCCAAGACAGACTTGTCGGGTTCTTATTAAGAGGGCAAATGTCACAGCTGGCGTTTCACACGTTGCTGCTTTTGCTCCAGGAAACTGCAGCGTCTCAGCTAGCGGCTGGAACACCAGCTAGCGGTTAGCTTGGAAACGAGCTGGCGGCTGCATTCAACTTCATCTGCAGTTATTAGCGCAGCTGCGTGTCACCGTCACCAGACACGGGGGGGGGGGGGGGGGGGGGGGGGGGGGTGTTTACGAGAAGTCTGACATCCATTGACAAAAACCGGTCACGCGCTGCCGCGGCGACGGCCGAAACATTCCACTTCATTTCTGCCGCCGCGGCTTTGAAGTCCTCCGAAGCCCGTTATTAGCTGAAGGAGAGCCTTGATCGATCAACGAGGCGAGGGGGTGATTGTCCATAACACAATGATGAAAACATAATAGCCAAGAAAATTGCTTCTATTGTTACTCCGCGAGCGGCAAATGAAGACTGAGAGGCGGCGGCGGCGCAGACAGGTGCCAATCACGGCGGCGGCGCCGGCGTTACAGAGCCTGGCTTGGTTATATCGCTAACCTCTGATCTCAATCACACGATGGTTGTGAGGCCTCTCATGGATCATACTGATGAGGATGTCCAAGAGCTGCACAACTACCGGCTAGTTCCAGCCTCTTCAGACGGCGTGATTACGCCTGAAAGAAGCTCCTCTCCTGAAGGGAGGCCCCATCTCGCGGGTAGTTAGCATGCCGGAGCCGCGGCGCTCCTTTACGCACACCTCGTACCGGTGACCTAGCGCGGCTCCTCCAAGGTGTTTGAAGCCGACTGATTACAAATAAACCTTTAAAAAGAGCATCCGAAGACAGCTTGTCCATGTCATAACGATCATCTAACGACTGATAACAGCATGTTGGACAAATGATCCCTTTTTGTTCCACTGGATCTCAGACCTGGGATCAGCCTGCTGTCAGATGACGCTGACGCACTCAAAGCGACAAGCAGCACAGATGGATACACACAGAAGAGCGAATCGGTGACCTTTCTTCCATTGTCATGGGAACCAAACAGATCATGACAAATTCCCGTTCTGACTAAGAATCGGCGGCCCGCGTCTACAGTAACGGGGGGGATGGGGGGGGGGGGGGGGGTAAGCCTCATGTGACCCAGACCAGGAATGATTATTTCAATCATGTCACAGTAAAAGCCAAATTTGGGAGAGGAACAGTGGGATTGGGCAGCAGTATTCCACGGGAGTTCCCAGCCTATTATTCCCAGGCCATGCTTGGCTGCCTCAGACTTCCGCCGTCGCTTTGATGATAATGTTCTCCGGCAGGCCGCTACAGTAATGACCGTCTCAGTGCGCCGCGGTGCTCAGAGCCCGGCGCTAGGCTCTAATGTGTTGGTCTCACATTCAGGCACATTCTGCACAGATACTTGGAGCAAAATAGACACTAAACTCTGCCATAAACCATAAGAACGCCACAGAGGAATACAGATGTGCCAATATGGGGCTGCAACAACTGCAATGCTAATTGCTTTGATAACTCAGGCAGCAGAGACGGCGTCGTGAGGAACAAAAGGTGATCACTCACCTCCTCCTCCTCCCAGAAGGCTGGAGTTTGCTGAAAAAGAAAGAGAAATCTGCCATTAAAATTCAAAAGAAGCAGCAAATGTTGACAGCAATATTTGCGCAGTAAATTGCAGAGTGATGAATGTAAAGATTCGTTTTTAAAAAGGCAAACAACAACTGACAGCGGAGCGTTTTATGAAAACCTTCACGGGAAAATTCACACGGGCGGCTGTTAATTAATGTCACTGAGATGCAGGTGAACAATAAGCAGCTCCAGAAATAATCCTGAAACACACCGACGGACGCCGTCAGCCCCGGAATTTGCGCTGACGCAGCAAATGTTCGGAGGCAGCCACGTCATGAAGCCATCAGGAGCAGCGTGGACCCGGGAGAGGAAAAGGCAGGATTCCGTGAGGCGTGAGGGTACTGGGAGGGGACGGGGACGAGACGGGGACGAGACAGGGACCAGTGGAGGCCCAGTGGAGCTCGGAGAACCTACGTATCCATGATCAGCTGAGGAACACGCGCCTCCGTCATCATCAATCATTAACCCTCATATTCAGACGGGGATTCTAATATTCATCGACTGCTGCTGCTCCACACGGTGAGGCAGGAAAGTTAGCAACACGGGGGTGAATTATTAAAAACAAAAAGGCCCTTTTTCTTCTTTTTTTTCCCATCGCTTTTGCTCCAAACACCACAGAAGAAAAGATTAAAGAGGATTTAAAGCACATCTGTTAATTCGGGCGTTACTGAAAGTAGGTAGCTGGTATTTGAAGTGTAGTTCACGCGGCGGGCAGCGGAGGAGATCATTTTCTGACACATGCCTTTAATGATTCGCAGCTCCAGCTACAGCAGCGCTATCATTAGCCGTCGACACTGCCCCATTAAAAGCTTATTATTTCTTGAAAAGCTTTTGGTGCACATGCAACAGATAATGAATGTGTGGCATTAGCGAGGGAGCTGCGCAGCCCCGCGGCTGATGTGTGTCTGGACTGACTGAACGCACCAGGGGACCGCTGGACTTGTCCCACCGTCCACAGCGTTCGCTAGCACCATTATGGCGGCGCATTGTTGCCAGCGGAGCGGCACAAAGGAGAGGGAACGTTCTGGACAAAAAGGTCCGCTCGCTGCAGAATTTCATCAAAGAGCTTTGAGAGTGTCCGAGTGTGTGTGTGTGTGTGTGTGTGTGTGTGTGTGCGTGTGTGTGTGTGTGTGTGTGTGTGTACATGAGTATCTGTGTGACGCTGCTTGTTTAGCCAATCACCATCCGAGGGAAGGTCGATGGGGCCAGTTAAACGCCGGCTAATGTGAGCTGGTTTGCAGCAAAGTCTATCTTCATTGTCTGGTCTCCGGGGAAGTTTGCCTATTCCCGAGCTATTAAAACACCGGGATTTAATTACCTGACATTATGGAAATGCATACCTGTGGGGGGGGTCTTCATCTACTCCACACCTAATCAGCGATTGGAGATGTGGTGGCTAATCAGTTTGACTGTCCTTTGTGACTGTTTGGGGGGGCTTCAGCCATTTCCTGTCACTTGGCGTGATTGTGGTAATAGACAAGGGGGAGAGACGGAGCTTCTGAAGGCCGTCATATCTCGCGGCGTGTTCGATGGAGGCAAACACGGGTGAAATATTCAACTTTATGCAGCGTCATTCCTCCTCTTTCGGTCATAAAAATACGTGCTGGCACTTTGCTGCCTGGGCGAAACCTGATATTTGCAAACTACAGAGCTAGTGAGCCACAGTCACATACATCAGCGGAGGAAATGCCTCCCTAAAATGGATGGGGGGCTTTAACCGCTCGTTTTCAAGCTTGAGACGAATCTAAACAGCTCTGAGAGAGGCCAACATGCAGGGAATGGCCCTACGCTCTTCCTCCTGAGATGACATGCTCCGTTCTTTAGGAGCAGAAGTGATTCCATTCCTTAGAGGAAAAATCAAGCAGAAATCCATATTTGGCGATGCAGAATCCATAATGCATATTTCAGAGTGTGTATTAATTATAGAGCAGCTCCTCTTGCTGGCTGTGCCTGCCCTGGGCCCAGTCTGGGTATCTCGTGGCAGATCAACACATTGCTGCCTTCAGGAAAACAGTTGGAGAGCCAACAATTCGAATTATCAGCCGTCTGGGAGGAGCTCTCTTTCAAAGGGTTTTTTGACTCCAATGTCCCCTGTAGTGTCCGGATCCACGGGCCCCCCTCCGTGACCCTGGGTGTGCTGACATCTGCTCGCTGTTGCTTCTTGAAATAGCACCTTAACCTTATTTTTGAGTTTTCTTTCAGAAAAGGCTGAAGGGGACCAGGCTGCTAACAAATGTGGAACTTTGTTCTACTTGTAGCTCCTCCATTTCCAACATGAGGTTTCAGGTTTACGTGTGCAGGTTTCTGATGTGTCACCATCTCACAACGCCCTCGACGATGCTGACAAAACGACACTCTGCTGTGATTCAAATGGGTTTTTATTAGGACAAAATCTCATCTGGAACCTCCACATAAGTGGCTGCTGTTAACTTTGGTAGATTGTAGCGATTCGTCCACCTGGGAAGCCCAACCGGAGCCTCCTCACACCGCTGAGCAGGTCGTTAAGGTCATTAAGAAATGCCGGCCCGTCAAACACCAGCCCGAACCGTCACCGCGGGAGCGACCCACTTCGTGTCTGCACTTTGAACTCCGAACCCCGGCAGCAACTTCATTTATCTGTCCGTCAATGCGGCGGTGCCCACGGTCTGCATTTTCCCAGCGAGGGATCGTTGCTAAGCTCCGCCGCAGGGTGACAGGCGAGTTTATGGCCTGTGGCACCGCATCGAGCAGCAAGTACAGACAAACACACCCAGCAGAAAAGGGAGAGGCCGGCCTCCTGTTTCAGCCTCGCCACAGAGCAGAACCTGCTGGTGTGTCCTTGGTGTGAGCAGGGGCAGCGAGGCATGCGCCTGGCTGTGTGTGTGTGTGTGTGTGTGAGGGGGGGCACAGCCCTAGATCATGCAGTTAAATGGAAAGTGTTGGTGCATGACCACAAACCCTCCAGGAAGTAAACAGATCCACTGCCTACCTTCTGGTCTCTGTCTCCTTAAATGAACTCTTTGATATGCTCCATCGAACACACACTCGCCGTATCCCTGGTAGCAACTCGGACGCTGCTCGCTAAGCTTGGAGGTCAATAGCGTACTTTGCTAGTGCTCGAGGAGCAGAGGGGAAGTGCAGATATCATAGAAAGGTTGGTGGTGTTGTAAATACTCACATAAGTCTGGCACTTTTGCAACGACTGCAAAACATAAAGTAATATTCTTCATTTATGTAGCAAAATGTTCTTAAGAGATTAACAGCAGCACAACATAAAGTGTAACGGGGCAGCAGAACCCGGTACTGAGGGAGGGTGGACATCAGGGGTAATATCCATAAGAGTTATGCTCGTTGATAGAACAAGGTCGGCAGACGAGCCCCCCCCCACACACACACACACCCCCACCCCCCCACAACTAGTCAAGTGTTCTGACAAACTGGTCAGGGGTCCCATCATCTCACACCCACACTGGACACACACCAGAGGGTCAGAGGTCTCCATAGCAATGAGTCTTGGGTCAGTGCTCTGATGCTGATGCTACAGTGGTGCATCCATCACAATGGGGGGGGGGGGGTCCAACACAGGGGGGGCTGATGACGAGAAGAGGTCGAAGAGGAGAAGCAGCCTCCTGGGGGGGCGTGTGAGGGGGTCGGGGACTTGCAGCCCATCCCGCCCCTTCATTCACTCCATCCATTCATGCTCCACGACGCCTCTAAAACCACTCGTGCTCGTCCACGTGAGGCAAATTCTGACTCAACAAATTCAATTCTGTGTCCAGACCGTTCCAGATAAAATCTCCGAGCAGGCCAATAGAGCTCTTCATCCAGCCACATCATTTCCTCTTTTCTTCCACTTTCACTGGAAATTAGATTGGCTCCACATTGTTTGCGTGGCACCCAGCTAACGAGAGCCTCCGGTGGATATCTGGAGGAGATCTCAGAGGCCTTCAGCACACATCGCCATGTGCACGTGTCAGACTCTGTTCCAGTCCACCGCTGCCTGTTAGCAGCCTGCACCCCCCAACTACATCCACAAATACACATAAACAGGCCTGCGAAGCTATGAATAAATATTTGAGTGGAAGTTTCCACGCTGGGCTCTTATATTGAGCTCCACCTCTGCTCGTTTCTCCTGCTCGACATTTGATGGAGGCCGTTCCAAAGTTTAATGAAAGTGCTTCGTTTCCGCTTTCACGGGCTGCCAAAGTGTGCACGAATAAAAAATAAACCCCAACAAGCCGCCATAATGGCACGGCGGAAATGCACGCCAGCACACACGTGCGCGATAACACCGGAGTCTTTGGGCTTTATTGCCTCCACTGGTCCCAGAGGATCCCTACAAACTGGCTGTAGGTGGAACAATTAAACGGGCTTGATACGGGGGAGTGGTGGCGCTGAGATGGTTGTGGGAGTGAACAAGCACGACGCTTGTTCAGAGGAACACAGACACAGCGTGAAGCTCGGGCGCATCCATTCGTCAGGTAACTGGTTTGGTTGTGCTTCATTTGCTACGGCTGGATGCTACATGCGAGATAAAAGCCTTTCTTGTATCAATAACCTCCATTACTTTTACACTTATTAAGGAGGACACATTTTACCGACTGAAATATTCAGACGGGCCCCCGGCAGCTCCTCGGACCCCTCGGCTCGCACCCAGCAGGTGCGGGCCACCCCTGCGGGCTGATGCTTCGCTTTGGAAGCGCAGCAGCAGCGATGTGATGTTTGAATGTGTCATGGTGACAACACGCCGGCGTCTCCGTGATTAATCCCGTTTCTACGCAGGTTCGTCACCGTCATAGCAAAGCCACAATACCAGATGCCAAAGCCAGCCCGCACGTCTATTGTTATAATTACCTGACCTTCAAATCCACATTAATGAGCCCAGGATGATCCCATTCTCTTTCATCATTTGGCTTCGGAGCCCTGCTTTTATCTAACAAGGTCACCTTCCCCAAGACTGCGTCTCCCAGAAATACACATCGGCTCATAAATATACATCCACCTGCATCTGTTCAAGCCCCAGCCCTGAAATCACAACGAAATGAAGCTGCTAACTTTGGATTTCTTCTGAAGTCCATGTCAATGCCACCAGATTCAAGAACAGAAAACAACTTTCATCTGCTGATGCGTTCCCCAACTATTGTTCTGAGAAGTTGAGAGCCGCTCTGGTGGCCCCACTGAGGACGCCCCTCCCTTAGGATGGGAACGGAGAGGTAACGGAGCGATTAAACTTCCTCTGGGAACATCGCAGCAACCAAATACTGAGCATCCAGCCAACTCTTCCCGGCCAATCGCCACCTCCGTCCTCCCCAAGCTACCCCGGGGGCAGATACCTGCCACAGCTCCCCTCACGATGACCAAAATAACAGGGCGGGGCTTTCGCCAAATGGAGGAACCATCCCGGCATTAAATTGGACATCCTCGGCTACTGAAGGGCGAGTTCTCATTTGACGTCCATCATCTCATTTCTTTCTCTATGCAGAAAATTCCGCGGTGGAAGCCGAGGCTGGACCTTCTCCCTTGGTAGTGCTGCACACACACTGGCCTCTGTAAGTGCAGAGCATTGCATTAAGGAGAGTGCATTGTCTTTTTTAGCACTAACTGTATTTTAACTTCTCTTACTTCCTTAGTAAAATGCATTTAACCGGCACTTAAGAGGATTTATTCCCAAAGGTGTCAATTTGATCACAGTGGTGTAAGTGTTAGCAGTGATGTGTGAAGTTAGCCGAGGCTCCAGAAGTTGATGTCGCCCCGGGAACCCGGAAACATCGGATCAACGAGCAGTGGAGGTCACGGTGGACGCGGAGGTGACTGTTGGACTGGGACGACTATTCTGGACGGGGGAACACTGACACTTTTAAGGACGTCCGAGACGGAGAAGAGCGGCTGCTGCTGTTAGCACATCACAGCTGTGGAAGGGGAAAGGAAGTGATGTCATCCAGACGGCTGGAGATGCATCATTTACTGTCTGCAGTCAGGCGAGTTCTCAGAAACAGCCCGAGTTTCTTCACCACTGGGGAGAGTGTGCACAGATTGGACATGCAAGCAGGGTTGGAGGCTGCTGTCCTTCCATGCAGGGTCAACCCTCTTCTCCTTCTCTGCCACATGCACTTTATCTTTGAGGATGAACATCAGGCTGAGAGCTAACAGCAGCGGTTTTGGTGACAGAACACAGCGTGCGACCACTGTGGCTGGCACTAAAAGATCCCATTTTCCCACAGAAATAGGATGTGAGATTCTAATTGCAAAAAGAATCCACCCCATTATATCTAAGACAGATTTATTGAGCTGAGCTGTGCTGCTCAGTTCAATGACCAACAATATTCCAGAATCAGGAAGTGGTGACTCGGTCCCATGCAGGCATGACGTCTAACCCCGAGTTGACCTCTGAGGAGGTTTAACCCCAAAGTTGTCGATTCATAAGGTAAAGAGAGGAGTCTGTGGGGTTGTTGGTCCAACAGCTGCACTCGTGCACTCCTGAACGCTGGACACGGATGTAAAAACAAGTGTCAGTGCTTCATTAAAATCGGGGACATTTGGTAATGCAGCATCCTTTGTAATGGAAATAAAAGCGATTTGCACCTCAAAGACAAAGTCACCTCGCTTTGCTGGCGCAACACAAGCTGCAGCCAGGCTGAGATGGGGTCTCTAATCTCTGCTGACGTTTTTACAGCAAAAACAAACACAAAACATATTCAACAATATTTAATATGTCACAGGTAACGCTGAAAGGCTCCACATCTGAAGAAAGAGCCTCTTCCTATTGTTCTGAGCTCCTTTTGTAACACCTCAGGATATCACGTTCACGTCTGCGCGTCTTCAAATAAGCATCTGTTCCTTCCACGAGCGCATTCACGCAGGATCCCAGCGGACGCTTTCCTGCTCGCTGGTATCTGCATCCTTTTGTTACGGCAGAAACAAAAGCCAACCTGCTTCTGACGCATATTCCCGGGGTTTCCGAGGGGTCCTATGAAACAGCAGAACCAGTGCTGATGCTGCAGAATTAGGCATTAATCAGACAAGCGGAGCGTCACCCTGGCTTGGCGATGAGTCGACGCATTGACGTGAGAATGACTCAGCAAAATAAACCGGCGTGTTGACGCCCAGCGTGCAGCGGTGAACCTCTGGAAACGCCCCGTTTGAAAAGCCCGTTTAGCTTCACCGTCGAGTCTGCAGTCAGACTGGAACCACCCTTTAATGGCATTTAAACAGAGGATATTTTCACGCTCAATAGAAGCCCAAACGCATCAAATATATTAGTTGGGAAATAGTCTGAAGTCTTTATACCCACATTTGCCCGGATGGCTAAAACCATCCATTTGGAGAAGCGGTCACGCGCTGAGAAACCAGGCGTGACGCGGCCCATCACCATCCCCGGTCGGCCCGCCGTGTTCCTCGTGCACACTGTACGCACGAGACCAGAACCATCATCACCACCACAGCCAATAAATACTTGACAGACGTGTTGCACACAGAGCGGGGAATCGTTACCAAGGGGACACTTAGGGTGGAGAAAAGATTGACAATGGCTATATCTCTCTAAATGATGCCGCCGTCCTCTCGCTGAACTTTGCAGACTTGCTTAATTGCGTCAGATAATTGGAACGCCTCCCAGCTCGGCGCCCAACCCCGACTCACATCGCCCGTGGCCGTCTTAACGCCCACGATTTACACAGCGGCTTCTGACGCGACACCGACCCGGCGGTTCCCATCAATACCGGAGGGTGATCCAGCGGCGCGGGTTCCAGCCAGGAGGAGACGTTTAGCATGAAGCTGTGAGCTTTTGTGTTCCTGTGTTACAGAGGTCACAGCAGGGGGCGGGCCAGTCAACAGAGAGCAGGGTCGCTATGACACGTCCGAGTCAACAGCTTTTTGGGCTTTTTCATGGTAGCATGTTTGTGCGAGAGGCCTGTCGGATACGGAGAAGCACGTTTCTATGGCGTCCACTCACGCAGAGGAAAATGAAGCCGTTGAGGCTTGCACACGTGAATATCAGCGTGAAAAAGTCCACAGCAAATGAACCGAAATTGTCTCGAAAACATACTCGAGTCCTCACAAAAGGCTCAAAACAGAACACAGGATGAGGACGGGACGGTTCAACATTATAAAGAGGTTTTCTTTTTTAATTTGGTGGTGGAACAAACATCTAGGGCTCTTTACACGTGTTACCCCCTTCTCATACAGCTTCTTCAGGAACTTATTTAGTGTAAAGGTTAGTTAAAAGGTTAGCATCATAAACCAGCGTTGCTGCTGGGTCAAGTGGTTCTTTTTAAGAACTACAGGCCAAAACCCCTTGGAAAAATAGGTCTAAACATAATAATAATGCTGGAATCATAAACCTATTTGCAATTGTGTTCGTAATTTCAGCCCCAGTAAATATCCCTGCTTCCCAGTGTGACCAAAAGAAGCTGTTAGCATTGTGTGCAAAAGTCAACAAGACCTTCTCTTGTCAGGCACATTGAGTAATATAGTTACACGGGCGGTTTGGAGCTGGAGGAGAAAGACTCAGCAGTAACCTTGCATCCCAAGGACACATCATTTGAAATGCATTGGGTGCCACAGCGCTGTGATATATCCTTTTCCCAGAATTAACCTCAGCTAGTCTTTGCTGTCACAGAGCAATCAGGGGGTATGAGCAGGGACAGGCCCCCAGCCTCAGCACACAACTGCGCCGCACCGCTCGCTCCACATTGTGCGGCTCCGCCCGCTCATAAGACAAATGGCAAGCGTGACGAATCGTGGAAAAGATATCAGGAGTCGGCCGAGAGTTTGACAAATGCAATCTAACTGTGAAGCATTGGTTAAAGGGGCCATTTATGGGAAGGCTGAAGGATGGAGAAAATGTCTCGGTGACCCCTGCTAGATGCAAACATCTACGCGGAGTTCAAGGTTACCTCGACCACCAGGCGGGCCGGTCGCCGGGCTGAGGGCTCCTGACTACGTGTCTCCGGCAGAAATCCTGATTGCTTTGTGGAGTAGAAAGAAAACTGAGGCCCCCAGATGGCTTAAAGGACACATGATTAAAATGCAATTTAGCTGGGAGGGTCAGACTGATGAGCGAGCTAAATCGAAAGAGCAGCTGCGCAGGTAGATCGACTGGGGCTGAAGTGTCGTCCATCAGTGTCGCGCCGGCCGCGCTCACGCCTCTGGAAAAGTTTCAGTGACGAGCGCATTCGAGGGGTTTCATTTGCTCTCATTTTACAGCAGCTTGGGCATAAACGTGTACACACGCGTCACGTAGGAACAAGACAATAGAGCGATAAGCAGGGAGCGCTGGAAGGATTATGGGTCCAAACATCTGAATCAAGCACCACCAAGAGGCATCACGACGCACACAACGACCCGACCCAGCGGGTCGTCCGAACCTTCTGAGAGTGGCGTCCGGACAATCGCTCGCCCCCTTCGATGGAGCGCCAGAGAAAGGTGATTTTATTTTATTTTCGCCACAGCAGGAACAGCCTGTTCAATCTTAAGTATGAGTCAGGGAACGGAAACGGATGCCTCCTGCCCGGTGCTGCAGCGCCTTTAATCTTCACTTCCATCTTTAATGAGATCTGATGCAGGATGCAGCAGGACCGCAGAAGCAGATCCGCCGCGCTGCTCGCAGAAAAAGGATGCAGCGCGATAAAGCGCCGGGCTTTAAACCTTTAAGACTGTAATAAATTCCTTTTTATGGGTAGAGAGAAGGTGTGCCGTCCAACAACAGGCGCTTCACCTTCCAAACATCATCGGTTCTGGTCACAGAGCCCGGCCCTCTGGCCCCCCCAGCCCTGTGGTCCGCTCAGGGGGCCGATATTCTGTCAATACCCCTCTTTGCTTTCCTCCCCCTCGCTGCTCAAAGAGAGGGAGCATTCATCCTTCAATTTGGCCTAATCAAGCTGGAATTGAGTTAACAGCCGTACGTCGATCCCTCCCAGCACTCTGGTTGCAGATATGTAATCTCTGCCGACGTCTCCGGGGAATATTTGGCTCACACATAACTACAGGGATTGTCTCCTCCAAATCTATGAAATGTCAGAGCTGGCTGGGCAGCAGGTTTGGGTTACAGCCCCCCAGTCTAGACAGACCCACCAGCTTTGGGAGGGAAAAAACCTCTTTACTAATTTGGAATACACATTTAAGCAGGGAAGCCCCATTTGAGATCACCGACGGGTTGATTGAAGTGAATAAATTAAGGCAAAAACATAGAGCAGAAGTCCCCGCCCAAGCCTGATGTAACACTTTATATAATAGACATGTATGAGCCCGTTGACATATACCCAATGTTAACCTTCACACACACACACACACACACACACACACACACGGATATGAAGTCGTAAAACAAAAAATAAGCAGAATAAATCAAAAGGAATCTAATTTTAAAAAACCTCCTTCTACCTCATTTTAGACTGTTCATTACACTTGAGTGGTGCCTTAATCAACACACGACCACACACGCTAACACTGCTCGGTGTTCGGATGTGTGAAACGAACATTTGAGCCAACAGTCAAAGGACAAGCGAAGGGGAGGGGTCCCGCCGCGGGGGCCCACCGGCCTGCAGTGTCTCCCGCCTGCCTAATGCATTCTATGATCGCTCCATCCCAATTAAGAGAAGAAATGGCCTCAGAACAGCTGTAACGAGAGCCCTCGCAGGAGTGCGCTAAGCGCGGCTAATGTCAGAAATCTCGTTTAAAGAGCAGCATCTGTTTAGGCTGCGCACGGGCCTCGTGCACGGGCCTCGTGCACGGGCCTCGTGCGCGGGCCTCGTGCCACGGCGCCCACTAACAGCAGACATAACCCTCCCCATCTGGCCGCCCGCAGCAACGCTCCCATCAGCCCACACATGCATCCTTCCCTTCTGGGGAAGCAAACCATTATTTTCATATTCTCAAGCCCACTTTTTTTGGAAACGTGTGTTACGCTTCAGGCTGAACTCTTGGTGCAAAGGAACACAACATCAATATCTTTAAAGAATCAATCTAACTGCTGTTATTAAACGAACTAAAAAATGGAAAAGTTTTATTGTCTGAAGCTCAGAAAAGGGATGATTGAGTTGGGTGATTACAGTCTTCTGGAGGACGTCGGAGGTAATAACAGAGCCTGCTGCGCGTGCATTGATTTTCTCAAGAAAATGATAGACTGGGATTGTAAAAATGCTACAGTGACATAGGTTCTAAACTTTAATGCATACTAGAAAATGCACAGGAAAGCCTATAGCGGAATGATTGATTTCCTTTCACTTCCTTTCGGAAGCAGAGGCTGCAGCCGTCCTCGCCGGTCCGACGGAACGATGCTCGTTCTGACTCAAGGAACAGGAAAGGCAGCGCAGGGAGCCAGGAAATGGACTGTCCAGTCGGAGGAGAGGAGGCCCAGTCAGAAAAAAATGACAGTTATTTATTTAGGAAGGCAGCGGAAGGATGTTCGGCCCAGCAGATCCCATCAGATAAATCCATCGCTCGGTGGCCAACAGGAAGTGCGCTGCCGTCTGCCCGCGATGACCTCACTGCCTCCTCCTGCCCGCTTCACCGGGACAAAGCCAAGACATGTGGATGCAAACAAGCATTTCAAAGTCGCCCTCCCGTGCTCACGACGATGACCCTTGACCCTCCCGGCCGAGGCAGACGTCACGAAGACACCGAGGGAACCGTCGGTAATTGCATTCAACTGGTTTTGTACCATTTCCAAACGGAGCAGCTGTATTGTGATTAATGGATTTCAGCGTCCACCTTCGGGTCCCTGAATGAGCCTTTTCCCAACCGTGCAGTTTCACTTACAAAGATAATAACAAAAAAAAATAAGTTGAACATGCAGGATAGTCATTATGTGCTATGGCGGTGTGGCGTGGGAGCCTGAGGAGCGTCCATCAGGCGGTGATCACATGATTCACCATGGCGACCAAGTCATCAGAAAGAGGGGAGGGCAGCTGGTACGTGTGCATACGCAGCAGCTCTACAGCAGCCCAGATTAGTGATGATGTGACCCGCTGGTCGTCAGTTTAACGCGCAGCAAGGCTAAAATTAGAGAACATTCTCTTAAAAGACAGGAAATACTGGGCTCATATACGTCCGTACTTCCTGCTGGATCGGGAAGGCGACAGGTGCACCTGGAAACTGTGGCTATCAGCGATCTGGGTCAGGAGCAGACTCATCTGCCCATGTTGCCTCTCCTTTAACTATTTCAATAAAATAGCAGTTTCCTAACTGGGGGAATAAGAAAAGGGTCAATTAAAATACCAGGTGTGAGGATATTTACTTATTCACATCCTATTAGCACGAATGATGACAACTGTTTGTTTCGTTGCTGATATGCAGCAGTTTAAATCAGATTCATTCAAACAAAGGGGAAAATGACACATTTTTGCATTTTTAGGCTGTTTTGGTTGAATTTGAACAGACTGCAAATGGCACTAGATGCATTATTCATCAAAGCTCTGAAATGCTGCAGGTGGGTCTTACTCTATATGCTGAAGACCTACATTAACATAAGCAATTTAAAACAAAGCCTCTGTCTAAGTGAAATAATCTGGGTAACTATAACATTTATTTAAGACTAAATGAGGCTTCTTTTTGTGTTCAGTTGCAAGATTTGAGTTTAGGGAAGAAAAGTCAAACTGGGATTCATCTTTCTTTAGGTTTAAATTTCTCCTTTCGCCAATAAAAGTTGATGGTTTTACATTTTGTGATTAAACAGGTTTCACATTTCGCTCGCCGATGACACGTTATGTTACCTTCATATGTATAAAATGTTCCACCGTAACACCTTGTGCTACTGAAGTGCTCCAACTCTACTGACACGAATGTTCTTATCTACGTCTGTTTGCATCCCATTATAATGATTAAAAGTCATTAATGAAAGCCGAGTCTCTGTCCTCCTGGTCTCTAAACAAACTCAGCTCTTGTGTTTGACTTCCTGCTGCAGTTTCTCTGCTTCATATGTTAAAGGAAGTGAAAGTTGTAGACATTGTAACAGGATATCAGGTAAACTCTGTCCCTAAACGCTGACGGTTACAGTGAGCAAACACGTCCCCACAAGCCTTGACTGAACAATAAAACTGACATTAATCACGATTAATGAGATGTGAGAAACTAAACATGCAGATCGTGGCTGAACTGTAGGACAACTCGCCCGCTCTACAAGTTGTAATGAACCCAGAAAAATGCAGTAGAGCCGGGTGTGTGGGTGGAGCGACCTCTACGTCCCGATGTGTGACCGTGTTGACACATCACGCAACCGTCTCAGCCCAAGACGTCCTCCACTGAGGACCTTTGCCCCCTTGCAGCCATTGAGTTTGCATGCTGAGGTGGAGAATCTGGAAAATCGGGTACAAAATGCAAGGCTGCCGCTAGCTTCCAAGCTGCCTCCGGGGCGTTCCGACATTCCCACTGTGGTTTCTGACATCAAGAACCCGATGAAGTCTGAAGAGATGCACCAGGAGCACAACTACTTATACATCAAGGTGGTGGGAATGGACTCAATCACCGTCTATTAGCAGGTTCATCCGTGTTTACAAACCCTGTTGTGGTGTGGAAGGGCCGTAATGCAACATGCTTGAATAGGTTGTTCCCTCACACAAACAGCCCCTCCTGCTTTACTGGAGCTCAAATGGAGGCTTTTCCTTTTCCCTCTTGCCTTGGCCTCTTCAGCCTTTTTGTGTAGGACAGGTTTGCTTTGCCAGGAGGGGTTCGTGGTGAATATTAAGAATTTATTGTAGAAATATAAATGTTGGACCAGACTGCATAAAAAAACCCCATAAACTAACAGTCACAGCGAGACAGCAACAAGATGGCCAGATAACAGCTCGCAAACAAGCCGTAAAGAGCACAAATGGAAAAGGATGAACAGAAAGAAGCCAAAAATGGCAACACTGAACCTGGAAGCAGCTGTGAAACAGCTCCAATCATCAAACTCCACCTCCTAACCACCTCAGTGAACCTTTCATAAGTGTGATGTAGCAGCCAAAGTTTGTCTCTAAGTTTCCTTGTGTGTAATGTGCATGTGTCGCTATGGATACAGTGTGTGTTATGTTCAAGAGAATGTACGTGTGTGTGTGTGTGTGTGTGTGTGTGTGTGTGTGTGTGTGTGTGTGTGTGTGTGTGTGTAATGTCTCCGACACACCTAAACTACACTGATCCAGGCAGTGAGCCACAAGCGGCCCAGAAAGACACAACACCCAGTGACCCCCACCAGAGAGAACAGACCTGAAGGCCCAGCACCCCCCCACACAATCCCGCCCCCAGGGCAGAACAGTAAAGGACCAGCACACCTAAAATGCTGCTTAATGTTCTGCAACACGACACTAGATGTTAAAATCAGGCCAACATTCCTAAAGAAAAGGAAATAATATATATATTTTTTAAATCCTTTAAATAATACCACTCCAGGACTGGACGTGGGCGATTGTGAGGGACTCATGCACGGGCTGTCTCATCACCATGTTTTCTGGGTCTTTGCTCAAGAGGATTAAAAACAGCTTAAGATGCTGGTATTAGTTTTACAGTCCAATTGCCAAAGACTTTTCTGCTATTGGAAACAGTGAGTGTTTCCTCAAAAGAGCAACAGGGACCTCATAGAGGGCTAAAGATGGTGGACTGAGCCTCAGCTAATGATGCAACGGGAGCCCGAGTATCCACAGGAAGTGTGGGGGGGGGGCTGACGGCTGACCGAGCAAAATCTACAGAGGGAAAAGAGGGATTAGACCCTCAAATCTGGGAAACTCAACTGTGTGAGCTGAAGAGAAAGGAGTGGGAATAGTGACCTATGGCTGCTTGGCTGGCTTTGTCCGCGGAGACAACAGGCTTAGCTCCCCCGATCCACAGCTCCGCCGTATGATCACAAGCCATCACTAATGCACTGCCACCGCACCCACGTTATCAATTTACCCATCGCCATCAATTCAGGATGTTGAGACAGGGAATCGCCAACAGGGAGGCAGCCCCCAACCAATGTGCTCCCAATCTAAACAGATGAAATATACATACAGTGAGACTGGGGGAAGGATGAATAAATGAGGGTGGTGATGCCATTTCCTGTAGCCAGAGATATCGCTCTGCATTCCAACGGCTTCTGCTGCAGCTCTAAATGGAGCAGCCGGCTTAAGCACGCGGCGCGGAATAGATCTTCATGCAAATCTCCGCGCTGCCCTCTGACCCACAGACAATTGGGAGGCAGTACATGGAGAGGGCTCCCAGAGATTCTCCCCTGGACTCCAATTAAGCTGGCTTCACGTTACTACGCACAACAGGCCAAATGACGGGCTAAACATCTTAAAGGTCTGTGTGTGTGCTGCGTCTCCTGCTGCCGCGATGACATCACAGAGAAACCTGTGACTAAATAAGCTCCCGAGGAAACAGAGGGGGAAAAAAAAACACGGAATATTTTGTATATCCAATAGAGGAGCGACGCAGGCACCACCTCCCATCAGTGAAGCTCCGTAAACGCCGTCTCCAAGGAGAGGAGGGAAAACACGGCGTCGGCAGGGTCAGCTGATGCAGTAACAGATGAGCGCCCCCCTCTTTTAGCCAGGCAGCGCCTCGTCAAATGAGCGGCGCGCTTGATTTGAAAGGTCACCGGTGATCGTCAGATCGGGAAGGGGGGGGCTACAGTCTGCAGGGCGCGGGGGGACACGGTGTCAAAGGAGAGGGGCCATATGAAAACTAGGCAGTGACAGCAGGTCAACATAGAGCAACAAATGCATAAAGATTTCCCTTAAAGCTCCGCCAGGCACTTATCGCTTGTCACTCTGACCCAGCATCTGCTTGCCAATCCGTCTGAGTGCTCAGGTAGGTGGGGGGGGGGTTCCTCCCCTCCCTCCCCAACTCATCAGAGATGCATTGAAATTCAATCGCTCGCATGGAATCAATGGGTCGGAGGAGCAGATTAGAGCTGGAGGCAGCTGGAGGGAGCCGGCATCTGATCAGCTCGGCTATTCTTCTGTTTGTTTGCCTTCTCTTTACCTAAATGAGTAATTACTCCGGCACAGCCAATCACGTTAAGGCAGCCAAAGAGACACCTGCAGCAGCGCATTAACTGCCACGGGAAAATCTCCGTCTCCTACGCTAATTTCCGCATGCTGCCTGCTGGGATGTAAGCAGAAAACAGCAGAAGATGTAAAAAAAAAAAAAGGAAAAATTTGTATTCTAAAGTTAATTTATTGGCAACATAGTTTGGCCGAACATCAACATCTAATAGAAAATCAATTTGAGGTTAAAAATCACATTTCACTCACTGTTTGGGACCTTGATAAATTAGCAGTTTAACCCCAAGAAGGAAAAGAAAAATATCCAAATTGGGTTTTTGCACTCAAGCAGAAATTAATTTTTGTGTAACCAAGTGTGCGTTCATTATCCTTGATGAACATTATTTATTCTGATGAACAGGCAGCCGTGAACCCCGCCCCCACCTCTTACTGCCCATTTTGTAACAAGACCCAGTTTTTAAAACGTAATAATAATGAAAATAAAACAAATAAAAGTGGCACTTTTATTGAGATTGTCTAATAAACTAGCTTTATGTCCAGCCAAGACTTGGCAACACTTTGGCAGGAGCTCAGAACAGCCTGTTTTATTAGCTCTGCCGATACTTCACCCTCGCTCATGCTGCTGAGTGTTGCAGTGTTCCGGTCCGGATGCGAGCTGGACTTCAGAACCTCTCAGTCAGACAGCCGGCAACAAAAAAAGGGTTTCAAGGTCTTGGTAGAAACATGACGATTAAGATTCACGGCGCCTCGCAGACAGAAACCAGGATGATGCTAATGACTATTGACACCAAAGGGGAAGTTTGAACTTTAACAAGTTGATTAGAAAGGAACAAAAGCCGACAGACAGTAATCTACATGTGCTGCGGCGGGTGCTGTAGTTAACGGTAGTACCAACCCCCACCACCGGTCACCCCAGGGTGAAGGAGGGAGGGGGCCCAGGTTCCACTGAGGGGCCACAGCCAATCAGACAGATTCAGGAGATGCTGAAGGATTTGGGTCACCAACAAACAATCCTTTAATCACGGGAACGTCTCTTCAGTTAGAATCTGACAACGACAGAAAAATGGAGACCTCTGACCAGCGGAGGAACTCTTTTCCTGGCACATGTGCAGCGCTGGGAGCCTCCTGCGGCGTCGCCGAGGTTCCCACTTTCTCTGCTTCCGTCCTGGATTAAGGTTAATGCCTTTCGCATCCCAAAATACAATAAGCTATATTGTAAACGCCACAAAACAGGTTTTTATTGGCAACATTGGCCCGATAAACAGCCAGGAGAACGCAGCTCCCCGGGGAGCCCCTCCAGCTGCCAGAGTCCGGAACCACATTCCTATACGTGGATAAGAGCCCCACGCCAATAAAACATGCCGTATGGAAAAGTGGGCTCGGTCACCACCCGGACATGACTGTAGGAAGAGGGAGTGGATGTGTGTGATGTGGACACACAGCGTTGACACCCTGTTGTTGTTAATGTGAACACTGTTGTGTTGCTTCTGCACGGCTTCAGAGACAGAAGGATGGAAATAACCTTCAGAACTTTAAGGAGAACTCTGCTGGCGATGACATTTAAAGACAAACAGTAATAGAATGAAAAAACTGGGATGAATGCCAAAGAAGGATATTAAAACCATTAATCTCGCAGTCGTTTCGACACAAACCAAGAATAACACCAGTTGTGTTTGTGTAGGAAATGAATCTGTCTCCATTTTAACTCAAAACCGGAATGATGATGTGAAAATTGCTGGGTTCTGATGGGTTCTGCTGGGTTGGCCGGTGTTGAGTAACACTGGAACTGCAAAAAGAAGATGACATGTTTGGAAAATGTGGGAAAAAAAAGGAAATGTTGTTGGCTTTGCGTAATTTCACCTTTTCACCAGACGCCCGAGGAACCCAACAGTAAGTTTAGATAAAAACACAAAATACCGTCTCATTTTCTGGCTCTTTTTTTTTTTTTGAATCGTCATGAAAACAACTACAAATCTGTCCATTTGTTGATGCATCGCTCTCTTAATTATCAGCCCGTGAACACGGCTGATCAGTAATTAGCGCTGGTTGGGAGTCGGCCTGCTCGTGGCTAAAGAAAGAGAAAAGAGGGATTTCTGTCAGGAATGCTGGATAATTCCCATCTCGGCCCAACAATTCCCACCCACGCAGGCCAAAACATACAAGACGCGTCAGCGCGAGGAGACGAGGCAGAACGCACGCAGGAGTCCTCAGTCCTCAGGTCGCCCGTTCCTCTGCTCACACCCATATTTAACGATGAAAAACAGCCTCCGCCACTCCCCTGCAGCCCTCCTCGGAACCCAAACACACGGCAGTCGCGCGTCCTGATCGTGGGACGCCATCTCTGACGTTGACGCGCACCCCTCGGTCGCTGCAAACGTCCCCGCCGTGGGATCAATAAAGGCTCATCTTATCGGTATCTAAGTGACTGCAGGCTATCGATAGTCAGGGCGAGTGCACGAGGGTCGCTGTGCACGTGCGCCGCTGCGGCTCACTGAGAACATGTGTTTTATCAGTTGCTGCCACTTGTTTGAACGGAGCCGCAATGAAAGCCTCGGCAAACACGGGGGGGTGTCGGCGCGGGGCTAAAGTCAACAGTGGGAGCCGCGGCCGGGCCGGGGGCGCCCCCCCGACGCAGCAGTGGACCGCCTCGCCTCAGCTTTACCAGAGATACCAACTCAGGGCCAATGTGTTCAGGAGGGGGGAATAAAACCGTCGGCTTATTCAGGAAAGGGAGGAAAATAAAAACACAAGCTGATGGAAAAAAGCTGTCAGGCTCTTTTCTAAACAGCGTCGACATTTAGGATCAAAGTGCAACAAGTTTCTGCACTGTGCTGATCAGTAACTCAAGAGGAGTAATTATGGAGATGACTGTGTTTATGGGATGTCTGTGGAAGGTTCATGTGATGAAGAAGGCCACGAAAGAACAGGAACCCTTCCAGAGCAAGCGTCCCGTCCCCATTCCAGCTGGACCTGTGGGGCGGGCCAGTGCACTGGCTCCGAGTCCCTGTGGGCCCAGGGTGCCGAGACCTTTTCCCTCTGACCAGTGCTGAAGCAAGCACGAGCGCTCATCCTCGGGGGGGTTCTGCGTGAGAGAGTTGGGGGCGACTCCTTGAGCGCTCACAGAACTTTAACATAGTTGGCAGAATCTTTGCTTTCAAAACTCACTTAAAGGCTCTGAACAGAGACGGGGGGGGGGGGGGGGGGGCACCTGCTCAGGTGAGGGGTGTGAATAAGGTACTGCTGCATGATCAGACGGGGGTGGGGGGGGGGCAGGTTAAACCTTCTCAAGTCTAGGTTTACAGTTTTAGGGTGGAAGCTTTATAACATTTGCATCTGTCATCAATCGGGGCGGCTGTTCCAGAACATTTAAAAATAAAGAGCGTTGGGAACTAAAGGGCTTTTGTCAAGCAAATTCAGGCAGAAAGTGGTGGCGGAAATCGCCTTTTTTTTTTTCCTCCCAAAGAAGAAAAGTAGTTTTTCATGTTTTCTGATGTTTTTGTAGAAACTTAATTTGAGCTTCAACAATAACAGGAGAGCTGTCGTATTCCGCCAGCAGAATAAAGACGCCCTTAATGAGAGACATTTAATGCAGCAGCATTAAAAGGCGGTGGGTTTAAAAATGTTGCCTCAAGTGCTTTTTCAATTACAGAGTATAGATGGGCTGCTGTTTCGCAGGCGACACATTGAAGGCCGTTGTTAGCAGGATTGCAATCGACCGGTGGAACCAGAATATTCTCCTGAGATTCTCTCTGTGACGCGGCAATAAGCTAGCACGGAAAAGTTAGCTGGGACACGCCAGTCGTGATCCGGTCCAGGAGCAGGACCGACAGCATCCCCTCATGGGCCGTCACGCTGGCGTCACCTGCGTGCAGCCCTCTGCATGTGGGACCATTTCAAAGGGAGACTTCCCTCCGCCGAAGGCCGTTTATTCAATATGTATAATGCATGCAGATGAGATGAGGTTAAATTTGCAATTTATTGTGCAAATCAAATCCATCTTGCTGCTGCTGATGAAACTCTGCTGCGGTGGCACGTCGAGACAAACCCGCTGAGCTGCACACACACCTCTGAGAGGATCTCAACACATCTATAAATATTAATTTCTGTTGCCCTGGGTGTGATGGATGATGGTTCTAATGGCACCGCTGCTATTTACCAATTACACCCAGCCATATCCTTGATCAGCAGTTTGAAGGCTGGCTTCCTCTGGTTTCCTGGTCGTCTTTGATGGCTTCTGCAGAGCCTGTGAAAATGTCCCACTTGAGCTTCTATTGTTCATTTGAGAGGTTGAAGAACAGATGTTGAACATGTTGAAAATACTATAGTCAAGTTCATGTAAGTGCACCGAGTCGGGTATGAGATCTGCTTTAAAATGTAAGAGAACAAGCTTTTTTTCCAGGCCTGAAGCAGTTTAAGGGGGCCTGATCTTTTCCCAAGGTTTTCCTTGATTCCTCCAATGAAACAGATTTGAAGGATTTGGAGAAGGTGTGTTTAACTGCCCCTGGCATTAATAAAAAGTGTATTTTTTTTATTGCAGCAGTTAGAACTAAAAGCACGGCAGTTTAACGCAACGGTGCGTATTGTGATGGGCAACATGAGTCACGTTAATTACAGCCACAGTCACGTTAATTAAAGCCACAGCCAGAGGTCTGGTGAGGTTCACGCTGGAAGGTATCATCTTCCCTCCCACAAAGTGGACGGCACCGTTTCTGCTGCTGCCGGTGTGTTTATTCTGGCTAATGCTATCTGCTTTTACACTCTGGAAACGTCTTTGTGGGTGTGTTGTGGTCTGCTGTGGAGATTAGTTCTATTCTCTCTGGAAGTGTTGCAACGCGCCATTTGTGGAAACATCTCCACATCCAAGATATGCCCAAAATAAGCCCCAACTACAGAAATAGTCAAATATATCCCAGCATTGTTTCAACCGTGCCTCGGCTGCAGCGTGCGTAGGGCACAGGTCGTCTGAGGAGAATGTGTGAGGAGTCTGAATATTCCTGCTCGGCACTGATGTGACACCCACCACAACACAACCTCCTGCAGATGGCTGAATGGGGAAAAATCCTAGCAGAGTGGGATTAAGAGCTTCCTCTCCAGTTACTCCTAGTTTTACACAAAACACATCATTCACAAGCACCTTCCACTTCTGTCCTAATGGGGGGGGGGGGGGGCGCCTCGGAGAGCGTCTTTCAAGAAAGTCATAAACGTCCCCTTCACACAGACACCCCTTCTCTTCAGCCATCATCACTTTCTAAAGGCTTCCTTTCAATGCTTGTTGAGGCTGAAGAGAAATGAGAAACCTGATCTCCAAACCACAGAGCCGTGTCAGACGCCAAGGTGAGGAACCTTCCAGCTGTTGCAGCGGCTCAGGTGTTACCTG
The DNA here is from genome assembly GCF_901000725.2 of Takifugu rubripes. Lineage (NCBI taxonomy): Eukaryota > Metazoa > Chordata > Actinopteri > Tetraodontiformes > Tetraodontidae > Takifugu > Takifugu rubripes. Next base: position 15,472,144 of record NC_042288.1, read on the forward strand.
AAAACACCTCCAGGCCAAGTTAAGTTTCAATTAGACGGCTGCCGTTCCTCTGGTTCCTCCACTACCTTAAGCAGACTCCCTCCCCCCCCCCCCCCCCCCCCCTCCCAAAAATGTCCACACACATCAGCTCGGCACCGGCTGGTAACGGCGACGTGACGCAAGCCGAATCACATCGTTCTGGGCAACCGCGCAGAAGTGGGATAATGAGGATGTCGGCCTCCCTGAGCATGTAACTGTGGCTTCGGCTTTAAGCGGACAGCATTTTAAAATCATTTCATCCTGCAGCGGATGCTGTCGATTGTTGAGGAGAAACCTGAGAAACGCTTTAAAACTGTCATATTTATGCACCACTCGTGGGAGAAACGTCATCGACGCCGTGTGGGGGTAAAGAGTCCAAGACTTTGATCGTGTTAGTCCAGTCTTCAGGACTCTCCCTTCACACCAGCCTAAATAGGCTTTGCTAATAAACACCCCTCCTCTATGTGCTCCAATCAAGCAGGCGGTAGAGCTGAAGGCCAGACGGATCTTATCTAAAGTGGCAGAGACGCGGTTTGTTCAAGGAGATAACATTAGCCGCCACTTCCTGTGCTTACAGTGGTAAAACCCGGACTGACCCTCTCAGAAGACCCTGACGCTTTTAATTTCAAAGGGTCGCACTTCTGATTTCATCATCCCACACGCTGCTGAGTTCAGGAATTCTAAAGTGGACTGTTTGTCTTCGGGTGCGTTGGTGCTTACGCAGCATAGAAAGTCTATTGTAAAGATAAATGCTAACATTTAACAAGGGGAAGTTAAGAGAAAAGATGTTGGTTAATTAAGGATTTACTGCAGCAATAGTCAGCTGCTGACAAAAGGAGAGAGGGCTTTAAATGAGCTACATTAGAAATGGATGTGAAAACTCTTTTATCCTCTTTATTGTGCTGAGAAGCACGGCGAGGTCGGAGGGGGGCTTTGTCTGATCTGATCACACCACATTGTGTTTGGGGGTCATTAACCTCTGGGAGGTCCTGTGGCTGACAAGACAGGCCCGACCCCCCTGGACTTTGTTTTGTGGAACTGGCTCATCCCAGAGCTCCTCTGTCCCTACAGACAACACAAATAAGCAAAGAAAACAAAAGAGGAGCAGGGAAAACAGCCGACAGTGCGATTTGCATGACTTGTCATTCCTTCTGCAAACACACGGCTAACTGACGGCTGAGCGAGGCTCCTGGACCTGCCTCGGCAGCAGGATGTTGGCCTCTTTTTCCTACTCTGGGCAGTCATTTTGCACCAACATCTGGAGTCTACATCAGAAACAAGCACCAGCCTACGTGTCATTGGTGCGTTACGGCTGCACGCATCCGCAAAGACCCCAAAAAACCCATTAGATAAAGTTTTCCTGTGAAACATGGTGGATAATGCCGCCATGCTTCCATTAAAAGGCACGCACACACGAGCAGCATCTGTCTACTGAGTGGCTGATTGGATGATTTAGATCGGTGCCCCTCATCCACAGATCCCAGTTAAACTGCTGTGATGGTGAAAAGCTGCCTGTCGGGGTGGAAACGTGGAAATGAAAGGCCCACAGCAAAGATCGCTGCTAATTGCAGGTGGAAAATGAATATGCAAATAAAGCAGAAGGTAAATGAAAAACAAAGCGGGGGGTTTTGGCGCCGGTTAAGAACATGCAACGTCTATCAATAATGAATTCCAGTCAGAGCGAGCGCGGAGACATGAGGGAAAATCAGCCCCCCCCACCCCCCCACAGCCCCCTGAGCAGTTTCAGGGCGTATTGTGTTTCACACATGCCTTTTCCATGAACACACAATGAACATAATTGACAGATAAATGGAAAATTGAAGGAGTTGAAATAATATTCATGATGCCTGGCTCACATAGGAGCGGCCGGACTGGATCTACTGCAGTTTAAAAACAGGGTCCTCGGGTCTGCAAGCCTCTACCTGGAGATCACCAGAGCAGAGAAGTGAATCGATGAAGCGGTCGAACGTCTGTCATGACTGACCAACTCTGGTTCAGGACAGTCTGAACAAGGACGAGTCCAAGTGCTCGGTGTCCTGTCGCACCAGAGTCCAACAGCACTCTAAAAAGGGGGGTTCTTTATTTCTCTTTTCGGTGCCGACAGCAGACGGGGACACGAGTGAAGCCACCAGGGGCTAGAATGGACCTGGAGGTAAGGAGATGACCATCCCCTTCATCTAAAGATGAACAGGGCAACCACCCCCCCCTCCCCCCAGATAACAGAAACCCAACACCCAGGTCCTCCAGTGGGGCTCTTTGTACATCTGAGTGAGGGTCAATCAAGAGCCGCTGACAGATGTGTCTGCAGTCGATTTGGGAAAGGAAACCGTGGTGAGGTCAGATGCAGGGTTCTCTGCCGACCCCCCCCCACCCCCCAGGGGGAGACAAGGATCAAGTCAGGATGTCCAGGATCGACCTCTTCTCACCTCTCGCCTGGACTAATATAATAAAGAAAATAAGATCATCAACAAATCTGGGAAAGAAAACACGGCTCGGTGGAGACCCCGCGACACAAGAGGCCGTTTATTTCAGACAAATTTGCCTCCACATGAGAACCACATGGTCAAATTTTCCTTAAATCCTGCTGTTTGGAACAAACGACAGGAGCCCTTTAGCGGGAAGGTAAACATCATTTACACACAGCTGCTCCAGGCTAAAGTGTCGGCTCAGCTCGCTATTAGGACGGCAAGCATGTGGAACTGGCATCCCGATACGTTAAGGCCACAGTTTGACCACTTTCCATACTGGGAATAGCGGGCTCGGAGGTTCCTGCACCGGTCGGATACGTCCATCCAAATAGGGCTCTAACTGAGTCGTGCAGTGCTTTGCATGACAGGAGGTTACATCGAAGCGGACCAGAACTTTACTGACCAACAAAGAGCTGATGAATCACATCTGAAGGTTGAAGTATCACCAAACGTGAACGACAGGACAGACTGAAGCCTAATGAGCCTGAGCTGATGAGCAAAACGTAGATTTTAGTGGATGTCACGCGTGAGCGGAGCCTCCGCGTTGGTCGGACAGCTGTGCGCGTCACGCCGATCGGACCGCTGACCCAGTGGCGTGGACGGGAGGCTGTAGCCCAACAGACGAACTAAGCTGCTCCTCTGGCTTGTCCAGTAGCCAGAGGGGGAAGACAGCGGAGATGGAGCAGGGCAGGAGAGAGTGTCGGCCGGGTCGGCCCATCTGGACAACCCTCCGACGAGCTGGGTGACTCACGGGCCTGGAGGGGAGAGCACCCTCGTTCTGGCTGGGTTTCTAGATGCATCCGGGGGGTTGAGTAGGGAGTAAGAAGAGCTGAGGTCCGAATGATTCAGGAGAGACATTTATGTCACAACACACATGGAATATGTGCAGTTTTTTCCAAATGATTCTGACATGGGGTGTTTAAACAACCTGACTCAAGAGTTTTTATATTCTAACTGTTCTCGGTTGTTCTTTTAAACTTGCTGGAAATAAAGGCCTGTTACAAACACTGATGTCTAAACAACTATATTTTCCAGGGCATACGACTGAACAAGCAACATTTAGACACATTTAACAAAACACCATGTGTCAAACAACAGTGCAAATTAAAGCGCACGATTCCGTTTCCTTCTCAGGGAGCTTTTGCCTTCCACCAGTGGTAAACGCTGGTTTTGGACCAGTCTTTCCCTTCCCTCCACTCCACCTAGTGCTCCCAGCCAACACTGCATCCGTCCACCGTCTCCCAACCGGAGAGAGGGGGCGGGGCCTGGCCCGGGCCCCGCCCCCCGATGACATCAGCGCCCTACAGAAGCTCGAGGCAAACGCAACTACACATTAGTACTGCGATCTGGCCGTGCAGCGATTTCCATGCACAGCCTACAGATGCGTGCGTGTGTGTGGGAGCAGCAGTAAACACAGCCGAGCTGCAGCAGAACCAGACGGGACTTTTTCATCGGATCTCCGCTGAAATACCGGATCGGATTATTTCCCCCCTATTGTGAACTCCCTTCTCAGAGGATACCTGTTACTTGGCATATTGGGGGTTGAATACAGAGGTAAGTGCGCGGTCTGCTGGCGCGGAGAATCTTAATCTTTTTTGGATCTTTTCTTCTTGCAAAGGGAATCCAAAGTCATGCGGAATCATCAGGAGTTGTTGGTGTCGAATGCATTTGCCTCTCGTGTTTCATCATAAGTACTGTCCCAAAAGGCGTATTTCCCAACCTTTTCGGGTTGGTATAAGGGGCAAAAAGCACTTTTTCCATGTCCTTAGTTGAGGCGCTGCAGGCGAATGTGCTGCGACTTCAGCACATAGATCACCTCTCATCTCGAGCTCCTCTCATATCTGCAGCTTGCGGTTCCATCCCGCACAGACCTCCTAAAAGACTGACTGTAGAGCCGCGATTGTGTCTCCGGTTCGGCGCTCTCCCTCGTCCATGGGACTCGACCATCCTCCGCGGAGGCGCCCTGGATCTGCACGAACGTCTGCGGGCGCTTCATTCGGCGATTTGGGCAGCGAATCCAACTCAAACAGTCAGGCGTGAATAGGCAAACTTGCTCGGATTAGGGGCGCCTGTCCTGGTGTCGCAGACCGAGCGGGCACCCCGGGGTGCGGCTGAAATCGCAGCGCACATCCCGCAGAGTGGGACATGAAGGGGAACTCCGCTCAATGCGTCCGCGGCGTCAGCGTCTGGGCTCCTTTTCATATACATTCGCAACATACAGTCCGCAGCTGGACGCCTGGTGCAGACCAAAGCCTGGTGCAGACCAAAGCCTGGTGCAGACCAGAGCCCGGTGCAGACCAGAGCCCGGTGCAGACCAGAGCCCGGTGCAGACCGAGCAGAGCGTCGGTGGGAGAGCGCGTCAGGGCGCAGTTCTCCCCGGGGGAGGAGAAGCACCAAATTCAGGTTTTCTCAAGTTGTGCGCACATAAGCCGGAGCCGTTTGGATTCAGACCCCAGATTTGGGGATGTCGCCGATGTCTTTGAGATGATCCCCATGATATAACGGCGGCTGCTGCGGTGGGAGAAGCCCCACATGTGACGCACTGAGCGCGCATTTCTGCGTGTTTCTGCCTTAACTGCTCAACAATAAAGTGGCGGAGACGATTCCCACTCAAGCTTTAAGGCTTATTGGCACCACGGTAATCCAACTTAACACAACCCCTTATCTTGATAAGACTGTAAGGACATTTAAACGACCGACACCGTTTATATAACCGACAGGCTTGTGTCTGACTTATTTATTCTTGTTAAGCCACTAATGGCGCAGGCAAGTCTGCCCTCAGTTGTGAAGCACTCTCATGATAGATGTCTGTTGTTCAGGTTGTTGCAGAGACAAAGAGAAAAACAGCCCGTTAAACATGGCAGACACAGGCCCGGATCAATTGTGGTCGGTGACGACCGCCTCTGGCTCAGCTCCCCAGTCAATTCCTTTCACTGTGAATTCACGCCGACAACTAACCGGCTCACACGGACGCCATCTCCTGTGACCAGGAGAGTTACAGCATCAGAAATGTATGAGGGGGCCAGGCAAACACTAATAATGAGACCTTAATAAGCGCACGTCATCCTGGCTGGATCCTCTGGCACCGCCAAGGCCTGACTCACGTCTTTACATAATTCTGTCAGCGGCGAGGACGAACGGCGAGGAACAAACATGGCTGCACCGAGGACGGCGAGATAAGAGAGGGGGGACAGTGGCTGGGCCAGGAGGAGGGTGACACGTGTGCTTCAGCCGAGATGGACTCCAGCGTTCTGCTGCTCGTCAAGCAGACTCTCGCCTCTGGTTTTGCAGTGCCTACCACCCCCATGTGGGGAAAAGGCTCTGCAGCTGCTTCAGATCTCTCCTTTCAGGCAGCTACAAAAGAGAGACCCCCCGTCTGTCCCAGGCCTCCGTGCTCTTAGTGGGCCGGCAGCAGTATCATCTGTCCGGCCCGTCTGAAGACCACGCCGGGAGGCCTCGCACCAAATCTGCCTAAATTACCACAGATTTACGCCCATTTTCTCTTCGGCTGAAACGTTTTTTTTCCCTGTGTGTGTGGATTCAGACGTGGCCATGAATGCTCCATTGTGCCGACTGCCGCCCGCCGTTCTGACGTACAACTTACTAATATGCAAATGTAACGTGCTTTTTGGACAAAAACTTTGCTCAGTCGGGGGGAGAAACCCAACAAATAACGTTTGACTTTTCTATCAGGTTAGTTCCAACTGCCCCTCAAAATAGATCATACAGACCCCAGTCTTTCATATTTTATTTTTAGCCGCCAGTGCTTCTGGAGACATCTCAGCTTACTAAAACATATCGCAAACAAAACATAATCGCTATTTAGTGCTATATTATGAATTTGAAGGAATAATCAACAGCGGATACAAACATTGATTTCCCAATGGAGAGTTCTACTGTGGTTCAAATTTAATTTCAGAGCTCATGAATAATGTAGCATTCAGCCATTACTACTGCTACAGCTCTCCCCCTGCTAAATGTAGCCTCGGCATGTTATTCGGGATTTTCGGGGCCTAAAAAGTCATCCTTATCTGCAATAATTCTGACAGCCATGAAATTGTTTCCATTGCAGTTTTTACAAAGCCTTTCATGTACAGAGTATGACTGGGGGCACCGAATCGTGAGCTCCTTTATTGTGGGCTAATGTGCATTTATGCGTGTTGAACACATAATGGCGACCAGTGGCCGGCTTTGTGCGAGCCTCCCACACTTTGCTCTCAAAGGTAACAGGCTGTATACATAGGCACTTTTACCAGGATGCTCAATTTAACGTCGCCAGTTCAGATTAAATGAAGCAGAAGCTTCCGTGGCTGAAAGAGAAATCTCCTGTCGGCTGAGAGGGCTTATTAGGAGGATGGAGGGAGACGTCCGTCTGTAAAAAATGTTTATCTCGGCCCGTGTGTGCCTGCCTGGCGACATTTGTGGGGGTCCGATATGTCCGTAAATTAAATGTTAAGATAAGATGGACAATTGGCGAATTAAACCCGGTGAAATAATGTTGGAAAAGGCCTCCCAGACAAACGCGGTGGAGGCTGGAAGGCCCACACAGCAGATGAACAATGGAGCGGGGCCGCTCTGGAAACACCGCGGCCAGAGGAAGAGCATCAGCCAGGGACCTTCTCATGCAGTCTGCAAGCCTGGATTAAGTTATAGACATCCAGCAAATGCACCTCTCTTCTGCTCAAAATCCTCATTGGCTGTTTTCTCTGAACGCTTCGCCAAGAAAAATCAGGCAGTGCACGTATAGAAAAAGATCTCAATGCACTAAAAAAATAAATCTCAAAATGGGGAGAATATTTTAAGGGAGCGCTAAGACTGCGCTCTTAATATTCAGAAGATGAAGAACTTAACAAAACGAGGAGTAAAGAGCTATTTAAATTTGAAATGGCTTGACAGAGTGCTGCGTTAAAAGTTCATTCCAACAGACAGCAGATATCCCCTCCATCATCTCACCATTTTCCAAAAGTCCATTACTAAAATACATCTTCCCCCCATGTGTCAGTCTATATCGTGGTAGCTGCTGGAGGTCACATGTGGTGCGTCCCCCCCCAGACTCTGATCGACTGCTAATGTAATGTTGGCCTGAGAGGACGTGTTTAGACGGAACAGAAGGGAGCGGAGCGTTATTAGTAGACAGCATCCACTCCTTGGAATGGAGTTACAAGCCTCTCAGCCCCCCGTGTGGTGGGTTACAACTGTTAAATGGCTGCGCCCCTTGTTCCTAATGTACCTTTTCATGTTTTACAGCAAGGGGGGGGGGGCACGGGTCACGTTCAGGCTCGACGTGAGGACGCAGGCCTATTGTTTCACAGAAGGAAACATAACATTTTCTCTTGCAGAGGAAATTCTATTTTTACTGAAGAAACAATATTCACAGAACGTAAGAGGGTGGGGTTGAGGCTCAGGGGTCAAAGAGAAGGGGGGAGGGGGCGCAGCCTGCCTCTTTTTTTAGAAATTTAAATGAGACTCATTACTCATGGGTGTGTTTTTAAAGATAGGCGGAACCCACCATTGCCCCTGAAGTGTCTGAATCTTGACTAAACTTGGATTTAAATGAGGGAAGTCGGAATTATGACTCCTCACACGGAGGCTTGTGCACGGCTCCGCTGAGCCAGGAAGAGCATAGAGGCCCCACTCTGCGTCGTATTGATGGGCTCTAAAGCACGCTTGTCTTTTTTCGCCGCGGCGCTCTTTAGCAGCGCCTCCGAAAAGGCTCAATAGCCACAATCTGCTTACAAAGGGAAAGCAAGTGGATTTCTGAAGGGGATATTTACGCCGTGGAATAGCTCGAGTGCGATACGTGGACATTAAATCTGTTTCTCTGATTATTTTTCAGGGTGAGAAGATCACGGCTGCAGACGCGTGAGGAAGGCAGCACACGGACGGATCAAGGCTTCACCTGTTTGCCTCCTTAAAGGGAAGAAGAACATTGGTTATTTGTTTCAGGAAAAGGGATCAGAACCCCGGATTAATGTGTATACAGCCTCGACAAGGGAGCAAAGGATTCTGGGTTACCTGAAGACCTGGAGTGCACGAGTGAAAAGGCTTGGATTGAGCCTCTGGCAGAGGGGATTGGCATGGCTCAGACCAGCTTTGTGTCAACTCATCATGCCTGTCAGGCCTGACGCAAGGCAGGAGCCTCTGCTAAAGCTCGCCGCGCTCTACCCCGGGATCGCCATACACCGTCCCACAGAGCTCACGCGCAGTTATGGCCGCTGAAATCGCCGCTTTCGCCGGCATTTAGGATTTTTGATATCACCTGCGAGCGCGCGCTTTTGTGCGTGAAAGGAGATGCTTTTTCTACAGGCTTATCTGCCATGGTAGAGCCATTGAAAGGCTGAGCTTCCTACGGAACACGGGAGGTCAACGTGCACACAAGGATCAGCTCTGCAAACACTGACCAGGTCAGGACATCAGCCACAAACCCCTCGGACAAACTTTTCTCCTTTCAGGAAGGATAAGAGCAAATTCAGCAGCGGGTCTTGATTGGATTTCTGGCGGCTCGGAGAGGATTTAGCACCTCGTATAAATCAGGTATGACAAACATGGAGTTCTTTGGTTATTTCCACATCACTGATCGCACCACTATTTTTAATTAGATCGGCAGGAAGAGAGGTCACGGATGGAATACATAATTAAAGCAATAAATCCGTATCAGCTTAATTAAAAGTGAACAACTCATCAATATGGGGGTGGGGGGGGGGTAAATGACTCCTTTTGATTTGCTCACTATTTTTTCCTGCTTGTAATCTTTGATATATTTACAATATATGTTAAATAGTATGAAACCTTTGAGAGGTGCTTGGAACACTGACTTCCCGTGAGCTCATCAATAGATAAGAGATTCTTCGCCACCTTCTAAGTGGCTGGTTAAGCAACAGAATGTGAATGGATAATGATCTCACTGGACTTCAGAGTATGTCCTTTCCACAACATTTCAACAACAAAGCCTGACTTTGTTCGCCCTCGTGGTCTGCAGCCATGAAAGGCAGCCTTGAGTTCCAGAGGAGTGTAAAACAACCAGGGAAGGATGTTACATTTCAAGCCCAGGCCAGAGAGCAGAAGCGCCGGGATTCAATTCACACTGTTTCTATGACAAAGAGAAGCAAAAAAAAGGAAAAATGTTCTGGCTGAAATGCATCTTACCTTTAAATTTGAAAATGGTGAAATAATATCCTGACAATTTTAACACGCTGCCACGATCAAACGACCACTCTTAAAATCTTAAGCTAAAATTAATCATTCAGCAGGTTTTTGCTTCTTTTTTTTTTAACTAAAGGTGCTGCGGGCAGCAGAGAAATGTTGCCCTTTTCTCTTTTAAACCGCACATTTGTCCACATTACATTTGTCCACGTCTCCTCTCTCCAGGGGCTCTCGGCTAATTAGAGGAGGAGGCAACAGCACCGTTTCAAGATGGTCCGTCAGTGCAAGGCCTTGATCCTCTTCCTCATCAGGATCGGGCTGCTGCAGGGTCTCGCTAACCCCCTGGTCACCTCCGCATCCTGTCCCTCGGCATGCCGCTGCGACGGAACCTTCATCTACTGCAACGACCGTGGCCTGACGGCCATCCCTACCGGAATGCCGCAGGACGCTACAGTGCTTTTTCTGCAAAACAACCGCATCAAGAGCTCAGGCATCCCCGCCGAGCTGCGCCAGCTCAACAACGTGGAAAAGATCTATCTTTACTGTAACAACTTGGATGAGTTTCCCACCAACCTTCCGCTGGGTTTGAAAGAGCTCCACCTTCAGGAGAACAACGTTCGGATGATTACACACGCCTCTCTGGCTCAAATTCCCTTCATTGAAGAACTGCACCTGGACGATAACTCTGTATCAGCAGTTAGCATAGAGGAGGGGGCTTTCAGAGACAGTAACCACCTCAGACTTCTTTTTCTATCTAGAAACCACCTGAGCGCCATTCCTTCTGGCCTACCCACAAGCATCGAGGAGTTGCGCTTCGATGACAACCGCATTTCCTCAATTTCGGAGCAATCGCTGCAGGATCTCATCAATCTGAAGCGGCTAATCCTGGACGGTAACCTGCTCAACAATCGTGGGATTGGCGAGATGGCTTTCATCAACTTGATTAACCTGACGGAGCTCTCGCTGGTGAGGAACTCTTTGACGTCGCCGCCCGCCAACTTACCCGGCACCAGCTTGGAGAAGCTGCAGCTCCAAGATAATCACATTAACAGAGTCCCACCTGGGGCTTTTGCCTTCCTGAGGCAACTGTATCGCCTGGACCTATCTGGCAACAACCTTAGCAGCCTCCCTCAGGGTGTGTTTGAAGATTTGGACAATCTGACACAACTCTTGCTACGTAACAACCCCTGGCAGTGCACTTGCAGGATGAAGTGGGTGCGCGACTGGCTGCGGTCGTTGCCCACCAAGGTGAATGTGCGTGGTTTCATGTGCCAGGGTCCTGACAAGGTGAAGGGCATGGCCATCAAAGACCTGACCACAGACATGTTTGACTGCACGGATTCAGAACTCAATCCCACCTATGAGTCCAGCACAGTTCCCAACGTGTTACGCCCCTCGCAGCCCCAGTGGCCGTTGTTTGTGACCAAGCGACCTTTTGTAAATAGACCCGACGCTGGTAGGAATTTCCACAGCACCACCACGTCTTCGGGCAGAAAGATCATCACCATCAGTGTCAAGTCCAGCAGCACAGACACAATACACATATCATGGAGGATATCCCAGCCCATGACGGCCCTGCGGCTCAGCTGGCTGAAGCTGGGCCACAGCCCAGCCTTCGGCTCCATCACTGAGACCATTGTGCAGGGGGAGAGGAGGGAATACCTGCTCACTGCACTGGAGCCGGACTCTTCCTACAGGATATGCATGGTTCCCATGGAGACCAGTAACATTTACCTGTCAGATGAGACCCCAGTTTGCATAGAGACAGAGACTGGTTCACACAAATCCTACAACCCGACGACGACTCTGAACAGAGAGCAGGAGAAAGAGCCTTACAAAAATTCCAGTCTGCCTTTGGCTGCCATCATCGGAGGCGCCGTGGCTCTTTTGGCAATAATTATGTTGGCGCTGGTGTGTTGGTATGTCCACAGGAACGGTTCACTCTTTTCCAGGAACTGCACCTACAACAAAGGCCGACGGAGAAAGGACGACTACGCCGAGGCCGGCACGAAGAAGGACAACTCCATCCTGGAAATACGAGAGACTTCTTTTCAGATGATTCCTATAAGTCACCTGCCTGTATCCAAGGAGGAGTTTGTGATACATACCATCTTTCCCCCTAATGGCCTGAGTTTATACAAAAGCCCCCACAGCGAGAACAGCCTGAACAACAGAAGCTACAGAGACAGTGGAATACCAGATTCAGACCATTCCCATTCATGATACTGCGCATAGCCATTCCTGATGACTCCTGGACTACAACAGAGTGGCAAGACTTTTACAAAACACTGGATCTTTAAGACTTTGGAAGTAATGTTCTGTACATTTGCCATATAATTTATATTTAAGGACGTTTTATGAAGGAGACCGTTCCTGTTGCAGGCCATCACTGGACCATCAGTGGGTATTGTGACTAACTGCAATTCTATATTTTAGGGATTTGTAGTAATTTGTACTGTATTTCCTTCGCTAAGGGTTCTCGACCAACTAAAAGAAACTCTGTGTTCTACTGAGATTTGATGACTTGTCAACTGTGAAAGTGGGTTTTCATTGCTGTGTTGAACAATCAGTCCTTAGAAAACCTTGTAGTATAAGCACAGGTCATTCTTATAACTTTGTGGCTGTCTAAAAAAAAAAACAAAAAGCAAAAAAAGACACATCATGTAAACTAAGGCACAGCTGACGAGTTAATTAGCAAAGCAAGCATGTTGCCCTCAAAACAGATGCACAGTCAGTAGTTATCTCCAAATTCTCTGGACCAAATGTCTCGCTTCACCTGGTATGGAGGACATAACTAAAGAGGTGCCGTGCTTTATTTCTTTGCTTTATTCATTGTGTGATTTGTTGTTTTTTCCCGATGGCGAGGGGGGACACACGTGCGCACCCGGGCGAGGTTCCAGTGTGTCTGATTTTAGACTGCAGGCCACAGCAGACACAGCAGCCCACTGAAGCACACTGACCCAGAAGGAGCGCTCTGCTCCTCCAAACGAGCCGAGCGAGCTGGCAAACACACAACACGTCACAATTCTGATCCGCCCACAACGGCCGTATGACCGCGGCGGCGTTCGCTTCCACACGCACATCATCCCGACGAGCACGCCAACCAGACAAAACGCCTTTGCTTTCTTTGGACTTGCGCAGCGGCAGCAAGTCCTTGTTATTAGTATTATTTTGTATTATTTTCCAAACACATTATTGTTTTCAGAATTTGAAATTACCTGTTCTTAACGATTAAAACCAAAGTGCATTGTATGCCCTTTGGCCAGTCTTGTATGTGCCTTGATCCAATGCTTATTGTATTTAGCTTTTTAAGAAACCAGTGACTTTTTTTCATACACACTTGAATATGAAAAAATATTGGTCATATTACAAAATAAAAGTGGATAAAAAACACGACACCGAGTGTGACTTCTCCCAGCCAGACTTGTGACCCTCTGATGTTTTCCTTTATCCCGTTATCCCATTCCACGGGCTCCTTTTTTCTTTTTCCCTGCGCCTGCTATGCTGCTTTAGGCTCTGTCTGTTCCTTCGTGCGAGGAAGTCATGTGTGACTTATCTGATTGGCTGGAGAGAGAAATGTCACAATAGAGTAGAAATAGGACTGTGGCGAGATTGGACTCTCGGGCTTGATGAAACTCCGTGTCACCGGGGCAACGGGAATGTGATGAAGAGCCACCATACGGAGAGGTGGTGCCTGTCTCTGTACAGGACATGACTCCAGCCTGCAGACAGCTCCAGCTCACCAAGGACGCCACTCAAAAGAGACACAATAGCAGATCAGCAGAAAGGATCAGCCACATGCACAAATGTACACAGCTGAGAAGCTGTGAACTCCGGGAATTACTGAACACATGAAGCTAGACATACTGACACACACCACCCTGAACCTCTTTACACACAGAACACTTTAATTACTGGAAGGAGAGCCACTAAAAGCTGTGCAAGCTAAGCAAACCTTCAATATGCACCGAGCCTGCTACCTAAATATACGAGGGATTAACATGGCATTAAAGTAAACAGACCACGTTCGGGAGGTCTGGGAGCAATAGGCTGCACATGAAGGGCGTTTGTTGAAACATCTGTTGAAAAGAACGGGCATGGCTGGTGATTTCTGTTGCAGCGATGAAAGGGGCAAACGTCCACATTAAAGTTCGGCGACACATTTTAGTGCTGAGAATTATTCTATTTTCAAAGTAGTTCGGCAAATGTTGAGAAAGGGAAGGAGACTAATTTAGGGTTGGGGGGTGGCTGAGCAGGAAGGGCGACGGTGGGAGTGTTTTCAGGATTGACCACGAACCCCCGTCGCTCTTGAGCCTGTGCCAGCATGTGTGTGTGTTTGGTGCTCAGAGCCCTGAAGATACTCCGGGATGAAGCTCATTTATTTACTCTTTCCCATTCTGATGAGATCACTTCATTCCTTGAGGAAAAGGTGTTGTTTTGCAGCGTTGTTGCGGCTGAAGTGGCTGATTTTAGGACGCACTAGCCACTCTCACATTTTTCTTAACATTGTGATGAATTGCAGTTTAAAAAGAGTGTTCCTTTGTTCCAGCTTTCACTAAAAATAATACATCAACCACAGGATCTAAGTGGATTCCTGCTGAATCCTGGGACAAAATGAATGACCCAGACAACTGATGACCCTGCGTGAACTCACTTATCACTGGTGACCCCTGACCCATCTGTCCCTTTACTCGATTCCTTAATCATTCTCATGTTCTCAGTCGAGCCTTTTGAACAACACAATTGATGACATGAATTTGTCTCCTGTGTGACACATACAGAATCTAATTAAGTTTGTCTTTTATGCGACTGGAGAATGAAAGTAACGAAGGCAGCTGGACCGTCTGCCCCAGGCTGCTCTTCCTCCCATTGTAATGGCGCGCTCACATTTGCATTGCTATAGATGCTCCTGTCAAAGCACCTCTGGATGACCTCACTACTGGCGGTCGGCCTGCGTGCTTGTCCTCAGTCAGCACCATCAGTAGGATCAAAAGGCACGGGACAGGATGACCTCGGACTGATCATAGGCCAGAGCGGTCAGGTCGCTCGCACACAGGTCAAGGAATTCAAGCGATTAATGATGAAAGTTCATCACGTCAGTGTAACCCAGGACAGACCTGCTCTGGATCGTTTTATGGCAACAAAAGGTCCACAAATCAAAGATGCACTTAAGAAGTGGGTTTTTAATCAGATCTTAATTAATCTCCACAAAAACAAAGGGGCTCTCCAGGAAAGGAGAAGCCATTTTGGCTGATTGTGTCTGTCGTCACCACATCAGGGTCCTGCTTGCTGGGCGATAACGTCACAGTTTTAGGGTTGAGCCACACGTTGACCAGCTCTACACCTCACTAGTGCTGCTCTCAGGAGCATCAACGCACACATGGAGTTACAGGAACAGCACTCTGTCTTAAAGTGGTATTTTCTTTACGTTTGCACCCACCTTCCTGTGGTCACATTAAGAGACTAAACAGGGCAGATATGCAGGGTAACCTAAAGCCAACACCCCCACTATTGTCCCCGGACCATCCTGACTTTGGGTCATAAGCACATTCCGCTCTCGCTGTCAACAGTGTGTTGATGAGGGACGCGTCAGCGTGAGTGATGCGTTCGTGTTTCGGGTGTCGTCCCCTCCGCTTCATCTCTGACCCCCCCCCCAACAATCCTCCGGGCCGAGACCCTCTCCATCTCTTCACATTATTCAGTGACCTGAAACCAGGGGGCCAAAAACCCCTCGCCATCTCCTCCGTCTTCTTAATGAATCCAATTTTTTGCCTGAGAGCACAAGGCGTGCATATACATCCATCGTAACTCGAAATTATGTGACATTAATACAAATTAACAAGCGCCGCCGCCACCGAGACGACGGCAGCAGGCGGTGGCGGATATGTAACAACATATCTATGCTAGGATGAAGACAAAAGCTTATTATGTTCCACTAAACAAAGTCAATATTCTCATTAAATTGGGTGAGAACCAAAACAAAAGCACATAAGGGATGAGGTTTCAGTTCCATTACACTATGAATTATACACAATATGTTATAAAAATATCCATATAATTGACTGGGCTCAATGGCTGCCATTAATCCTCATCTTCCATTAAGTGCTTTAAACGATGTTGTAAGAGGCCATACATCTCCTGATGCCCTTTACGAGATCAACAGCGCATCTCCCTCAGAAATGAATCGACCCTGGTTCGGCCATCAGCCCAGACATGCAGACGGACGGAGTAAAGTCCAGCCTCGGTTTTCAGGAGTGACGCCTTGTTTGGGTTCTCTTCAGTGTCTATGAGGCGTAATAAGTGGATATTCGATTTCCTTCAGAAGAAAGTGTTCAAAGATCTGAAGGACTAATTCCTGCCTCTCGCACCGACGAGCGTGCTGCATTCAAAGTCACGCGGGTTTGAACCTCGGCCGTCTGGGTTGGTCGTTCAACCCTCCTCTGTTCAGCGCCTGATCTCATTGGTTAATCACTCTTTCCAGGGTCCGCTCTCCATTTCCTCCGGCAGCACTGCGGCCTTGCAGAGGGCAACCAAAGCTTCCCTTCAAGCTATTCTTCTCTCTCAGTAAAGTTAAGCTAGCTTCAAATGTCAGTACAGTATTAGCATGCCAACGTGCTTCCGTCTGCAGCTCATTATTTTCAGATGTCGACAGCTTAATCACACACAACTTGCGCTCACTTTGCTGAACTAATCGTACTACATGCAAGTCACACTGGATAACAGGCTAAACCAGCTGAGCACGGCCAACTTATTTTGATCATCACACCCACATTTAACCAGCTCATCAGTAATGACTGAAAAGGCTCCATCTGTCTGACGGTCGTCTCACATCAAATGAACATGGAGGGAAATAAAAGCTGCTTCTGATATACTCCAACTTTGTTTTTCCCAAATGTTCCGGGGATACAGACTGAGCGCAGCAGAATTTCGCCTTCAGCGGGTCTGAGATTACAATTTTGACAGGTTGACCTTCAGGCGGGAGCTGGGTTCATTTCTCCAGAGAAGTGGATCCTGCCCCTCATTCCCCGAGACAGACAGCAGCGCTTCCACGCCTCAGCCAAGCCCAAAACGCCGGGCGAGGGCCGCGGTATTTCCGTACGCCTCGGAGAGGTGCGCAATTTGGCAGCGTCAGCGTGTTTTTAGGATCAGAAATACGGCCTGTCGCCATTCATCAGCGAGACGGAGAAAGTAGCGCTCCGATATTGTGCTGCCTGAAGCCGCCCGACCACCGTGGCCTGACGTGGATTCACAGTTTCAGACGTTCCGAATTAATGGAAACCACAAAGTTGTTATTGTTGAGGTTAAGTGTGCGAACTCAGTTACGGGCCTGGAACTGCTCTCTCTCTCTGTGAAACTTCCCCTGAAGCTACGCAGGTTCTGCAGCCTGGGATGGTCCAGAGCCTGCTGCTGTACACGTGGACCACACACAGAAGGTTAGGAGTCAAAAGTTTGCCATGCGCAGGGTGGGACGGGGGATTAATTAAAAGCTGCTGCCGCTGTGCTGTAATGATGATGTGTGGCCACACGATTACCACTCTGCTCCCATAACTCATTTCATCCCCGCTGAGGGGGGGAGGAACCGTCTGTGCTGAAGAGTACCAGGAACAAGACTGGTCTTCATTTGGACAATCTCGACGGCAGAGCGGTGGGACAGATATTTATTTATTTCAGATAAAAGTCGCTGGGATCTGCTTTAATCACTAGACACACTGGCTGGTAGGAGGGAGAGGCCAAAGGATGTAAGCCACTGTAATCCTGAGATATCTGCTGCTTAAAACCTGCTCAAGTTAACAGGGGGACGTGTGTCTGTGCAGACCCTGTGACAAGGAGCTTACTCCAACATCTGGCATCGCCATAGACCGGGTCTAAGGTTGCACACTGGATTCTTGGAAATCCCAACATACCCGTATAATTATCAGTAATCCGTGACCTGCAGTGACCATCAAGCAATTAACTCAAATAGATTTCACAATCTTCACTATCACAAAGGGAAAGTTTGCAGTGGGCGTCGCATCAAGAGTTCGATGTGTGCAGCTGCAGTTCAGAAATGTAGCATCAGGACATTTACAAGGTGAAGGGTGGCATTAAATGTAGATTTATGCCTGAATAACGGCAGCAGACTGGAGCGTTTCATCAAACTCGGAGCAGAACCACACGTGCATGCACATCTGCCACGTGCAGCAGCGCCAGCTTCCGGCGCTCGCTATGTGTGGATGTTAATTGTGGTTTCGGTGAAGTCATTTACAGTGAGGTGAAAAGCTAAAATAAAAATGTCTTGTCGGAGGCGGGAGCGCTGAAGGTCACACCCCGCTGCAGATGTCATTAACAGCAATTGTTCATCAGGGTGATATCTAGTGAAAACGAGATAGAGAGGAGGAAGACAGCAGTCGAGCCTTATGGATTCACACTCCGCTGCCTGGAAGAGGTAGATGCCTGTGAATAGGCTTTAAATTTAAAGATCTGCATGTACGTGATATCAGCTTGGCAGCTGTTTCTGTTGGAGGAAATGAATCAGGCTCAACAAAGAGATCCAAACTTATCGCCCTTTTTAAGAAAGACTGCTCTCTGTTCGTCACTATCTCTATAAAAAGGGCTGATAAAACATGTTTTAAGGCTATTAATTATCTATTCTAATATGCAGGCATTTTACTTTAACAAAAACTTGGGAAGAAGAGTTTTGCCTTTAAAAAAACAGACTGCTGGGAGTGCTGGCAGGCTCATTCTTAATTTTCTAATTATGGTGGGTTATTATTAGCTAGAGACACAACTGACATAAAAGACATTGATATATTTATAGAAGTAGCATGTTAATGAATTCACAGGAAACCAGAAAATGTAGGCTGAGAAAATTGTTCAGGCAATACTCAGCACAGAGCCCCTGTTCCAGCAGAAGGAGGTTAAACTGGTGCTAATGTGACCAACATGGCTTTTGTGTAGACTCACCAGAAGTTGTCAATGGCCCCACGAGCGTGGCCATTAATCACCCAGTCGTCTGGTTGTGTGTATACACGACACAAGGGCAGGGTCACAATAGAATGGAGGGGGGGGTTGGGCCCTGGAACACAGACTTTTGCCCCAGGAACCCCAATGGACTTGAATGAAGAGGTCCCACACAGTGGCAGTTACCAGGTCACTAACCAAATTATGTAGATAGCCAGGGATCAGACGCAGGACAAGAGAATTCATTTTGCATGTCTCACGGCTATTGTCCCCGTCCCACTGCGTCGCTGGGCCTTGGATAAATAAGTAACCTCGCTTTTCTCCTCAATTCATTTGAGTGCCTTTAAATGAATAGTGCGCCATTAGCAAGGGGCATGAATTAAGCACAATGAGACTCTCTCATTTGGACCATCTGATGGCGTAATTGTCACCCAGAGAAAAACCGCGCGGTCGCACATCGTCAGCAGAAAAGCCAGATGGCCGTAGTTTTGGGCGAATCCACTTAGTCGGGCAGAAATAATATGTGGCATTATAAATATGGCCGATGCACAAACCAATAAAAGCGGGAGATTCTGAGGCGAGATGTGACCATCCATCACCGGAGGTTATCGTTTGGTTAGTTGTCCCCTGAGGTAACTTAACACAACAACTTTCCACTATGTTACTCTGTGTGTGTGTGTGTGTGTGTGTGTGTGTGTGTGTGTGTGTGTGTGTGTGTGTCATTAATGCATACACCACATCCCCAAAGGGACCCGGTGGCTTTGCTGAGCAGTGTTTTAATTAATCCTGTGATGACAGAGTGGATCTGGCAGGTCGTGTGTGTGTCTCCGGCAGGTCGTGTGTGTGTCTCCGGCAGGTCGTGTGTGTGTCTCCGGCAGGTCGTGTGTGTGTCTCCGGCAGGTCGTGTGTGTCTCTGGGCCGGGGTGAAAGGTGAACACGACGGTGGGGTTAAAGCCAAACCCACCCATTCTTGGACAGGTGCTCCGTGCGGAGGTCATCCCCCCCCCCACATCGGACCGGCACCCCCAGGAACATATGGCTGACGGCTATTGGACGTTTTCGGAACTAAACTGCGCTCTGTTTAATTCATACAAAATGCCGCCGCTGGTGATCCGGTTTGCTCGCCCACATCAGGACTCCTGGTCTTGTCCTGGGGTGCAGTTCATTTGAGCTCTTTTAATGTGTGTTTGACAGGGCGCAGATGATATATTATTGCCATTGGGTTCCAAGCTTCGTGAAATTTGTCATTTCAATGACCATTGGAGCCCTCATCTAAAACCAAGTGTGATCTGCATGCAAATGTCCTGGTACACCTCCACGCCACGCAAAGAAATCCTTGGAAAATGGAAATCTTTTTCAAGGGTGATTGATAGAAACATTTAATGCGGCGGCCTGTGTTTCATGCACTGGGTTGCAAGAAGGTGTTGGAGAAGAGACGGAGACTGGTGGAGAAAGTTAATGTGGACCTGCGAGAACATGCTTTATCGCGTGTGTCCGGAATGTTAAAGGCGCTGGAGGTGAACGGCGTGACCATCTGGAGCTCATTAATCGATAGGTGCAGTAAAGGCAGCCATGTTTTGGAGGCATATTTCAGTGAAATGAAAGATGCGTCGCTCTACAATATATACAGGAAATGTAAAAAGTGCTCAACCGACCGCAGAACACCACACGTAAAATCCCCTGAAGGTGAAAGTGGGAGTGTGCCGAATGCCAATGCTACTGTCGGCATTCATATGGAAAAGAGCTGGAATTCAAGCCCACGAGAATAAAACTTTCATGTTTGTTGTGCAAACTGCCACTAACTGTTAGAAATGGTGGTGATCACCAAAATGCCTGACGTATTGACTGGATCATTTTAAAATCTTTGAGCATTTAGCGTCTTCCGGCAGATTTCTGACGCGTCCGTGCGTGGAGCCTCCTGAGTGGGCGGCGGCACCTTTAGAAGCTGCATTTACAGCAAAGGGGACTCAAAAGTTCAAAAAGAGCTTGGAGCAGATTTAAAAAAGAAGAAAAAAACCTGTTTACAGACCATGGAGACGATGCAGGGTTAACACGGCTTCCAATAATAGCAGCCAGTGACATCACGGGCCGCGCTACCACGCAGGAAATGATGTTACAGCTACTTTATTTCGCCGTTTGTTCGGCCCCACTTGTCACATCTGCCAAAGATTTTGTTCCAGCCAACGCTGCTGTGTTTCCCATCACGTCTCTTTGATTGTGGAATGTCAGTTTACTACACAGCAAAATCAAACGGTGCCGTGCACATCGTGCGGCTGCGGCGCTGCTCGGCGTAAATAAACACATTGGGATTAGCCGAAGGTCGTCTTTTTGAAGATGCGCCGTGTGTAAAAAGCAGGAACGGCGCCTGCACGGCAGCACCGTCCCGCTCCGATATTCCAAACTCTGCAGGATCCCTTCAGGAAATTCCAAGGTTTAAAAGAAGCATCGGACACATTTTAAAGCAGGGATCAGTGACGCTGCTGTGAGGCTGAAACACACACCTATAATTTCAATTATCCCAAATCAAAGTGGCAGGGCCAATTAAAAAGTGATTATGTCCCGGAATTTAAACTCCGGCTTTAATTTAACAATGCAAATTACATTATAGTTGATTAAAAAACCTTATTTCAGCAGAGATGAGTGGTTTATTTCATCGTCCCCTCCCTGCTTATTTCCAGGGTCCGTGTTCCCTCCCTTGGTTCTGGCCCCTCCGTGTTGATGACCCGTGTCTCTAATGTTCCCCGCGTGCTTCCCTCTCGGTCCGTCTGTCCGTCCGTGTGCCTCTTCAGGGTTCCTACTGTGCTTAATTTACAGGTTCCTCAGAGTCACGCGTCCTTCTGGGTAATAAGCCGATCCCAGAGCTCATCGGGCAGGAGGCAGAAATGCTTCCTGGCCCGTTTATCAGTTGGTTGCCGGGTGCTTGAACCCACAGACGCCTGGGGACGGCGTGTGTCCTGCATCCTGCTCCAACACTGGACCTTACCCATCCGACACCACCAGAAACGGCAGTTTAAAATTCCAGAACAACCATGAAGGTGAAAATTGATCTAAATTTAGTCATTAAGTGTCACACTCGGAGACAGAGGAGCCTGGGGGGGGGGGTGAAATTCCTTTCGACAAAACCTCCGTCTCTGCCTGGAGGGATTATGTTTAGATTCTAACAAACGTTGCTTTTAATCCTGAACCAGTGCCGGTTCCCTTTCTGAATGACACATGATTTTCCAGCCCCACTGATAACAGATACGGTATCAGGTCAAACCCAGGTCCCTGAGTTCACTCCACCACATGTCTTAACAGAACTTTGGGTTCTGAGCAGCTGACTGGGTCTAAAACACCAAACGTTTGTCTCCTCTGAGTGTCTCTGACCACGATGCAAAGCTGCTCGTGCACATTTGGAAATTCTTTTGCAATATATTTGTTCCAAAAGGAAAGGAAGGAGAAGAACCGCTGCACCTGATGGGCGAAGAGTGGAGGGATGTGACCCAAAGGAAGGAGAAGAACCGCTGCACCACTTACTGGGCTGGAGGAAAATAAAGAGGGAACGACGAGCTCGTACTGGTGGAAGAGAGTTTGTCTCACCAAAGCTCAACAAGCTTGAAGAGCCATCTGGACGTAAACGCTCATCAGGCAGTTCTGCCGAGTTCTACTGAGTTCTACTGAGTTCTGCTGGGTTCTGCAGAGTTCTGCTGGGTTCTGCTGAGTTCTGCCGAGTTCTGCAGAGTTCTGCTGGGTTCTGCCGAGTTCTACTGAGTTCTGCCAAGTTCTGCCGAGTTCTACTGAGTTCTGCTGGGTTCTGCAGAGGTCTACTGGGTTCTGCTGAGTTCTGCAGAGTTCTGCTGGGTTCTGCTGCTCCGCCTGTTTATCCTCCTTTATCTTCCCATTCTCACAGCAACAGTTTCCAAACGTTGAGTGAATCGGGGACTTTGCTGATCGGCAGATTTAACCGTTTATCTTTTGAAAGCCCTTAAAGTTCACTGAGTGTTTCCAGAAGCTGCAGAAAGCAGAGTGATTCAGATAAAAGCGGCTCTTGAGGACGGACGCACGAGAACGCTCGTACGAGTAAACACACGTGCGCTGGCGTCAGTGTGCAACGGTTAAAGAGGCTTTATGTTTAAAAGATGTTTCTACTGCAAAACCTCCTGCAATCTTTTGCATTTTAGCTTTTACACGGTTCAGCGTGTAACTGATCCCAGTTTAGCGTGTGGAAATATGATTTTTGCACCTAGAAAAACACGTTTTTACTTTGATCATTTTAGGTTTCTATCAACCCAACAGGTAAAGTCCTTTTTTAAGACTGCATTCCATAGACGCCACCATATTTCTACATTATTATTCCCTGTTCATGAGCCAGTGGCGACCGGCTGTGGTGGTAAAAATGTGAGCGCGTCCAGCTGACGGCGTTAATGCCGCGATGATGTCAGGAAGTATCTGATGAGGCCGTTTTACAGTCGGGCTTCAGTTTAGCGGATGAGCTCCATTAGTCTCAGCCTACAAAATGGGCCTGAGAACGCAGAACCGAGTGGTTATCAAGCACTTAGAGGCAGGCTGGGACCTGCAGCACGCACCATAAACCCTGGATAATAATTAACACCATTTGTCCAGCAGATTTCATTCCATGATGCCTTTTTAATTTCCAATTGCAGCAACTGACAAATTCAGGAGGCAGACTTCACTTAGGAGGGCAAAAAAGACAAACTTAAGTTAATTAGTTTGAAGCTGATTATGGGAGATGGTCACACAGATGAGGAGCCGCCAGCCCACTGGGGCCCGACTGTGGGGAGACCCGGCATCTGCCCGGGCGAGATAAGGGCCGTGCAGGCGCCGTGGCGCTCTGCCCCGCGCCGTTGGGGTGGAGGGAAGCGGTCAGGGTCGCGCCCGCAGCAGGATCAGCATTTAAAAACACTTCTGCTCCCGAGGAGACACTCTGATAGTGGAGAACAGGCAACTTTTGTTCTCTTATTTACATTCTTGCTGGATGGGCTGAGTCTATTTTGGTTTGCAGAGGGGTTGATGGAGAGGTGGGCCAAGATGCAACTGAACCCCCAGAACCCCAGAACACACAGGGAGTGGGTTTTCCTGCAACAGGCCTGTGTTCTGCCAACAATAAAGCGCTGGAGTGGAGCGTGTACCTGGCCTCCCCGCCGTGATCAAAGCCAGCTGGAGCCAGGACAAAGACAGGAAGCAGCGGAGCTTCACGCTCCCCCCCTCCAACGTTGGGGCTTCTTTTAGTTCAGGGTGTGGAAAAGAGTGCGAGGTCACTTCTTTAAAACGGCCGCTTCTGTAAAGGTAGTGGCGAGGAAACGCAGTGCACGTGATGTTTGTGGTGACGTGTGGCGGCGCCCTCAGATTTCTCTCAAATAAATCGCCGGGTGTCAAATTACATTAGTAAATTAGAGCGGGAGAAAAAAGGTTCTGTCATGCCTGCGACATCTGGCCTTAATCTAAAGTAAATGAGAAGTCCAGTGGCTCTATAGTGTTGGAAATGAAGAATGAGATCCCTGCGTTCCGTTTCATCCGAGAGTCGGGGACAATTAAAATCAGCCGGCATGACCAGGGAGCGGGATGGACTAAACTCAACAAAGTTGTGATAGTGAGCATCCATTAAAACGTGTGACGGCAGCAACTTCATCAGCACCGGGGAATTAATGCAGCGGAAGGAGACAAGGTTGATATATGAACCGTGACATACGTTTCCTCATTAGCGGCCGCCGCAGAAGCCATCTCGCCATCAGGAAAATGTGGAAGAGCAGCAAGCACATGGATAAAGTGCCTCCGATAAACCTGCAGCGTCGTGCTTCCTCTCTAGAAGTCTTCCTCCTTTAGCCTGCTAACCTTCTGAGAAGCAACAATGTTGAATTCTTCACAGTTTTGTTAGCAGTTAAATGGAGCATTTAAAATATTGAAGATGTTTTTCACTTCCTCCCGTCATTAAACAAAAATCCTTCAAAGAATTAGGACTTTTTAGAATATTAGAGCAAACAATGTGAACAAAAACGCCGGGTTAGACAAGCAAATGGCCGTGATATAAAGAACGGATCCAAACAGCCACGTTTGAAGAGTCTAAAACCTGCTGCTTTGACTGAAAGAGTCACGAATGTGAATTCCTGTAATTCATTTGTAATAATAAAAAAAGGCTTTTTGCTGCACAATCAGGTGACTTTCTTAGAAAGAAAAGAACTTTTAGCTACGTTCAGGAACAAGGTGCATTTATCAAACACATTGTTTTCCCTAGAAATTTCCATTAAAACAGTTGTTCATTAATATTAAACACAAATTACAGCTGCGCATCGTTAGGAAGTCATTAAGAAGAGAGTGGTAGAATCAAGTGGAGAGGGGCAGAGAAGGCGGATTTTAACAAAGAAACGACACACGTGCAGCTCGTCCTGCTACTCAGCTCGTCTCCTTCATACGGCATCAATTAACGACAGAAAAGCACTGTTAGCAATCAAATGAACAGTTTAATGCAACGTTATGAGGACTCAACACCTGAAAATAACCTTCTGATTGTGTTCCACCAATCCTGACAGTGTCAGCGGAGACATCCCAGCAACACGTGCAGCAACAGGACCGGCCAGAGACGGAGCCATGGCGGTCGGATCGTTAGCATACAGGGGACACTGGGGCGGTCGGATCATTAGCATACAGTGGACACTGGGGCGGTCGGATCATTAGCATACAGTGGACACTGGGGCGGTCGGATCATTAGCATACAGTGGACACTGGGGCGGTTGGATCATTAGCATACAGTGGACACTGGGGCGGTTGGATCATTAGCATACAGTGGACACTGGGGCGGTTGGATCATTAGCATACAGTGGACACTGGGGCGGTCGGATCGTTAGCATACAGTGGACACTGGGGCGGTGGGATCGTTAGCATACAGTGGACACTGGGGCGGTCGGATCATTAGCATACAGTGGACACTGGGGCGGTCGGATCGTTAGCATACAGTGGACACTGGGGCGGTCGGATCATTAGCATACAGTGGACACTGGCTCAGAGCCGCTCAACATACAGATGTTCAAGTTGAATAAGCTGAATAAAAACCTGGGATGCATTTGAAACAAATGTTGGCACCAATATTATAAAATGTAGTAAAACAACTGGAAGCAAATTCTGCCATATTCCCTTCAGCAAGTGAAAGGCATTTCAAAAGGTAATTTAATAATGAAACCCCAGTAATTGGATGCAGAGTGTTTGAAAATGACGTGGCTGTGCAAAATACAATCAAAGGAGCCGGATCAGGCCGGCCCCCCGGATCAGGCCGCCCCCCGGATCAGGCCGCCCCCCGGATCAGGACCCAGACTGCAGCCAGAGGAAAGACACTCCTGATCTGCTCGGCACAGCCATTAACCTTCCTCCATCGGGGGAGGCCACACGCGTTCCTCTTTCATTCTATTCACACACCTCATTAGCAACATCCCTTTCACACAATAATTCCCGTTTCAAATTCCTCCTGTGTTAATTAGAAGCAGGTTTAACCTCACAAAGAGCTTGTGTTGGGGCGGCCGTTTAATATTATTGGACGGTGTGAGTGAATCAGTCCCAAGCACTTCAGCAGCATATTGTGGATGCAAACACGTTTGTGCTTTTTGGTTCAAACCAAAAGCAGACGCGACGCCTTTGACTCCCCTGTTAGTGTGCTAATTAACTCCTGTTTTCAGGGGGATTTTAGAAAGGCCAATTAAAAGACACGCTAAAGAGAGGGTTATAACAGTCATCTCAGCCAGGAAATTAACCTTGGCCACCATTTGCACCCCTATTTTAATTGTTTCTAATACACATAGTCAGTGAAAGTGCTCCCAAACTCAGGGCAGCAGCCCAACGTCTCTTCATGGCTCAGTTATACAGGAGCATGAAAACATTTAAACTGTTGGAGCAGGTGAGCAGGAACGACAGGAGGACGAGACACATACGGAACAGAGAACATGGACAGTGTGTTCTATGTTAGCACAGGTGGCTAACGGAGAAGCGTGTCCCACTTCATCTGTGCAGAGTTCTGCCATGACACAGGTAGACGGCCCATCATGCTACATATCAGACAGGTAGACGGCCCATCATGCTACATATCACACAGGTAGACGGCCCATCATGCTACATATCGCACAGGTAGACGGCCCATCATGCTACATATCAGACAGGTAGACGGCCCATCATGCTACATATCACACAGGTAGACGGCCCATCATGCTACATATCGCACAGGTAGACGGCCCATCATGCTACATATCAGACAGGTAGACGGCCCATCATGCTACATATCAGACAGGTAGACGGCCCATCATGCTACATATCACACAGGTAGACGGCCCATCATGCTACATATCGCACAGGTAGACGGCCCATCATGCTACATATCAGACAGGTAGACGGCCCATCATGCTACATATCACACAGGTAGACGGCCCATCATGCTACATATCACACAGGTAGACGGCCCATCATGCTACATATCACACAGGTAGACGGCCCAAAAGTGCTGACGGAGGCTTTGTTGGTGCAGACGATATCCTTGAAAACAGGTTGACTTTGAGGAAGAACACCCAGATTCAGCTTCAAGGATTTTACTTGTGCCGTCTCTAATCACTGAAGCACAATTAACCAGAGAAAGAGAGTCCGATGCATCGTTTAGATCATGTAAAGATCAAGGCAACAGAAGCCACGCCCCCCCCCCCCCCCCGGCTAACCTTCAGAGAAAATACCTTTGATAGTGTGTTTGAAGGGCTTTCTAACCGCCCGCAGTCAGAAACACCGGTTCTGTTCCACCTTTAACAGAGGGGACATAAAGGCTCGTTATCACCAGCCTGGACGCGTCCGTCTCATCGGGATCTGGGAATATTTGTTGGCTGGAGAACTGATGAGACAAGCGTGGGCTGAGGGCGGCGCCAGGAACGTGGCCATGGATCGCTGGGGTTGGGTCTCCTCACAAACGACAGTGGAATCAAAAAGTGCAAATACGGAATTTGGTTAAATGGCCGTAATAACCAGACTGCCGAGACAATCTGAGGTTTAATGGGAGAAAACGAGCACAAACTGAGAGTTTCTAAAAGCTACGTTGGGAGCGAAGCCCAAGAGGACATTTTGAAGAATGAATACAGTAAGTTGAGAAGCGCGCGGTCCCAAAAACATTTCCCAATTACCTCCCATGCAGGGTTTTCATTAAGTACTTCCACACGGAGTCCGACTGCGTCTCTTTGTCTCCGCGGCCGTCTGGAGCTAATCAAATTCACAGGCCGTCTCAGAAGCCATCTCAGCCTTCCATTATCATTAATCTGGATGGTCATCTCATCGGCACCGTGGTTAACGAACAATGTTAGGGCTAGAAATCCAATTTTCTACAGTTGGCAATTGAATTGGTGATCAATTGTAGCATCTCAGACATGAAGGATTGTCAAAGCGGAGTTCTCCATTGTTCCATTATCGTAACACTCAGATGAGCTCCTGAATCCCATTAATAAAGCAGAGTGCAGCAGATGTGCACGGCAGAGCAGAACTGCTATTATGGGATGGACCTCAGCATATGTTCCTGCCTATAGAAGGCAGTATCTATGGAGAGTAACTGCACGCCATGCAGCATGTTTGGAGTCTCAGCTTAGGAGGGAGGAAAGCAGCCAAAGGCATCTGAGGGGGTTAGAAATATTAGAGTAACATGACACAAAACAGGAAGTGATTCCATCACTTCCCTGGAGTGGAATATTGAAAGGCATCACTGTAAGACACTCAGTCCCATTACAGTTACAGAGCAACAAACATTAACGCTCCATTAGTTACAGTGGAGATTCAATTATTACACAGTATCCATGCGTAACACCATGAGCTCACGCTGCTTATTCCTGTTCACACAAGCAACAAGAAGGAGAAAAATCACATGATGTCACAAATAAGAAAAAGGTAAAGACAACAATGTCCAAGTGTTAACAATTAACTGCTAAAATCTCGGGTTATAATTCTTAATTGATGAAAGCAGAACAATTAAACCAAGAACGGACACGCTGTCCCCAAGGATGCACTGATACCATCACTCCAGTTAAACACCAGTAGCATAACACAATTACTAGGTAAGAAGATAGGAAGGGAGGGAGGGAGGGAGGGAGGAAGGGAGGGAGGGAGGGAGGGAAGGAAGGTAGGGAGGGAGGGAGAGAAGGAAGGAAGGGAGGGAGGGAAGGGATGGAGGGAGGGAGGGAGGAAGGGAGGGAGGGAGGGAGAGAAGGAAGGGAGGGAGGAAAGAAGGAAGGGAGGAAGGAAGGTAGGGAGGGAGGGAGGGAGGAAGGATGGATGGATGCTAACAGCTGCACTCGGGATGATATTGACCTACTTTATGAATGAGTATTGAACGCCACATCACCAATCGACTGGCATGAAGCCCTGGAGGAGGGGGGGGGGGCGGCGAGGCTAACCCAGCCAACTTAACGAGGCTAACCCAGCCAACATAACGAGGCTAACCCAGCCAACTTAACGAGGTTAGCGTAACACGGATGCATTCATGACAGCTACAGAAACGTGGGGAGGGACGAGGAGCTCTGGTGAACTTTGAAGGGCAACATGCAGGATTGCTTCCTGCACATTAAAACCAGGCGCTATCTGAGTTAGCATAATAAGACACTTCAGTTAAAGTTCAACTTGGTTAAACTCTCTAGGCTTAAACCTAATTATGACTAAAAACATAGGAGCGAGAATGCTAACAGATGTAAACCAGCTGAGGACGATCTCAGAGACAACCTGATTCCCTCATGACAGATGTGTTGCCGGTGACACAGAGCCAAGAAATCCATCACCATCGTGGCTGTAACACTGCTTTCCCTATCCTCCCAGTGACCCCCCCCCCGTGCCTGCGTCCCTTCTTTTCATTCAAGCCCTCAACTGTCCTCGAGAAGGGGGAGGGCAGATATGAAAGCGCTTATTTGTTGGCCTTTGTGCAGTGAGCGGCTCCGTCCGTGCGCGTGGTCGTGGCGCTCCCCAGCACCCCTGCATACTTGCCGTTGTTAGCGCCCGTTTCTTGGTAACAACACGCGGCGAGCAACATTTGCAGAGGGTTGTACTGTAAATATGGTCGAGCATGACGGATTCAAACATTAGTTCATTAGCAGCGCGACTGAAAACACCAAATTTGGTGGCTAGCGGGGGTGTTGAAGGCTTTTTTCAGGACAAAAAGAAAACGCCCCCAAAGAAAAAGGTACTTTTTACGCCTAATATGCGCCACAGGCGAGGAGAATTGTCGGACCACCTGGGTATCCGCTTGCGTCAATGTTCCCTTTATCATAGGCGCTCAGCGACCGTCTTGATCAGTTCCACCCATTTCCTGGGCTTTTGTTTGCCCCGTTTGTCTCAGAGGATGTAAAAAGGTAGGGTCAAATATGAAAAGCAGATGTGACTAACAATGCGGGACCTTTAATTTCAGCAGCTCTTTGGTTACGGCTGCGTGACTCAAAAGCCTCACGGTAAAATAACATGTGAAGTTCCAGTCACAGGAAGGGGCAACATGCCAATTTCTGCCCATCAGAAATAGTGTTCAGAGCAT
This sequence comes from Takifugu rubripes, assembly GCF_901000725.2. Classification (NCBI taxonomy): domain Eukaryota; kingdom Metazoa; phylum Chordata; class Actinopteri; order Tetraodontiformes; family Tetraodontidae; genus Takifugu; species Takifugu rubripes. The sequence goes on from NC_042288.1 coordinate 15,502,231, forward strand.
CGTGGGCAAAAACAGGGTACAAGAGTACAAGACGAGCTCACGAGGACAGTTTCAGGGATCCAGGGTCACGCTTCACAATAAAGGGAGTAACTGAATAATTGAAAACAATTGAATGAATCTTTGTGCATAAACCGAGGGAGGAAACAGTCTTTTTCCAACTGTAAATAACAGTAAACATGAGAGTAAAGCAGCTGCCATTAGCTTACTAGCGGTACCCAAGCAGTCAGCAACTGCACAGGACAGCGGCGTCCTTTCTCTTACTTTGGTGGACACGGACTAAGACCCCCTTCGGGGACACGGTGAACTGAGCCTGATTATCCCAGTGGGCCTAATCCTCAGAGGCCAGGACTGCCTGACCACCTCCCCCCCAAAAAGACTCACTTCAGTGGACAGGGATTCCCAGACACTGTGCCCCTAAACTGTGAAACTTTCCTCACAATGGGGACTGAAGAGAAAGAGAGACCCCAAATCCCCCCCCCACACACACACACACACAGACACACACTCCCCATCGTCACACTTGGGAAAGCAAAGGACCCCAGCCTCATCCTAGGAATCCTGCTCAATATCCTGGGATTAGCTGCAGCCCCCTTTAAAGTCCCCCTCCCTCCCACTAGGGCTAATTCAGACTGAACTCATCTGGCCAGAGCCATTGTTAAAGTCCCACCACACAAGCCAAACAATCAAATATACTAAACTTTAATCTCTTATGAGCTCATATCTCAGTCTCCTGTGCTTCCACTCAGATCCCATTGTGGGAGAGTGCCGGGGAGTTTGTTAAATACGGCTGACCACAGCCGGGCACACACTCACATAGCAGCCAACGCATGAGAACGGATGCCTAATTGTTCAGCAAAAAGGCCTAAAACTTAGCGAACCTTTAGCATCACTGTGCGAGAGCACGGTGTGTATCATTAAAGGCAAATGGATGCAACACACGATCAGTTCAGTCCCATTCAGTACAGGCTGAAGTCAAAACAGTCACACATGCTACATTTATTTTGTATGCTAAAGAACGATGCAGAGACTGGGGTCAAAGTTGCACCCTTTCAGCCAAGAGGAAGTCGGTTCTGCGCATGTTCTTGCACGTGCGTGTTTTATTTTTCCTACGGAGGCCGTGGGGAATGCTTTGAAGCATCTACGGACGCCAAAGGATCCGAGTCCAGCTGTAAAAATAGCAGCCTCAGACTGCCACCCATGCAGCGAGCAGCGTGTTTGTGTGTCAAAGAGCGATCCTGTTGCAGCCATCCCATCTCCATATCCTGCCACTGCACCCCCCCCCCCCCCCCCCCCCCCATGCATACAGCTTCACTCTGTGAGGTCTGATTGTGCTGCCATTACCAAAGGACTGCAAGTGTTCCTCAGCACACCCCAGCCACTGCCATCACGCCGGAGCTACAATGTGTCCTCCATTATTTTGAGAGCTCTGCTTCACTGTTCGAGAACGTGCTCGAAGCCACTGGGACTCCAAGGAGATAAACAGAATTGATAGCTCCTTAGCAGAAATCACATTAGCCTTTTGCACTGCATCAAATCTTCTTTTGCCCCAAAGGATGTCTTTCTGCCAGACAACCTTATTTTAAATGATATGACTCTCATGTGGAAGAGGTGAGAGGATCAGATGGAAAAGCCTTTGAAAAGTATTAGCAACATCAAATATCCTAATGTCAGCCGCCGTCCTCACATTAAAATGCCATTAAAATGCATTGTGTGATGATTTCAAAAGGAGGGAGGTTCTCAGGGTTAACAGTGAGCGCGGCTCCAGACGGCTGCTGAATCTGCAGGGCAGTTGAGGGGAACGTGAGATGGTCAGTGGGACGGTGACCCGACCCCTCGTTGGTGCAGGAACGCTTTGTTGACTTCTAATTTGAAGAAAACACAAAGCAAACCGCTAACTTGTGTTTTCCCTCTCGGCCCAGCGCAGCGCTTGTAAAGCCTTTATGCTAATACGGGCTCGCATCCTGTTTTGATGCTTGTTTCCAGTCGTCATCCTATTGTGGGGGCCATTCCGTTCCAGCCCTGGAACGGTCGGAGCTACACGTAGAGGTCGTTTCACACGCCATCTATTGAACAAAAGCTAAATTTGTTGACGTAAGAAATAAAGGAGAAAGGATGGAAAGATGGCTCACTGGAACCAAAGCGAAGGTGCAGAGCTCTCGCTCTCTGAAACGCAGACAGTGGGTTTTTGTACAGTTCCACATATGCAAATGGGGCCATTGGGAATACGCTCCAGCTCTCCCGCGCCCCATTCTGATGATGCAGTTGGAAGCAGTGGAGGAGGAAATCGAGTTTAGTCAGATAGAGAAGCCGAGTTAGACGTAGCCTGGAGGAAGAGAAGAAGGAGTCACTGAGGTCCCTTGGGTAACAGAGCCACCCATAGCTCCTAGGAGACAAGGATCTGGCAATCGCTGGGTCGGAGTATAATAGCATTCCAAGGTACAGTCCAGTGGGTTTGAGGTGACAGGTGAAATGTGGGATTTCATGTTTGAAATACTCGGACGGTCAAAGCATTAACCCTCACAACCAGCAGCAGCACCACAGAGCCTGAGACAGAACCTTCATTTAATGGTTGCTACAGGCCGATTAGCTGATCCGATTGTGTGGTCTCTTTGATGCCGAGAACCCGGACAGCACCAGAGATGAAGCAGGCACAAATACTAAATAAGCTGAACCTGGGAGGGAGGTTGAGAAGAAGCACAACAACTTCAGCTCATGTCAAATGTCAGCTCTTGCCTGAGGCACTCAGATTCAAGGAAGGACTGGGAAGTCTTGAGGTGCAGTATTCTATTCTATACATTCTATACACTTGAGAGTGGAGCAGGTAATAGATCTCCGCTTTGAAATATCTGCTGGATTTGAACATTTTAATTAAAGCTTCACTTGCTAAGGCAGAAAATGGCATGCTGATGTCATGAAGTCCAATAGGGCTTATATGTTGAAGGCATTTAGAATCGTAGTATTTCACACGGTCAAAGGTTGAATTATCAGTATTCTACTGACAACGAGTCCAGAAACAGACACAAAAATCAACCCCATAGTTGCTGAACTCTGAAATGTGTATTACTCTCTGCAGGAGCTTTTATTTAATCATATGGTGGTGGATCCTGGAGAGAATAACAAAGAAAGAAAAAACCCACCAAGACTGGAGTCTTGCTTTACGGCAACGGCAAATAACCCCAATAATTTGCTCCGTGCATGCCGGAATAAAGATGATCCCCTTTCCGTGGCAGGCTGATGCAGGCAGGTGCTTTCTGGTACGAGCCCTCATCCATTACGTTAAATTAAAATTCCTCAGCTGCCACAAAGCTGCAGCCACAGTTTTCCTCCCAAAAGTCAGCAAACTTGTGAGCGTGGGGGTAAATATGTCCACCGACATGTTTACGTGAGGTTAGCTGGAATAAACAACATGATGATGTAAAATGGTGAAGAACCACTGAATATGTGGTTATAAAGGAGGGAAATTCAAAGTATTTCACCCCCCTGTTGGGTTATTACAGCACTTTTCAGTTTCCATTTCCCCAATATTCTGTTGCAATAATAGCGGCTATAAGACTTCTATCAAGTCCATTTATGCGTGTTTACTTATCAGAAACACTGGGGAGTAGGTGTTTTTGTGAGCAGAGTGTGGGTGGGGAGGCATTAGAGAGGCCAAATGAAGCACTTCCAGTACCAGAGAGATTAGATGCTAGACTCTAGCTTCCAGATATCACTATTGATTTCCCTTTCTTTCTCCCATTTCTCACTCTGTGGAAAAATAACTTCATTACTGTTCTAACTGACTCATCGCTGCAGATAGAAAGAAGCCATAAATTTCCAAGGCAACCCATCTGAGAAATGCACTTCCAGATGATACACAGCCCAAATTCGAGCTAATAACCGCGGCACAATTATTTATTTTGTGGCTGAATGTGGGGCCATGAATGTGCTCATTTGCTGCAAGGAAAGTGGAATATTATCAATCCTAGTGATGTTTTCATTGTATTTAAATCACCATCTTTAAAGATATTAATTGAATTCCTCTTTCACGGGTGTCAGCTGCACTAAAATAAGCGGCTTTGTTTGTACTGCATTCATTCTTTGCGCCAATCCTCATCTGGACGAGTCCCATTAAATTCCAGCTCAAACTTTGAAACCTCAAGTTCATGTCTGATTGCCTCCTGGTCCACTTGTCCTGACCCAGCTCAGATAGCCATGCCTGGTACCACCAAGAAAGTGCACAGCAAGGGGAAGATGGGTGGTTCCGCTTCGACACTCAGAACTACACCCTGATTGAATATTTCATAGAAAAAGAGTTCATGATTAATGGAGGGATTTGGAAGAGTCACATGGAGCGGTTTAAACTGTTCTGGATGTTCCTGCACACTCCGGTACTCAGAAAGGCCTTTTGCCCCTTCTGACAAATCAAATGTGGCATTTGGGAGAGAAAATGAGGGAGAAACTGTCAGATTCGCTCACGGACAGGGATAACTTCTCCGACGTTACCATCCACCAGTGAAGCAGCCACAGACAAACACGCCATCAAACACAAAGATGACGCAATAGTGAGGAGATCACCGGGATGTAGAAACGGGTCCAGCTGATTGGATCTTTTGTTCAGATTGTATCTGAAATATTCAGTGGTGAACAGCGGTCGGCCTGAAAACTGAGGAAGAACACTCCGATGATTCACCTGGAGGTCACAAAAGAACCCTGAACAACACCTGAAGAACTGATTCAACAATAAACAGTGACTCGGCAAAAACAGCATCCGCAGCAGCGTTCCGAGGCAAAAGCCGACGCTGCCCAAGAAGATTACAAAAGCTCATCTGACCTCATCCTAAAACAATAAACCTGGATTCTGTTGGGAAAATTCTTTGTTTACCACCCAAAGTGGAAGCATTTGGCCCAGTACAGCCACCATAAAAATACCATTACAAGAACACCATCGAACATGGGGGTGGAGATGGTGGTGGGGGTGGAGGAGATGGGGGTGGAGATGGTGGTGGGGGTGGTGATGGTGGTGGTGGGGGTGGAGATGGGGGTGGAGATGGTGGTGGGGGTGGAGATGGTGGTGAGGGTGGTGGGAGTGGTGGTGAGGGTGGTGGGGGTGGTGGTGGGGGTGGTGGAGATGATGGTGGAGATGGTGAGGGTGGTGAGGGTGGTGGGGGTGGAGATGGTGGTGATGGTGAGGGTGGTGGTGATGGGGGTGGTGGTGATGGGATGTCTGGGGCTGTTTCACCGTTTCACGACCTGGTCACCTTGCTATAATTGATGGAACCCTGCACTCTGCTCTCCACCTGAAAAGCCCATGTGACCCTCAGATTGTGACCTCAGGCTGAAGCTCACCTGGGTTCCAGCAGGACACTGATCACATCAGCAAGTTTACCCAGGCAAGGAAAGAAAAAAGAAGAAAGTGAAGTGACCCATTTCAGTCTGGATGTGACTGAGATACTCTGGCGTGTCTTAAACAAGATGTTCGTGCTGACCAACCCACAAAAATGGCGGATTAAAAACTACCCTGCAGATAAATCTTAACTAATTTCCCTCACAGGGATGGAAAAGACCCGGACACAATGTTCGATTGGATACCGGTACCAAATAACTCTTTACAGTTCCAGATGATCCAAAACATCAAAGCAGAAGAGACTTCATAACAATATAGATATAGATACATAGAAAATGTAGCTTTGATGTTCAGTAAAAGGAGATTAAGGCAAAAGATTCAATTCTTACCTAAGAATGTGGGTAAGCGTGCGAGTGGGGGGGGGGGCAAAAAAACAATCTAATGATGCCAGACGGTGTAAAGGGTCTTGATAAATGTGTGGGCTGTATTTTAGCAGCAGGCTAATCTCATGGCTTCTGCAGGGAAAATCAGTGCCTTCAGACAAAGGTGCAGCGGAACGAGGCGTGTTGGCGCTCTACCTGCTGACTGAAGCTGGCGTTAGCACGCAGTCCCGTAATAGGATCCGACTGCTCAGGAGTCACAGAGGGCCTGCAATCTTCCTCCCGGGAATTTCAACAAAACCCCCCAACAATTAGAGTGATAAGAGGCAGAGGAGACAAGAAACATGTGTGTCTTATTAACACCTTCTGTCTTTATTACTAAATGTGACCTCATTTCTGTTCTGCTTTTGTTTTAATACCGAGCGACCATAAATGTCGGAAGGTGTCACAGAGACGTTATTTTAGGTGTTCTTCTGATCAAATGGTCGGCAGAAAAGAGGTTCTTCTCAGAGCCACATTTTGTTCAAATGTATCTGACATTAAAGAGTCCCATTAAGTACAGGATGGATTATGATTCGATGCTAATTAAGTCCTGCTGAGTTAACAGTTTCATTCCTTTAACCAACTTGGTAACCAGCAAACACGGTGCCTCTGAATGTCTGAAAATCCAAGGCGGTGCAGGTCTTTGAGCCAACGTCACACGAAGGCGAGATGCTGACAGGGAAGGTAAGCTCCAGCTGCCACATGGATCAGAACATCCTAGATGACGCAAACAATGATCTACATGTTCCACGCTGAAGTCTGAAAGCAGATTTTTATTGAACTCCACCTGTAAAGTCTTCAAGTCTTACGTAGTCTGGAGAGAAATAATTTCATATGGGAGGAATTTAAAACAAAAGAAAACAAGGTCGCGATGGATCAAATCTCATCACAGTTCTGAGCAGCAGACGAAATGAAAGTTCAACTTTCAGTGCAACCACTGAGAACAGCAAATCTAATAATGTGTAAAGTACCAACAGAACCTATGTGCTTCCAGAACCAGCAACAAGAAAATCCTGTGCCTCTAAAATATGATGTGCAGAGCACGACACCGGACCTCACCCCGGCCGTCGGCGCACGCCGAAGCTACGGGATCTGTCAACATTCCGCTATTGAATTAAGCGGTGGTTCAATGAAGCAATGTTATTTCCCCTCAAACAGTTATTATGGGAAGGACTCTCCGACAGAGAGTCCCAGCTAATATAAAAGACCTTTTAGTAAGCTGGAAGGTTTGTAATGAAAACCTTGTGGAGCTGCATCAGTCAGACAGGTCAATAAGACCTGTCTCACACCATTACCCAATAAGCTTAAGATGTGTCAGGATTCAGAGCAGCCAGCTCAGACCCAGCCTTCGTCCTTCAGCGAGAGCAGAACCCAGGAATCAAAATTCAGATCGATAACCGGGCTCTAACCCCTGTGAGTATCAGCTACCTTCCACTTTCATGTCACCAACTATTTTCTTTTCTTCATCTCTTCTTTAGAAAGACATTTGACAGAATGGTGGCAGAATGAGCATCCAAAATGAGACCGTTAGAACCCAGAAGGCAGATTTGAGACTGGATCCATTTATCCTTTCAACGCGCTGCATTCATTCATGTGTAGCTTTGAGATTTTGAAGCTGCGTCCTCACTTTCGAATCCAACGAGAAGGAAAAGTAGAAAAAAAACAGCATCTGCGCAGCGTGCTGTCCTGTTAGGCCCTCCTTTAAAGACTCTCCCTCATGCACAGCTGATAGAAACACAGATCCAATTCCAAACCTTCTCTGTGGGTTATGCAAGTAGAACAAAGTCGGCCTCCCCACGGCAAAGAAAACAGCGCAGCAGAAGACCTGTCAGCGCGTCACCGTCGCCTCACATGATCAGATTAATAACTCATGAGAAGAGACGACTGTAGCAAAACACACCTCCACCGAAGACACTAGCGGATGTACGAGTGTGCCACGAGTACGGAGCCTGGAGGAACGTTTGGTTGTGTTGCTGATGTTAAAGGACAGGTCAGAGGAGATCCTGTGTTCACCCATTCATTGGTTTATAATGATCCACCAAATTTCTGAGTTCTGTGTTTTGGTCGCGCTGTGAAACACTGAACATGATGTCGAGAAAGAAGAAAGACGACATCGTCCTCAAAGCATTCAAGTCAAAATATGAGAGGACAAAACATCCAGGGCAGACTATTTTATTCTGAGACGAGGGCACAACAACTTAAAGACTTAAAAATGTACTTTAAGGACGGGGAAATTAACATCGTTCAAAATGAATGCAAATATATGCAGATTCCTCCTATCAGCCAATTTTCTGTTTTTTCCCCCTTAAACCTTTGGTCCTTTAAAACTGCAGGCAGACAAACAGCAAGCTGTTTAAAATTCATGAGACATTTATTTAATTCACCGGGCTGGGACCTTCCTTGACAACCTTTTACTTCTCCCCACTTGAGCGCTGCTCGTCTGGCTTTGGTGGGGCCTGTGCCGGCCAGGATGTGCGTCCATGACGGATTTCTCTCCTGCATCATTCGCATCGTTCTCTCGGGAACTTTGATCGGCGGAGTCACCCTTAGCGCGGCCCACGTGGAGCCTCTTGAACACCGCCGACATACTGGGTGGGTATAATTGGCTTCCCTCACATGCCGGAAAAACCATGAAAGTCCGACAAACCCCAATTTTGTCAGAATTACAGCAGGAAAAAATGCTGTTGAAGCCGAGTCTCATCTTAGCAGCTTCCATCTTCCTATGGAAGCTGACCCTTACTCCGTTCCAGGATCTGTCCATCGGTGAAAAAAAGACTAACGATACAGTTGCAAATGAGTAGTTAATTAAATGCAGATTTTATTTTTTTTTTATCTTAGGACTAATTAGTATTTTTGGAGTGTAATGTTTTTCTGACAGCCCCACTTCAAATGCAAATGTGGAGCGCCGTGGACGCGTTCATGCAAATCCGTGCCAACGACACACACCTTCCGACCTGCGAGGGTTTGTGTAAAAAAGCGACGTTCGCGACTCTGAAGAAGAATTCTAGAGTCACACTGCGATATCACAGGAACACTGATGGCGCCGTCCTCGCAGCGCCGCTGATGCTAACTCGGGCGTTTGATGAGGCTGCAACCGTGTCGCTGATTGCAGCTCTCGACAACCTAAAGGTTTGACAGGACTCGTTACAAATCCTCTGATTCGTCCACCCGTTTTCTCTTCCCTCCACGAGCTGCTGCCTGGTTCTGACTCTCTGGCCCGCCACTCTGCCAGCAACAGGGCGGGCCGAAGCCCAGCGGTCCGTCCAGTTGCTCGGCTGTGAGAACGGCACCAAGATGCAGCGAGAGGCACTGAACCGCTCAGTGTGGAGGAGCTTCTCTGGGATCCTACGGGTTCTTTTCTTTAGGTCCGAGCCGTGTAACAGCCCTTTGTGACCTCCCTCCTCCCCTGTGTACCAACCCCCTCAACAGGTCCCCGCTCCTTCCTTTGAGCTGCTCATCCTTCCGTGCTTCCTCTGCAAAGAAGAAACGCTGCTTTCCCACAATCCCCTTGATGGCACGGTCAGTGCTCCCTTCATTGACAACACTCCGGGGGAGGCGGGGGGGGTTCAGTGTAGCACGCATTCTTACACTTTTTGTTTTGGGTTTCTTACGCCTGTGAACATATGGTCCTGTGTGCTGGAAGGGGAGGCAGAGATTACAACAACAAACTCATCCCGTTGGATCTGCGTGTCACTGTGAGCGTTCTGTAAGAGGCAAATGCTGCTTAGGGTACCTGCAAATAAAGAAGGTCTTTAACCCTCAGAGTTGAGCAGATTTGAGCCATCTGTTTTGAAGGGGCTTAACCTCCGACTGTCCTTCACTGTCTGAAGTCGACGACCAAACAGGAGCGCTCACTCGTGAACAACGGCACTTCTCCAGGTTTTGCTGAGTGCACTTACCAGAGATGGGCCATATGTCTCTAAAAAGGCTGCTGCGTAATGGTGGGTGGCCCATATGGAGCGTTACTATGGCAACATACCAACCTTACGCACCGACATTCTGGAATCCTAATGGGTTCCAACCTTTAAATGGTCAATTTTGTGCATTTGTGGATAGTTGTGGGGGCTGTTCAGTGTGGTTTATAGTACGAAGCGGCAGTAATGTAGGTGTCACTCGATTTCTGATATTTATCCTCCATCATCCAGGGGTAATTTAATTGATGTGAAATAAATTGGCTTTCTTCACCATTTAAAAACAATGCTCAGTGAAGGAACACAGCGCTTCTGTGCCTGCGGGATGGTTGACAGGTGTCAGAGGGATTGGGAGCCATGAAAGGCAAATGTCAGAGTAAAGTGAGGATTACACTGTATTACTTTTTGAATATTTTTCAGAGGCTGGTGAAGGAGTAGTAATCTGTGGTGGACAGACCCCATCTGGCCTGACAGCAGCTTAGTTCCACCGAGTTCTGCCCAAAAGGAAAATTCACCAGGCCAACCGTCTCCCGGTCCACCAGAGACCTACATTTTCTTCCTATTTCCTACTTCTAATGGCTCTAGTTCATCCCCACGCCACACCGTCTCTGGCCTGTGACCAAAGGAGACAGTCTTTGTCATGAGGGGGGGGCGGGATCGCAACGTCAAAAAGCCGCCATGCAAAAACAGCCAGCTGAAGGCAACTGTGAGACACGTAGCGCCTGCTGGTTCCCCCCATTTTCAGAACTGTCTGGAGCCTGTGGCCATAATAGCAGCGCGTTTGATGTTCTTCCTCATTTTGTCTCCGATTCCACAAGTGAAAGGGAAAAAATTGCTTTGCCATTCTGTTTTGCTTTTATTTAATTCTGGTGGACGACATGAATATTGCAACACAGACGCGCAGCAACTCTGACAGCGTTTTCTATAAAACACCGAAATGTTCAAACGAGGCGTTAAAAGTTTAGCTTTGATACATTATGCAAGTTCATAATGATCCCGACGGTGGCTGCAGTGCACGTTTTCCCGCTATAAGTGAGGAAAATGAAGCAGCATGGCAGATTATCACCGCCATGACACCTTCATGAATGGAAACCCAGAGGAACACCCAGAATTCCATGTGTCACGGAGATAATCATCAGATCAGAACATCTCTCCTCGCGCCTACAGTAGTAAACACACACTGTTGCCATAGTAACTGGCCCACTAAGGTCTGAGGATGATGCCACCTGAACTCTGAACCAACTCCACGTTTACCTGGCTTCAGTGACGATCCAGCCACGTGGTCTCGCCCCAACGGTTCGCCTTCGTATTCCAATCAGTTCGCCATGTCTCCGACTGGAGATTGCCCCTTTTGCCCCAGCATTATGGTCTGTTTCGCTTGCACTGCTGTCGTCCTCTTGATAGCTCCAGTGACTAACCGTCAATCGACCACCTGAAATGAACTTCTCTCCGCTTCAGTTTTACCTGAAGTTCAGAGGGAACTGACCCCGTCCGTCCAGCTGCTTCAGAGCCCCCCCAAAATGGACCCCCAAAATGGACACGCTGTGAAAACCTTTGTCTCGAATGAGTCTTTCAGTCTGCTGCGGTGGTGTACAATTTTTTTTAAAAGCCTCTGGAGAACAGGCTGGTCCTGGTCCTGCCCAGTTATCTGTTGGGCAAAGCGCGCTAGATTAAAAACCACTGATCGCATAATTAGGTTAGATAGTGTAAAAGGATGTTCTGTGTGCCCGACCGTCAGAGCTCGGTGATAAATGGGAGCCAAAACTGGCAGCTTTAAACAGTGGCTTATTGACTATGGGCAAATGGCTCATCGATTCTTTGATTATAGCACTCTGTTGTGATTAGTTGATCAGCTGAGTGGATACGGAGCTGAAATCTGAGCCTCTGATCCGGGGACTGGTACTGAAACACGAGACTGGAAGATTAATCAGGAAATATTGACCGTTTCGGGACGATAACACACCCTGCAACTGTGAGAACGGAGCAAAAAACAAGTACCGATGACAGACGTTGGGAGGGGTGCGTAATGAGGTTGCCCTTGTCACAAATACATCTTCAGCCTTTCAATGCGTGTTGACAGCCACAATATGAGGCGTAATGGTGGAGCTTTCTAGGATCAAATTAATTCAACCCTCATGAAAACTTTATGAACACACTCCCAGGGCCTGAATATAAATCTGTGTGTGTTTTTGCCGTTAATGCAGAGTGGAGGCAGACGGCTGCATCAGAGTGCAAATGTCATGCTAGTATTTACCTACTTCACGCACATTAACCTGCAATAAATGATAAGATGATTACATCATCCGCCACACTAAAAAAAAAAAGAAAGGCTAACGGCAATTTTAATAGGTTCAAGTAGAGGAGCGGGCCGGGCTGGCGGTGACGGGGAGTCTGCTTATCTTTCTTCGGCTGAATGGAAAATTGAACTTAAACCATGGAAAACAAACCGAGACCAGTACGGAGGAAGGAATCTTCCCCACGGAATTTCCCTGTGCAAGAGCATTTTCCCCACAAATACGTCAGGCCATCTGCAACCTCGAGGACCCGCAGCGGGTTTGAATGCAGCAGGTAAGGTAAGGCAGGTAAGACAGAAATTGGACTGTAATCACTTAATCTGGGTGACAGAGAAGACCCAGTTTAAACAGCATCTCTGCTGCGCTGCATCATTGCATACATGGCAACCACTGTGTCCAGTTAATACAGACCAGTCTAAACACCATCCCAGCATACATGGCAACCACTGTGTCCAGTTAATACAGACCAGTCTAAACACCATCCCAGCATACATGGTAACCACTGTGTCCAGTTAATACAGACCAGTCTAAACACCAATCCCAGCATACATGGCAACCACTGTGTCCAGTTAATACAGACCAGTCTAAACACCATCCCAGCATACATGGCAACCACTGTGTCCAGTTAATACAGACCAGTCTAAACACCATCCCAGCATACATGGCAACCACTGTGTCCAGTTATTACAGACCAGTCTAAACACCGTCCCAGCATACATGGCAACCACTGTGTCCAGTTAATACAGACCAGTCTAAACACCATCCCAGCATACATGGCAACCACTGTGTCCAGTTAATACAGACCAGTCTTAACACCATCCCAGCATACATGGCAACCACTGTGTCCAGTTAATACAGACCAGTCTAAACACCATCCCAGCATACATGGCAACCACTGTGTCCAGTTAATACAGACCAGTCTAAACACCATCCCAGCATACATGGCAACCACTGTGTCCAGTTAATACAGACCAGTCTAAACACCATCCCAGCATACATGGCAACCACCGCGTCCAGTTAATACAGACCAGTCTAAACACCATCCCAGTACTGAGGCGTGTAAACACTTTATTAAATATCAGCGCAACCCTTCACACATTATTGTTAAACTAAAATGCTGGAATAGGTACGTCTGAAATGGATTCTTCCCAACGCGCTACAGTTTGGTTGCTGTGTAAAAATGTTACCGTTGGCGAGCCTCTGCACAACGGAATAGATGCATCCATTATTTTTAAAAGTGGAGTGGGGAAGCTAAGGCCTGCATTAAATATGCAAAAGAGAAACATAATGGATTTAGCAGGAGGGACGCTTGGAATTTCTTCATGCTGGTGAATTACTGGGGGTTGAAATGAGGAAAATGAGTTATGGAGCATTAACCTCTTCGTTCGTCATTATCCCCCCTCTCATGCTCCGGCTGTTTGTCCGTCAGTGTTTCACCGTCTGTCTCCTTCGGTGTTGGGTTACACATCGCTTTAAAGACACAGAAAGTGTCCGACGCTCCCCGAACGCACCCTTTCTTGACATGGCCTCTCGGGGTCCTAAGAGCAGGACAAAGCAGCACCTTGATGATATCACCAATATTAGGTTTCAGAGGAGTCCTCGCCCGTCAGGTGAGAGGGCGGCGAGGGAGGGAGGGAGGGAGGGTTGGCAGGAGAGGCCAGCAGGGCTGATAAGGATCTTTTTGTCCCAGAGTGATGAACCACACCGCCAGGTCACCGTCCTGGAGAACGGCCGGGTGTGAGGCATTTTTCACCCGTAGGAAGGTGTTGAGACGCTGAAGGGTGATGTGGAGAGAGCTATCGAGTTACGGCCACGGGGAGGGCGGGGGTGCACGTTTGCGTGATGGCCTGAGGCGTCTGGAGGGCAGTAGAAGGGCCGGTGGCTCACGTCTTTCTCCAGCCGACCCGGCTCTGCATCATAGGCGCGACACCTGCCCTCACAACAACACTTAGCAACTCAGAAGGCTGAACGCTTGATGGAAAACAACAATAATCTTTTTAGGAGGAATGAAAAATGCTTCGCTGTTAAAAACCCTCTTTGCTAAAGAACTTCAGGCAACATCTGCTCCCACTAACTGTGAAAACTAATGAGCTCGCCGGCTTCCCAGTAAGATCTTTTGTTCCACCTCCTGATAATTCCTTGCAAGTTTCCTTCTTTGTCCACTCGTTGCTAATTCAGCACTTCCTAATCTAAAGTTGCTGATAACCATCCAGTGGCACAAAGAAAAGCCTGAGGTCTACCTCGCTTTTACAGGGAGATAATGGTGCGAGATTAAATAAAAAAGACTCTGTATAATAATTCATTAGTCTGAAAATGTCCTATTGCTCTGCCAGCATTGAAAAATGGATTTATTTGTCACTCCCAGAAATAAGATTAGCCCAAATTAAAGGTTCTTCGGAGTTCGGTCCTGCAGATTTTCAGCTGTGACGGGAAAGAATAAAACACCTCAAGGCCAAAATCCAAACATATGCAAACAGCAAAATTAAAATATGTCAAAAGTAACTGACGGAAACAAGTTCTTCATTTTGGCCAAAACAGTTTTATCAGCTCCGCATTTTTAAGACAGGGTTGCATTTGCATACTAATACTGGTTTCATTGGAACGTCAGGACAGGAGTGACAGGCTTGATAAACAGCACAAACACAACGGCTCCAAGGCCTCATTATGGACCAGAAAACACTAATGCAACAAAAATAGCATCCCGAGGCCTTTGGGGACCAGGCCAGTTAGCAGATAACACACAAAAAAGGATTTAATTGATCCTTTTACAGTAGTGCTACGGCATTCGTTGCTTTTGGAATTGTTTTTTCTGATCAGAAGTATTGGCCAATGATTTTATTTGATTTTCCTACCGAGGGGCCATTACGGTGGCGTCCTGAGAGCTGCTTTCATTTGCCGTCTCATTTATTAAACATGCAGCTTATATTAAGAGGCAGCTGTAAACAGTCAGCTCGTTTAGAAATGTCTCGGGAGTGTAGCCATCAGCTATTTATCTTCCACCTCCTGGTCTCTGGCTGTGGCCCCCGTGGAGAGAAAACATCTCCTCGGTCACAAACGTATGAAGGAATGTTTCAAATGTGCAATCACTCCTGCACCAGCAGGAAAAATCAGTGTTTAGGTTTGTTTTTTTAAAATCTTCGTTCGAGTTGCCAACAAGCTGCAGCCTCACGAGGGAGGAACGTCCACCTGCTTCTGGAGGAGCTCAGCTACATGCTAAAGTGGGAGATTTGCCACAAAAAGGTCCCCTAATTTTTCCTCCTCTCTTCGAGGTTTCTGCCTCGTGCACGGTGCCCATGGGACACGGCGCCGCGGAGCCGGCAAAGTTGGCTAATTGAAAAAGTAAACCGTGTCAAACTTAAAACCAAAGCAATCAAAGGTTAAGTGCATGATAAAATACATTTCCTACTAATTGCCACAGAATCCATTTCCCTAATGAAGTTCAGATGCCACCCTGATGCGGGCAGGTGCCCCTTAGAGAGCGAGTTAGTGTTGTAGTGCTCTGAACTAATGAAATATCACCTGGGCTCTTGACCACCAACATTCTCCTTTTTCAAAAACATCTTCTCTCTTCTGGATAATGAATGCTGATATTTTACATGTTGCGCAACAGACGTGCAAAGGCCGACGCTGACGTCCAGACGAACTCTGAATTACAGGTAACGGATTCATTATGAAGAAATGTAAAAGCAATAATACAGTTCAGATGCTCAGGCCACATCAAAGCCCAATAGTTCAGTAATTTATGCTAAATAACTGACAATCTCGTGGAAAAGTGGGAGCATTCGGGCATCGACATCATCCGTCTCTGGAGCTTCACAGATATTCAATAAGAAAACAGACAACAAATAAATAACTGCCTCGTTAAAGTTTTGTCGCACCTCGCTACCTGTTGAACGCTCAATAATCCTCCGACGTGGCACAAAAAGCCGATAAAATGCAGATTAGGTTGAGCTTCTGCGCCCTGTAGCAGACCACATAAAGAACGTGTTAACATCTAACGTTGGGGTGTGGGAGTGATGGCTGAAATGTCAGCTGGTGTTTTACAGCCTAAACACAGCTGATCATAACGAGGCTCTCAGAGGACGGCGGCCATGGCTCCTCCTGTGTGTGTGTGTGTGTGTGTGTGGGGGGGGGGGGGCGTTCTTCCTGGACGCAGCTACAAAGCAGGTCTGGGTCTGTTTTCCTCAGCTTGACAGAACCTGCAGCATGACTGATGATCCAGTGGCAGCCTGCATGAGTCCAACAGAACAATGAATCCGTGTTCTGGTCACCAGCCGCTCCGGACATGGAAGCAGAATTCTGAGCTTCCAGAAGTCAGAAATGAGTCCGTTTTCCAACCCCGCCGAGCACTTTTCTCTGGATTCGATACAGAGCGGCAGCAGCCGGCTGAGCGCCACGTTAGGTAGCGAAGGAATTGTTGGTCAGCGTCGCCGCTTCTTTTCACGCCATTTATTCTGGATCAGGAATCTGGAATAATACCTTTCCTACTTTCATGTTTTCTTCTCTTTTTGATGCCTTTGTGCTTAGAATTACAATCATCATGCTGACTAATCCTTTTTTAGTCAGGATTAGTTCCTCAGAGATGATTTTTGGAGGTGACCAACTTCTTTAAGCAATAAAACAAAAACAAAGAGCCAAACGGTGGAAACAACAACGAGCGTTGCTCATTGCATGAGCTGAAAATGTGATTTTGATGGATTTCTGTCACTTCAATTGTTTGCTCACATCTTGGAACGATTAAAATGAATGTTGGTTGGGCCTTTAAAGATGATCCAGAGCTGCACAGAACTTTGTACCAACGCAACATTAGGCAGAAAACCTGACGATGCCGATGCACCCACGAGCCTCTCAGCAGGTCCAAAACCAATCGTCCTGCTCAGTTAATCCATCGCTCTCAACGTTTACAAAGGTGGCAAAAAGAGAGACGAGGTTTAACAGCAGATACACAGGGAAGCTCGTGAGATCCGATAATTACCCCAAAGGCAGCAGCCTATATAATGGCGCTAATGCTAAAATTACAACGCCGCTTTATCATCCGCTCGTAGACGCGAGGAGGCTTTTTAGTCACGACTGAACGATTTTCTGATGCCAGCAGATCAATCACGACTCACTTCTACACTTCTGTGATATAACAGAAGAGAACTGGAGCAGAACAGCGCGGGGAAGCACCAATTAGGATGAGTTCTAGCGACTGGCAAATATAATTAGGTGCAACTTGATTGTAACCGCATCATTAGAAAGTGCAAACAATCGTTTTAAGGCTGTAAAAGCTGCGCTGCTCTCGTTTTTCTTGGACCCAAAACTTGTCTTTAGCCATGCAGAATACTAAAGAACTGAATGGTTGCACCTTGATAAACATCCCTCAAATGAAAAGAGGTGCATGTTCAAGGGCCCCGCGGGGCCCCCTGGGGAGTCACACGGCACCTGAGTACCAGGGGACACGGGGAATTCAACTGGGCAGCGTAGACAACAACATCCTGCTCAGACTTTCATACCTGTCGGGACCTCTTCTTATTTATTTCCCCCCCGCCCCGCCCCCCGCCGCCACTGCCTGGCAGCATCTCAAAGCGTCCCTATTAATACACAGTCTTTTGCACCTCGTCTTCGCGTCTCTATAAGTGGCACAATTCAGGACCAAAAAAAGCGAGAGGAGGAACACAAGATTTTCTCCCTTACTGCACTTTTTCCTCATCCGCTTTCATCCGGAGCAAATCACATCCTTACAAATCAGTGGGGGACGGAGGATCACTTCCTAACAGCTCATATCAAAGAGAGGACTCTGCGGAAGCTGGTTAGGAGCCGACGGTTTAACAACCAGACTTTCAGCCACTCGAGGTATAATTAGTTTCACGCTTATGCTGAAGCTCAAGACAATAATGCGGCAACCCAGATAAAGAGGGAGTTCCTGAGCAGGTACCGAGCACCAGCTTTCTTAACTCTGCTTAATTTGACCTATTTACCCGTTTATTGTCATCAAGATAAGCTGTTAATGCACCAGGATGCTTGCAAGAGCTATTTAAACTATGTTCAAAACTTAAAGGAGGGTTTATTTTCCACCTGCCATCGAATCCCAGCGCCTCCCAGGGTTGGGACCTCTGTTCCATCACACCAACCGTCTTCACCTCATTTGGGAGCTTAATCTGATTTGTTTGTGCACGGACATGGGACAAAGATTCTATTAAAGAGATTAAACTGCTTCCGTAGCCAGCTGAAGCATCAAAGGCCGGTCAAATTGCCGCCGCTTACTCCAGTGGGCTTGGCTAAAGTCACTTATTTGTCCATTTCATCATGCTAATGGCAGCAGCCCATCATCCCATTACAGCTCCACAGCTGAGCGAGGTTAAACAAATGCATTTTGTTTGAGGTCGAGCCGCCTCCATGTCAGGTCCTGAACGCCCCCCCCCCCCCCCCCCATCCCCCCGTACATTAGAAGAGATCATCAGCTTGTCTATAGCTGCTCTACTTGGGCGACCTTCTGGACCCTGCTGCATTAACCACCTCTAAGCTCCGCTCCAGCTCCACGCCTCCCCGTGTCTGGGAAATCCTCGCGGTGGTGGCGCTCCATCAGCACCTCCGGTCGACCAAATCTCGCCGCGTTGATTAGCAGCTCTGACTCAATGTTCAGTGCGAGAAGCAAACGTTACATTTGTGGAATGCTCAACACTCCAACCGGGGTCTCTAACAAACACAGTCGTGCTCGTAAATGAGTCCAGTGGCGTCCTGGCTGTGCAAAACTGATGGCCGTTCATTAGGACTCATTGTGCGCTGGGTGGTTACATTAAACACCAGCTTGTAAGCTGCAAACCCGTGGAATATAATAACTCAATCAGGCTTAATAGACTCATATCAGCCAGACGTTTCACATAAAGCTCACCGTTAATCATAGCCAACAGGACCTAGCCTCGTCTCTATTACCGTTCCGCTGAATGGAGG
Organism: Takifugu rubripes; assembly: GCF_901000725.2. NCBI lineage: Eukaryota > Metazoa > Chordata > Actinopteri > Tetraodontiformes > Tetraodontidae > Takifugu > Takifugu rubripes. The sequence continues at coordinate 15,521,114 of NC_042288.1, forward strand.
TCTTTGTCTATAATGAGTCCACATTCCCTAAGCCCTACAGTAACCACACAATCACTTGTGTCAACAGAAGGAAAATTTATCTCGCAGTACGTCCAGTTGGCCCTTCATTAGCATACGCAGAGCGCCAGCCCCCGGAGAGCCGCTGATGGAGCTCCTGTATTTGCCGGGAGTGTTTTCAATATGGCCGCACAATAGCTGAAGGATTTTCAATTAAAAATCTCACCAGGTCATTTCTTCAGACCGAGAGGGCACCGACCGCTTCTCCAACCCACCCACGCTGTCGCGGGGTTGATTTTGGAATATCTGTCAATTATCTGGACCCGAAACCATCTGAAATCACGTTCCTCCCATTTTCTTAAGCCCACAAAGTCCTGGAGGAGCCGCGTTTCTCCTGCCTCAGCGGTGATCTTTCAAGGCCGATCACGGATCAGATCAGTAGGAACCCGGTCCCTTTTTTGGTGCTGTTAGCATGGCAACGCACCCAAGTCCACACGGTAACAACCGATGCCTCGTTTCAGCAGTTTGTACGTTCATTATTTGCATCCTTTTGAGTCCACTCACATTCCTAAACCCTTAATTTAAATATTTAAGAAAGCCGTTTATTAAAAAGCACTGAACGTGTATCAGGAGGCAAAACATGAAAATCATCTGAGCACACAAACAGCTGAAAATAATAAAAAGAAAAGTGTCCTCGGGATGTAGACTGATGAGTTGGATGCATCTAAGAACAGTAATAACAGAGTTGGCATGATTTATGTTAAACTGCCTCCTCCAGATTTATTCCCTGACCAAACAGCCAAACTTCTCAAAGTTTAGGAGCAGGGAGAGAAACATGGGTTCATTTAAAATGCATCCAAAATGGCCAGTTGAGAGCTATATTTATGAGCACAGCCCCTGGTTCCCCAACTTTGAGAGAAACTCATACGTGCTCACAAATATTGAATGAAGTGCCCTGGGTTATAGGAATTGTATTCTCATTTAAAGCTATGCAGCAAACATCACAGCCTTTCATTTCAGTTGCTTAAGGTCTTCTTATGTGGAAGGATGTTTCGCTTTTTCTCTGTTTAGCAAACAGGAGACCAGCGGGGAAGATGCAATTTCCTATCTCATTAAGAATTCATATTCTTGGTGGAATTTGGAGGGAAATTTAGTCACAGTAATAGCAAACTAATTCATTGCAGCAACAACAGGGGCACATATTCAAGGATGCTTCATATTAACCAAGGCGTGCCCTCTCAAAAGAGAGGTTGTCTGCCCATCTGCCTCTACCCTAACCTGTGCTGGGGCTGTTGCCGCGGCAGCAGGCCTGTTACAGAGAACATAACTCATTAGTATTTCAGCCAACGTGCACGCTTTCCCTGCTCTGTGTGCACGGCTTATTTGCTTCTGCAAAGCTTGACAATTCTTGTAGGACCAGAGATTAACTGAAACAAATCCAAAATGAAGTACGAATGGAGACCAACGCTGGGGGGGGGGGCAACAGCAGCGGGAGAGCGGGCTGGAGCTCAGACAGGAGCGCCGCGGAGGACAGCGGATCGCCTGCTGGCGATCACGCCGGGCACGCCGTCCGCGTGGTGGCGAGACGCAGTCGGCCGTCAGATTTCTCCCGCCGCTGCTTCTGCCGCCTAATAAACACTCACTCTTTGCCCATGGCTCCTCATCCCCGCACAGATCAAAGATCTCACCCCATCTTTGTGCATAAGATGGACGGGCGCAGGGGCTGGAACATTCAAAAGATGCTCTGCATGTCTGGAACCCCGCGCGACGCAGCAGACTTGTTGCCATCTTCTCAAACCCCCCCCCCCCAAAATAGACCAAATGGCAAAAACAGACTCTAAAAGAGATTGCTTGATGTTTTGGCATTTTACGGCCGCTACCTCAGACGCTTCTGAACGTCTATGAAGAGGAAGCAGCAAATGAAAATAAAAACTAATCATTTGAAAATGCAGAAGCAGCCCCATCCTCCCACCTCTCAAACTGCTCCCTGGGACGTTCTTTAGAGTAACAGTGCCCCCTGCCGGCCACCCACCATATAAGCAAGGGTGCTGCGTCCACATTTGTTGGTTACCTGTTAAATCAAAGTTTGGTTTTTCATATTCATTAAATCGCATAACACTAAAGTCATGGCACACAAGGACGGTTTTGTAACATTTCCACATTCAAAATAATCACCCTGTGCTATTTTTTAACTAATACCAACAGTAAATGTTGATGTGGTCAACATTTCACCCTTTTCTGTCAGACATCCTTCCTCAGGTGTGGAGAGGTCCCCACCTCGTTTGTGTGGGACAAAGGAGTAAACCAACAGAAGGTGTTGAGAGGCTCCTTCAGAACAGCCCGCGCGTGAATACATTCCCGGTTCCTAACAAGCCTGATGGATGAGGTCCGGTGTGTGCGCGGCAGAACGCGGCGAGGTGGAGATTAGCAGAACAGAAGCAGCAGAAGGCGGCTCAGAAGAAAAACAGGGACAAACAAAGGCTTCCTGACCTTGACAATGACAACTAAATTCCCTCCCCACAGGTATTGGAGCTGAATGAGTGCGTTCCTGTTAAATATTGGCCAGCGTTCCTCACACACAAAGAGTGACTTTCATGGCCCTGACAAGACTGTGGTTATCTGTCTGCTTAATGGGTTTTGTCAAGGGGACCTGGGTTAAGGTGGTGAAGGCGTGGCCAAGGTCACGCTACGTTAGAGTGGGAAGAAAACAAAAGTCAGACAAAGTCGGCAGCCAAAGCAACGGGAGGCGTTTGTGCCGACCAGATACGCCGAGAAAGACTCCCATCGTTAGCTTCCATTAGCCCCGCCCCCTCCCAGAGAACAACAATGGTGAACCTGTTTGAAGCAGAGACAAACACCGACTAAATACTCCGCCTGGTTCAGGGGCTGCTCCGTCCCTTCAGTTGATATTAACACGCTGGGTCGTGGGGGGGAAAAGGCTCGACTGGCGCCGCATCCCCCCTTAAAGATGATGCGATTACGGGGAGACGCCGGTGCAGCCCTCTCACCAGAGTCATTTCACTGTTCAACAGAGCAGCACGCTCCCTCACTCACACACATCGATTTTCATTCTTAATGTGACAGTGTAGCAATCACAAGTTTGCTCCAGAAGTTACAACCGTCCTCAGCGTCAGCCTCAAGCGTGCGCCTGTGCATCGCCGTGCACAACAGGCAGCGAAGGGGAGGAGCTAGTTGCTCCCCGAGGTCACGGTTCTGGGAGCGAGCGTGCGGAGGAATAGGAACGCAGCGCCGGCGTCTCCGGGGGCTGCGCGTGTTGAGCCTCCTCGGCCTGACAGAGAAGCTAATGGAGAGTTTACACCCGTGAGATCTTAAACAGCGGGGGAGCCGATCCAAAAGGCCAAAGCTTCGTTAATCGTTAAGAGACGTAAAAACGTGAAAGAGGAATCACAAATGGGACGCCGCTGTTTGGCCTTGGAAAACTCCACGACAACGGCTTCAAAAATAAAAAAAAGATCTGAACGAAGCCAAATGAATCTGACAAGTGCATTAGCATTGACAGAGCAGGAGAGCGTGATATTCCGAGTCAGATCTCAACAGGAAAAATGAAGCTTTTGTCCATTTAGAGGAAGCTGGAATGAAAAATGTGTGTTGGATTCAGGCAGAGCAAAGACATCGCCGGCGAGCTCAGACGGCCCCTGGAGCACAAGGCCGAGCTAGCATCCGTGCTAGCATCCGTGCTAGCATCCGTGCTAGCATCCGTGCTAGCAACCGCGATCATCCCCAGAACCCTGCAGATCCGCCTGGCTCGTTGCAGTATTCCAGTCAGGTCAGACGAGGCCAGGTGACCTTCTGCGGGGTACATTATGCATGAACCGTGAAGGTAAACAACGTGTTCCCAGTCACGCCACCCGCGATCGATGTCTGGATTGGCCGCGTTTCAAAGAGAAAAACTTGTAAAAGTCAACCTCCACCGGCCCAGAATTTCCTCGCCGTCGCAGGAGGCCGCGCTCGTCAGCCGGTGACGGCGGCCGTGGAATCCGGACAGCAGTGACTCCTTAATAGCGTTCACGACCGAATCGCTCCGCTCGCTGAATTGGCTCCTGTAAAGCAATGATCTCATCCAGAGAGCAGTGGGTAATGGATTAGGAGTCAGCGCAGGTTTATAATTAGAACAGCCATCACGAGATGACAGCACCCCCCACCCCCACCCCCCCCGCGCTTCGTACAACCATCTGAATGTTAACCAGAACCGCAATCAGAGTAAAAACTGAAGACTAAACTGTTGATACGTTCACGTTCCCTCCAGGAAAATCGCTTCAATGTGGGCAAAAGACACTGAAGTGGCTCTAACGTCATTTTACCTGAGGCGGCGGCGGCGGCGGCGGGCTAATGAGGGCCCTCTGATAAAGCGGGCCCATCTGCCGGCGCCGCTTCTGAACGTCATGACTCCTCACCTGCAGTTTGCACGCCGTCTCAGCAGCCTGCTCGTGCACGCTCTCGGGCCAGGTGACAGTGTGAGCACATCTCCCATCTCCAGCCAAACAGAATTAAGGGAGAATTAAAAGCCAATGAGCCCAATAATTAAACTTTAATGGAGGACATAAAGCACGGCGACACCCTCTAAAGCCAATCGGCGGTCTCCATAACAGCAGGGCCGAGCTGGCCCTGAAACTATCAACGCTTCTGCTCTGCCAGCCAGAAACTGCTGCTGTCGCAACAGAAGTCCCGTCAGACAAATCTCCCATGAGCCTTTGCTTTATGCTGTATATAAAGCTGTGAGGGAAGAGAAATAAACCCCGATGTCAGGTACACTGGGTACGCTCCGTGTTTGAACAATTGATCCTTCACTCCAAACTTCCCACAATTCTTCAGGCCAGATTCCAACGCCATCAGGAGAGGATGGAAGTCCTGCTGCGCCGAGATTGGACCCGGTGTTGAGATCAAAGGCAAGAAGTCCAACAGACAATCTATAGATTTTATCAGCGCGTCACCAACATCCGCAACATCCTGTTTGTTCACATTCTCCAAACTATTATTCACACAGTTGCCACGATACAGACGGGTTTGGGAACGTAAAAAGAAGGGAAAACAGATCCGGCAGCACTGATTTATAGAACAATAACAGCATTTTGTGAAACATGTGCCAAAACACTCACTTTAAATTCCCCCATCACAATTCACAGCTAAGCTTTGGTGCAATTCCAGCGGTGCAGCCTCAGAGACGTTAGCGGCCTCTGTGGCGGCACCATCAGAACCCGGGCAATCACACGGCCCATTTCTGTAATCACACAACACCGTCGGCCAACGTGCCTCCTTCATCCGTTAGATATCGAGCTGGCAATAAAAAGAGGGCGTTGATCTATAGGTGCAATTTGCTCGATATCGCTGACGTCTTACATAAACATGAGAACAGATTCTATTTTAACCTCCGCAGAGCTTCAGTCAAACCTTTAGAATACATGTGCATCTCCAAAAGGTTGATAAAGGAGGAGACATTTATGTTCCAGGTACCCGTCGCCATCACGGAACAGAACAAACCAACAGAGACGGAGACCAGGTGGAACAATGATGGAGAATGTCGTGACATTTTATCCTCCATAGTGGAACCATTTGCATAATAGATTTAATTCATTAGCCATATCCAACAAAGCAGTCTTTGCTTTGCATCTATTAATTTTGCATAAATTATAGAAGATCCATTTCACACAGGATGCTTTGTGAGCAGTAATGTGCACATTATTACAAATGCCACCAGGGGACAAGGAAGGTATGAAACATTCAGAAACAACTCAGGTGCAGCACAAAGTTCCACTTTAAATCTGGTGCAAAATTATCCCGAGCGTCTTCTGCAGGAGTCAAAGTTAGAGCTGTGTGTGTGTGTGTGTGTGTGTGTGTGTGTGTGTGTGTGTGTGTGTAGGTTGTGACTTCAGTAAATTATATAACAGTAGATTTATAAAAACACACATTCTACATCGTCACTTTCGTCCCACAAAACCCCTCAGGATATGTGATGCAACAGATGCCCATTAAAACACACATCTAATCAATACTAATTAATAAAGCGCCGCTTATTATCGTCCGTCTTTAACCTTGTGTTTGATTGGCGGAGGCGTGCAGGAGTACAACCCACCTACAGCTTCAACACTTCAGAACATCACGGTAAACATTTAAGCATCAAAGCATCAAAGCCGTGGTGTTTTCGGAGTAGCAGCACTTCTGCACTCCTGCCAGCAGAGGGCAGCAAACCGCCATTCGAGTGCTGCTCTTCTTCAACGCAGAACAAGTAGGTCCAGAAGAATGAAGTCAAACCCTTACCAGCATTGACTATGGCGTCCACCTCCAGGACAGTGATGTCTCCTTTGTAGAGAGACACTTTATCGCTCAGGCCCCCTCCTTCACCCGTTAGCTCCGGCTCCTCCTCTTCCTCATTAACTAAAAAGAGAAACTTTGCATTAAATATGAAACATACATATTCATTTATGGGCCATTTCGGGGACTCCGTCCATCATCCATTACTGAAACCATCAGAAGTGCTCAGGCACTAGCAGATTCTTTATCATCACTTTGTGGTTTATAGTGTGAACTCTGCTGTGGCTTCGTCCTTATTGGCCTAACTCCAAAGAAAAGGGGGTAAGAAAGCAAGAACATGATGTGTGCACAGAGGTAGAAGTGGAACAACTGAACTCACATCTATTTTCCTGTCTCCAGCTGGGAATCTTCTCCAGGGGCACAAAGTCCTGCCGACGGTACTCCTTGCGTCTCTCATCCTGATCCAGACGAAGCATCCTCTCTGTGAAGGTGACCACCATTTGAAAGTGTATTTAAAAAGTCCTCCACGTGCACAGAACCCGCAGCAGCGCTCCCGCATCTGGACTCGGCGCCACTGGGCCTCGTCGCCACCACGGCGCCAGTGAGCGTGCAGCAGCGGGAGCGGGAGCGGGAGCGGCGCCGTCCCCTACGGATGGGCTTAAACCAGCACGGCTGCTCCCGACCCTCCATCTTTGGCTGGACGTGGTCGGGCTTCTCTACTCAAACTGCCTGGCGTGCACAGGCGGCGCCCGGTTGGAGCTCCCCGCTGGGAGGCTCCGGCCTGTTGCGCAAGCCTCGCTGCACGCTGTGAACTGGTTGTTCCGGATCAGCTCCACGCTGACCCGCCCCTGCAACAAGTCTGATAGGACTTTTTTTAATAGCTTGCCAAAGACTATAAACTGTGCAGTCTATGGATTTTGTGATGTAACGGCGTATTTTAAGCTAGCTGTACCTACTTTAAGACCACAGTTACGCAACCTTTCGTTTCTGTGGTCTTCTCCAACACGCTCCAAGGGTAACTGGCTGACACCCACGTTCCTGCTGCGTGGCAGATCATGTTCTCAGAGATGTACATGGTGAGAGTGACCCTCGCAGCTGGACGGGCTAATCGTGGGGAGGGCTGCCAGTAACGGGCAAAAGCATGAAGCCATTTTTATTAAAGGACCTGAAGGGGAAGGTTTATCGGTGTACAGGGTCGGTGGTCAGCATCAGCCAGCGCCAAAGGGGCTAAATCTGAAGACTAAAGTGGTGGGTCAGCAGATCTACAGAAAAGAAGTACTAAACATCTGTGCTTCTCAAAGAACCAGAGATTAGGACTCTTTATGTGGTTTAAGACAACTTTCTTAGCTTAGATTTCCAAAGGCTATATTCAAGCATAATGTTTGTTCTTTCTTTTACAAATTTTAGTATCTAATTTTGAATCAAATGAGTTCTTTTCTACTTGATTTCTGGATCAGAGAGCAACTATTTCCTTCATGAGAGGATCAGAGGATCCGATGTGAATGATCAGGATGAATGTCTGAGAAAAGGATTTTGGTGTGTGTCCAGGATTATTCCCAGGAAAAAATTAATGATATATAACAAACACAAAGTGTACAGATTATGGAGTTAATTGTAAAGTTTGACTTTTTCTTTTGGGCCATTTTTAAAGCCCTTCGCATGTTTCAGGAGCTCTGAGAGATTTAACTCACTGTGGCGTGATCGCTCTCTACCAGCTCATTAGGGGTTTTACCAATAATCATAATTCTAATTATGATGAGGATTGGATTAAATTGAGCCTGAGGCTCTAAATGACCCAGGGGTCACCTGGATCCAACCTGAGGCTCGTGGATGTGGCTGCAAAACTGAAACTAAAAGCTAAAACTTCATCAGATTAGCAACAGTCTGGAGTTTTAGCTGAAGCAAAGTTCTCTCCCTTCAGGACGTGATCAGAGGCTTACTGATGCTACTCATGGTGTCTTTATTCCCAACTATTCCCGAACAACAGGTCTCTGTGCACACGGTTAGCATCACACTGCTCACGTGTGGAGGACAGAATGATGGTTAATTCACCGATACCTGAATAAAGAAGCACTTTCTTGCTATTGTTCGGATGGGAATCTTTAAAGTAGTGATGTGAAATGCGTGTTGTGAAGATAACTGCTTCCCCACAGAGGGACGTGGGGGGTGCTGACTGCTCCAACAACAATGAGGACTCTAGTGAAACGCACTAGGAAGCTTTAGATGCTGCTAAACACAGATGGAGGCTACTATTGTTGGCCAAAGTGAAGCAACACCGCGGTAACGTCGGGAACGGCTGAAGTAGCGAACGGAGGCGGCCAGAGTCTCCCAGTCTCAGGGTAGAATTCCTGCTGTCTGCCATTTAAGAGGATGGTGGTGAGGATGAGGATGATAGCCTTATTCCACCTCAAAACAAGCCTTACCTTTTTCAGTCTTCCAGTCCTTTTTCTTTTTGCTCATGCTGCCGGAATGGTTGGACTTCGAGTGGTTGCTTTTTGACTGTGACAACCCCAGGCTCACAGTGAGTGGTGCTCCGGGAGAATAAAAAACTGAACCGAGGAGTGAAACAGCCCCTGGACGCTTGTCTCACCTGTGAAGCTGTCAAAATTCTGAGGCTTTCTGCCGGATCAACCTAGCCTCACTGCCCCTGAAATTATATGTGCACATTGCGGCCAAGTCACTGGCTGTTGTGAACAAGGAAGCGATTGGTTGATTCGTCCAAATGACGTGTCGATCAAACGTACGACGCGCTGATTGGCTGTTCTCCGTAGAGCCCGCCCCCTGGTGTCCTGACGGGGGAAACCGGGATTCTTGGACTTGAACTGCAGAGAACAGTTTCCCAAGTAAACTTTGGCAGGAAACGACCCTTTTAGGTCGGGGACAGAAATCCAAACTTAATATGATGTCACATTGGTTTAGCGTGTTTTTGTATATTACTATTATTTCGAATTTGAAGCAAAAAGCTGGCATTAATTATACATGGTACAACAGTCATGGATAAATTCATGCCTTGGTCCAATAATCTCCAATGCAGATGTACTGTGACATCCAAATGCCATTGTTTCATATCTATTTATTTTCCATTGTTTGATTTTTTTTCCGAAACAACTGTTTCAGAAAGCAAAATGGAGACAGAACTTTGTCGTAGATTCATCAACATAATATAATATTAACTGTCATTGTTTATGGAATAAAAGAGTATTTCATAGGCGTATCCAGACTGGTGGTAGTTAGGGTGTCATATTATAGAGGCTGTTCCAGAGCCTGCCTTCTGTCGTCTCTGTTCTGGTCCAGACCCATCTGCTCCTGAAAATACTCACATCATCTCAGAGTGGAACATTTGAAGCAAAATGCACCCTTCTTTTTGATCTGAATTCAAGCGGATTTTAACCAGTTTATGCGTCAGCATCAGCCAAGCTTAGCCAAGGTGTTGGCACGAATGCATCAATAACGTTATGACCAATCTGGCAGTGTAGGTGTGAGCAATAACAAATATGTTATATTTAAACCTTGCATCAGATTGCTGTTGCTTGTTGCTTGTATAGAAGTGAAAAGGTGTATATTCAGTGTAGCAATCTTGTAAAACAGTTGGCGTGTGGTTCATATTACAGTCAAATTAAAGATCTTTATCTCACTGGGATGTTAGGAAATAAAGAAGTTATCAATTCACATTTCTGCCACAGAAATTAATCATTTACCCGTGTAATATCGAAATTTGTTCCACTGCATCTTCAACAATTGCATTCCAAAAATATTATTCTGTGTTACATTTCGTGACACATTTTCACATGTCCTCTTGCCAGACCTCACAATAACGCAATTAAAATCGCTTTCTGCAGCCAAACGGCTGCCTGCGATGCCGCACATGCGCCGCTAGAGGGCGCGTATGTAACAAAATTGCTCCAAAACCGCCCGCAAAAGTCATATAAACGCTTTTGTTCAAGAGCACAGACTCCAAATAATCCAATTTTAAGTATTCCTATTTCATTGAGTGTTCAAATACAGACGTATTTTACATACAGGTACAGAAGTTTTAACTATGTAAGTTACATTTTAACTTTTATCGAAGTGTCTTTTGCTTTGTGTGACTAAAAGTTTGGGGGTTTATTTTCCATAGATTTTAAGCAAATTGTTTTTGGCATTTTGCATCGAGTCATACGGGGATAAAATTCAGACAATGTTCTGACAAACAGGAGGGGAAAGAAATCAGATTTGCAGGCTGTTTGTGGTGAATTGATCACCTTACATCGGTTAATTTGTACAGAAGAGAAGATGCTCTGTTTGATTAAGACTAGAGCCAAGTCGCGTCGTCATGGTTTCAGCACAGGGAAACGAGGCCAGCGGATGCACCTTCACCCTGAATGAGCTCAGTCAGTACAATAATTAATCCAATGCAGTTTTGACAGTCTTCACCCAGAGAGATTTGTTAAACAGCTTTGAAGATGATTCCGGCCAAATTACTCACACACATATTTATAGTTGTAGTCCAGACGATCTGCACCCTGGCTGCTTTCTTTGACACTGAACATTACGATTCTAATAGTTTTGAGGTTTGTTGTTTTCCTTTTCAACCAGCTCAGTCAAACATTTGTCTGCTCAAATCAACGGTTCCCATCTGAATCGGGCTCATGTGCCCCACACGTGTGAGCTGCAGCTGAGATAAAAGGCGTTCTGAGAGGCGTGCGCATCTGGGCCTTTGTTCTTTTATCACACTGGTCTGTGATATCAGCCAAACACCCTTCAACAAACAAAACTGCCAATTCTACCTGCTCAAAGCCCAAGAATGCATCAGCGTGGGATTGAATTGTAAAAGCGAGGTCAAATTGCAAGGTCACGTTGAGTTATGTGTGAATTTGGGGGGTTTCAGTAAAATCTGTGCAGACTGACAGTATTTCCGACCTTGACGCCCTCAACAACAGAGCTCTAGTTGTACACCACAGCCACAAGTCGAGCCTGTCAGAGGTGAAGTGAATTTGGCAGTTTAGCGTTGGCTCTTTTTGTTGAGTCTAGGTTTTGAGAACAGGTTTGTGGTCGGATTAGAACGCTCCCCACTGTGAGTATTCTCTTCCTGCAGGATTCCTGTGGCTTGTAGCTGTAACAACACGTGCTGAGGTGCCTCCCTTCTGTTTATTTTACTCCATTTAATAAAGGTCCCATCCACCTCGTTTCTTCACACCAGAGCGTGCCTGTTCTCCGGCTGCCCCAAGCAGCGGGAGCTCCTTCCTGATCGCTTGTTGACCCCCACTTGAATAGATTTAGTGTGCATAGATGTTCAGCATGCTCGGATGTTCAAAGCGTGTGCGCGACAGTGATCCTGATTGCCAAGGCTTCCATAAACAGGTTCCTGAAGGATAATGGGAGCGTGTTTTGTCTTGGACACCGGTCCCCCTCTTTCTTCATAAATCAAAGAGAAACAGAGAGGTGGAGACCTCTTTTATTCTGTTCAAAGGTTATTTATTGTGCTATTAACACAAATGAATCGTCCAAATGAGCAGCTATGATGTTGGCCAGCTGAATATTGCTCCTTTCTCAAAAGGATTCTGCACTTTTCCGCATGAGAGGAAAAGGATTAGCAACCTGAACTGCAAGAGATCACTCTTAATTGTTGGATTTTACCTTTAGGAAAGTTGATTTTGGCTCCCGACGCGCGTCGAAATGTTTTTTTCTCAGTTTAATTTGGCAGAAAAGACCCCCGCATTAATTCTAATCACACGCCTAATCGCGTGGTTTTCACATTCACAATGAAGAGCAGATTGGCTCAGACTTCATGCAGATCTGATGTTGGAAACCACACAATGCTCGTGGAAGGTCAGCTGCCCCCCCCCCCCCCCCCCCCCGCAGCAGCAGCTCTCTTCTCACTGAATGCTCAGAGGAGCTCTTTCATCTCTGTTGATGTGATCCAAGGAAAACAACATTGAGCTGCACATTAGGACTAAAGATTGCGTTAGTTGTGTTACGCCCACCCAGCTGCTCCGCAAACAATAAAGATAAAAGTGCTGGGCCTGATATTGATCTAGGGTCCGCTTTGATCAGGAAACATTCCCAGGTGAAACTGTTGCTGTTGCTATGGAGAGTATTTTTAAAAGATATGGTATTAATGCAACAATCCTAGACCGAGGCTGAGTAATTATGATGTTGGATTAATTAAAAGTAAGAATTCAAGTTTAATGCACTGGAGAGAGACTCCAGTGGATATGAATTTACAGTCTAATTCTTTGCAGAAAAAAAGCCCCAAATAGTCAATTATATACTTTTGAACTAACTTTTAGTTAGAAATGACTCCCCACCATGTCCAACGGTGCATTTCTAGTCTTGCAATGAGCAAAGGTGTTATAGGTTTTGCTTCAGGGGCTACTCAGCAGCTGCCTCACAGCATCTTGCAGAAGGCACATCCCATTTCCCCTCTCCTCTCAACACCCCCTTGCTATTATTCTGGAAAAGATCACATGATTATTATGGATTTGCAGCTGTGATCCACAAATGTTTCTAAAAATAGCTGTGGAGCTGAAGAAGATAAAAGGGGATGTCTGATGAAACGTTTTAGAGTGTCTGATCTGTCTCACATCTAGTAATTTATGCAAGAATACAAAGCGTAACGCCACAAAGGAGAACACTCACACTGTCAGAAGCAGCAATAGAATGGAACAGATTAAGATATAGAACTGTAACTGCAAATATGAATGTAACTCATCGTCTATTTCAAGCTTCAACAGTCATTTTATACGTTACAAAGCATTTGTCCAAATGTGCTGTCACCTAAACTAAAAAAAACACGTAATAAATTAGTTTAGATCGTATCTAAATACATCTGTGTTTTCACCTGCCGAGGCTTTTATTTTGTCTCTCCGCCCACGTGCACCGATGTTTGGAACGAGCGCACTTCCTTAGCAACGCGTGACTGAACCAGGAAGTACTTAACGCACGCTAATGCTAACTAGCTGCGGTCTGAGCTGACCAGTGAATGTCTGTGTCAGCAAAGTGTGTTTCTCTTCCAAACCTGCTGTTATGAGTCCCGTTAGTATTTCCATTTACTAAACACATGTCGGGGGTCACCGTGGTTGTCGCACAGGTCTGTCGCTGGGTCCGGAGGGGTGGAAATTGTAAGTTGTTTTGACTGAGGTATTAGCATGCCGATTGCTTACAAGCTAACGAAAGCGCACATGAAATATGATTTTGTCAGTAAAGTACCAAAAGTCATTCCTTATTTTTTTAATAGTTATTCTAAACATAGAAAATCTTGTTTTCAAAAACATGGAATAACTACGGTAGTACGACCAAAATAAATAGCTTGGAAAGTGGCGATTGACGTGAATTGTATAAAATCGTTGTCATCGTCGTGATCAGCATATTTTATGATGCTTCAGGGGAACTTTGTCTTTTTCCACCGACCCATACTGTAAAACTAGAGATTGTAGTTTAAAATCAGCACAGGCAATAGGACACTACCATTTCAAGCCTTCACGCTAAAATTTCCGCTGTCAAATTTCATCTAGTATCGACTGACAGTGATAATTCTGAGTGTTTCCTTTTTACAGACTCGCTATGGAAATGATCTGCATGATGGTGTCTGTGGGGCAATGATAGGCCTTTCGAGTTATGCAGGGGTTATGGACAATCTCAAGAATTCTGAAGATGAAGAGCAAAAGCCCAAAAAAGAGGAGTCAAGCAAGAATCAGAAGGCAAAACCTGTCGGTGGATTTGTTTTAGTGCATGCTGGTAAGATCTGTAATCAAAATCAACAGCAAAGGTGTGATCATATTCCAAAGAAACATTAAAATCAATTTTATTTTTATGTCTGTCTGTTGGTTACATGTAGGAGCAGGATACCATTCTGAATCAAAGGCCAAGGAGTACAAGCATGTGTGCAAAAGAGCCTGTCAACGGGTAAATCTACGATGGGATTCAATGATTATAGGTAATATTTATAGCCAATCCGTTGTCGTGCACCTACCTTTCCAGGCTGTGGACCAACTCAATGCTGGAGCTCTTGCAGTGGAAGCTGTGGCTGCAGCACTGGTTGAACTTGAGGTGAGTCGACCAACATCAGCTAAAGACGAAACGATGATCGGCTGGTAATGGGCGATAAATGATGTTATATTAGATGTCTGCACGACTGCTCAAACCTATGAAGGTTGTTGGTTAAAGAAAATGCTCCTGAAAATACTGTTTCACCTCAGCAGAATGTGTGATTACACTGGGGAACAATTTGAAAATAATTCTCTTAAGTTAGATTTTTGTGCTGGTTAAAATTGTCAGTTTGAAATTGCACTCAGTTTTCTTTCTAGCCAAATCCCACTGATTAGCTGTAGTCACACCTGCCAGGTGACCACGACCGGACTCCTCTCCAGCTACGTGGCACCTTGTTGGTGCGGTCTCAATAGAGACAGTGGTGAGAGGTGTGCGCAGCCCCCAGTAGGTCAGTACTAGCGATATCCTATAGAGGACACTTTGACCTATGGGGGATCCTAGAGTTCAAAAACTTGACATGATAGAGAAAAACTGAGATCAGTTTTGGATTCTGCACCCAATAATTAGTGAGAAACAGCTGCCAGAACTCTGAATTGTGTTCCCCAGGGTTATACAGTTACATGCAGATGGATTTTTAATGTGCAGTCTGTTTCCAATGGTTTCAGGACTCCCCATTTACAAATGCAGGAATGGGCTCTAACCTGAATTTGTTGGGGGAAATTGAATGTGATGCAAGCATCATGGATGGGAAATCCCTTCAGTATGGTGCTGTTGGATCCATTAGTGGTAAGTTCATCTAAATCAGAAGCGGTATCCTGGTTTCCCAGCAGACATGCAGTCAGCCTGAGTAAAGACATCCATTCATGTCTTTTTCAGTCCAGTGTTTAACTGATTCATGTAATTAGGAGATCCGTTGTCATGGAGACCACCCACCTTTCACCTGCAGACACTTTGGCTCACTAACAAATGACGGATGAGATCCTCATCAAAGCCATTTTTTTAATTTTAAGAAGCTTAAAACTGTTGACCACACAAACAGAATATGGGGAATGAAACATTGTTTTCTGCTCTTTTATTAAAAGCCTAATTTGTTTGTCCCAGAATAAATGAGCGTTCGACTGTGATCATTCATATTTGCCCCTCAGGTGTGAAGAACCCAGTTTTAGTTGCAAATCGCCTGTTGAGCGAAGCTCAGAGAGGAAAGTTATCGGCTGGCAGAATCCCCCCCTGGTGATTATCCACCACATCTGGATCCACTTTGCAGATGTGTTATTTTAATTGATTCTGTCAGTTTTTTAGTAGGACGAGGAGCACTTGAGTGGGCTGTCAGCCATGGAATAGCACCGTGTCCTTCAGAGAAAATGGCCACGAGTAAGTTTGGTCCTCAGAAATCTCCAAAGCTTCATTAAATAGATTTTTCTTTTCTTCACATGCTTAAACTGTGTTTTCAAACTGCTGCATCGGATTATGTTCGTGGGTTTAACTGAGAATGTTCTTTCACCTGCAGAGTTCAGCTTATCTGCCTACAAGAGGAACAAGCGAAAGATGGAGCTGGCAGAAAAAATGGAGTCGGGACACAATCAGATAAAGAAAAGGCGACAATCAACCGAAACAGCGAATCCTACCGTACGATAATAAGATGTGTTAAATGTTGGAAACGTGCACGTTGCTGTCGCGAGGGGAAGGATGTCGTAACAAATCTACCAACACGTCTGATTTAGCTGCATGGCAAAGCAAGAGAAAGAGGCTCCGTGACCTTTGAGCGCCGCTCCATCCGTTACCCCTGACTAATGAGTGCTTAACCCGCCCGACCCGATGCAGAGTTTGTGGGATGTGGATTGACCCAAACGTCACTTATCTGTGCGAACGTGCCTGCAGCGCGCACGATGGATTCGTGCCTCATTGTCCGTTAAGACCTCACATTGTCACATTGTCCATAGTAATAAAGTCCTTAATGGGGCTAAATAAGGTTTCAGAGAAAAATGGTAGCGCAGAATTACTTTACTCTGCAGTAACAGTGTCAACAGAAAACGTGCACGAGTTTGTCTCAGTTCACATGTATCTACAGTAGTGATTAATGGAGATGTGACGTCCTAGTCACTGTTGTTTATTTCTGTTGCATCACTCTTCAGTTCTATCGTTAATAGCGACAGGATTCATCTGTATTCATACGCCAACTGTTCTTGCTTTAATGAAGGAAGATGGCTCGGGGTGCCTCGACACAGTGGGAGCTGTGGTGGTGGATCTGGAAGGAAACGTGGCAGCAGCCGTGTCCAGTGGAGGCCTCGCCATGAAGCACCCGGGCAGGGTCGGACAGGTCGGCCTGTCTCAATATAACAATGCACATTTCTGTGTAACCGCGTCCTTTTGTCAGCTGATGGGAGAATATTTAAACAGTCATTTCTACTTCAGCGACTGTGAATATCCCGTGGTTTGATTGAGGTATCCATTTAATTGATTCGTTAGAATAAAAACTGTATTGAGTTGAGGAAAAAGTAAACCACTTCAAATGTTTACCTGCTGATTTTAAAAGAGTCCTGATCAGGAGAGTAGGCGTTTGAGTATGTCCTGCAACGTGAACGCAAAGCCTATATAACATTTACTGAACGTGTAAACAGTAAATTTCTCGCCAAAATGTCAACCACAAACAACTTAATGAGACCATAATGTGCCTGGGGGTTCAGATCCCCTCTAGTGGACAAAGTGGGTGTTTGGGTGCAGCTGTAGGATAAACAATACTGTCATTTACACAAGCTTAACTCGTAAATCCTTTTCCTGCTGGACCTTTTCTTTACTTTGCAACAGTTACAGTTGATTACGAGGTCTCGCTCGCCAGAACGTAAACATGTTCGTGGTGATTGAGCAACGTGAATCACTAGTCTTTACGTCACCGCCAGTGCATTTCAATCGTGGCCTTTTCCTGTTTGTTCTCAGGCTGCTCATTATGGTTGTGGCTGTTGGGCTGAAAACGCCTGTAACATGAGCCCGTACTCGACAGCAGTGAGTACCTCAGGTATACCCAGAACACTCTCCAACTCACCCCACCGTTGTCTGTGTCACAACAACTGTGAATCCCCCTCTTCCTGTTTGCCAGGAGCATCCTGCTTTACATTACAGAACTGATGTCAATCCAAAACAGACCTTTAATGCGAGTGTCTCATTTACCCTTGATGAGGGCAGCTTCAAAACGCCTGATAATACTTTCTGATGGACAACCCTTCCTGCCAAGTGATTCTCGTCATTCATTTCCTCGGATTATTGACTCATCGTCTGCGGGCTTTGTTAGTCAGCTGCGTGCCAGGTGCATTGAAGAGCCCTTTGGATTTGCAGTGGCATTTGACATGGGACACCTGCTGCAGATATGATGGGAGAAGTATGTCTTTGAGCGCACGGAGAGGATGGTCAATCCATTTTTTACAAGCGGGCATATGGCCGAGTTCTCACACATGTTGATCCAGGTTTAAAGAGCTAGAAATAGATAATTCCTGACATTTTGATTTGTTGGGTTTGAAATTTCCAGGCAGATTCCACCTGCTGCCGACCTGAAACGTGGATTTTATTGTCTGAATTTTTATGGTTTTCTATTGTTTTACAGTTTAGAGCTTTAACGACACGTATTGAGAGAGCAGCAAACAGGTCTTAACCAATAATAAAAATGCCGACGGAGGGACTGGCCTCATCCTCGAAGCCCCGGGGACGTGACTGGCATCATCCTTGTCTTTATCATCAGCTGTCAGGACAGGCAGAAAGAGGAGGAATGGCTCCTGAAGCTCTTCCTCTTCAGTCATATTAGGACAGAAAGCGTGTCCAGGACCAGGACCAGGGTCCTTTTTCACAACAGATGCTGTTTCTTGCACATGTTTGTGTCCTATAATCAAGTCTTAGACATTTCTGAAAAAAGGCACCAGTAAGAGCCGTATGATTTTGGGGGAAGAGTATATTACATCTTTTAGATGCGTAGACAAGAGCAACAGAGCTTCTGGGGAACCTTTGATGTGGGTCTGTTGAAAGCATCTCGGCGTTGGTGAGCTGATGTGATCAGACGGGCCGAACCTGGACGCGTGTGCACCGGAGATATGGCCGGTGTGGATGAATGATCAGAGGCAGGCTAGGGACTCTTGCTGTTCATTTAAGCTTAGCATCATCCCAAACGTAGGCCGCTCTTTATTCTGTCATTAACCAGCTTCGCAGTCGTTTACATTGTGATTCATTTAGCATTGAAAGTCCTCGTGTAGCTTAATGTCTGTTATGTTTAGGCTGACTTCACCGCCGTGGTTGACTGGCCATCGTTTATCTGCGTAGATGAAGGCTACACATTTGCTCTTTGGGTTTTTTCCACCTCATCCTGTTTTCCTATATTGTGGCTTTGACTTTGATGTTGCTGAAATGCTTTCCTCATGCCTATGGACTGCATAATGTGTGTTCCAGTACGACACCTGCTTTTAATTTCCCAACATGAAAGACATCCCCATCATAATAAACAGAAAACAGCCATTTCAGTCCGTCAGGAGGAGCAGGATCCTCACCCCGGGTCGCTCTTTATACCCTTAACCTGACCACCACTTTGCACATACGCTCATTTTGTTCTGTTGTGTAACGTGCGCCTCATGCGGCTCTTTGTTTTATGTGTTGCCTGCTGTTCTTGGCCTTGGCTTTGCTGTGGCCACAGAGCCAACGGCTCACAAACGTCAGTGTTTACCCTCTCAGCCACTGGCTGTCACACGCTGGGACTGTTTGTTGGCATCCTTGCTTTTCCATTTTTCTAACTCTTTCTCTTGGTCTGGCGCTGCATTTCCAGTGTGTTTGCACCGCTGTGATGTTCAGGTCTCCTGGGACGGTGCGCTTTATGGTAAACACATTACAGAAGGCAGAACCTGGCCGATCTGACGTTCTGGTCTTGTTAAACAAGAGCTGAGAATGGCTCCAGGCATCTGGTCTCCACAGTTACCAGCTTGCATTCAGCTTTGTTTTAGTTACCTGATATTTTATGGCACTTTCGTTGGTGTTTACAGAAACAACAAGGCCGTATTCCTTCGTCTTTATGGGATTTCACTGGAGCTTTTCCAGATGTGTTGGTTTTCCTTTGGAGAGCTTTCTTTGTGGAAGCAACAGCACGTTATTAGCCTCAGAATTTTTCTGTGCAGCACACCTGTCTGAGGGTTTTTAAATGATTTTTGTGTGGCTGAAATACTGAAATTCCATCCCTAGAACATCCTCGTGTCAGAAATCCAGGGTCTGAGCCGTTAACTGAAGCTTTCTGAAGGACCCAATGGCAGGTTCTGTTTTTTCATGGCGTTTAAGAAGTGTAACGATCTGCGATTATAAGATGATCATTCGCGTGAAGAGAGGTTGAAATCTCGTTGCATCTGTGCTCCGATTTTGGAGTTGTGCAGCGTTCCAGCTACAGTGTAGCGGAACTGATCTTACGGAAGTTGTGGGATTAATACTTGGACGGCTGCTTCCCAGACCAGCTGGGAATTTCTGCAATGGAATCAGGATCAGAAACACGACCCTTTATTCCAGGTTACTGTCTGCATGTGTTGAGCAACTACAGAATTCTTCTGTAAGCAGAAGGAAGAACATCTGTATGAATGTATAGAAGCCTACATCCAAATTTTAGCTTGGCTCAGTCCCCATGTTAAGGCTCCTCCATCACCCTGTGTACGTTAACACTTAATGATGATATTAGGAAGTAGAATTCAAATGTTACAGCTATTAAATGGAACATTTCTGTGTGTGTGTGTGTGTGTGTGCGTGTGTGTGTGTTTGCTTCCAGGCTGCGGGGAGCATCTGATTCGCACCATGCTGGCACGGGAATGCTCTGCTGCCATGCGGTCTGAAGATGCACACCAGGCACTGCTGGAGGCTATGCAAAACAAGTTTATCAGTAGGATGCAAGCCAGCAGGCTCCAAACATATAGATCCTCTCAGCCGTTGCACTTTTGGTTTATGGATTTTTATTTTTAATATGCGAAGGTTTGCCTTGAAGTGTGCGCCACATTATGCTTGAAAACCGCCGACTGTTGTGGAACGTGTAATTGGGCGCATTTTTGTTGTTTGTGTAAAAATTGTACATTTGGCGACGTTCCCAGTCGCGGTCAACGTAAGGAATACGATTTAGGTTTGTTTTCCTTGCATTTGAGTGTGCCTGTGAATGACCACCACAAAGGAACAAGACAGGATTAAGAGGCTTCTCTCTGTGGAAACACACAGTTCTGGCCCAGTTCAGCTTGAGACGTGTGCAACATGAAAGCTGGGCAGACTGGAAAAATGGGAATTTGAAGCAAATACGTTTTTCCTTTTAAGACGCACATTAAATGAACAAAGCTGGAGTTTCTGCCAACGCAGGAACAACAGCAGCAGCAGAAGCTGGCAGAAGAACCGCAGGAAGACGCAGACGTTTGAGTTTCTCTCTGTCGGGGCGTCCGGGCCGCTCTCTGCCCCCCCCCTTTAACTAGCCCTCGTGACAGGTTCTGCTCGATCTGACAACGTTCTGGTTCCATATGAGACATTTTTTTCTTAAAGGGCTCACAGTGCTGCGAGATTGCGTACATTAAACTCCACTACCTGTCGTTCACAAACACCTGTCCATACAAATGGAGTGAAACATGGTTTGCTGAACACATGAAATAAACACAGGACAGCATAATTACTTTCAGTTGTATGAATTGGCCACACTTGCACATGACTTGGAAGGAAGGATTTATTTTCTCCTAGATTAATATAATTAGAATAAAAGCGCAGTATTTTGTCTCATCCCCATCCATGTGTGTTCCTTGGTTTGATGCATAAAGCGCGCGTGCCATCGATCATTTTTACAGCTTCGTCACCCCTGAAGTGGCGTCTGCTCTGCTCGCCCAGGTTCCCCCTTTCTGGCCGGTGAAGATCGTGTTCTGGGCGGCGTGATCGTCCTGCGCGGCTGCAGATGCGTGGAAGCACCTTCCTCTCAGAATATTCAGGGTATTTTGGGTGAGTCGGTATCATCTTTCAGCTCTGATAACAGCCTTTTCCACCTGCTCGGGTCGGCCAAGATCTGACTGTTGATATCTAGCGATCCATAATTAGGCAGATAAGGCAGAGAGGCAGGTCTGAGGCGGCACTGCGCTCTCAGCAGGTGGTCCTTGTTTTCAGTTGCACAATCAGGCTGTGGTTTCACAGAGATTCAGACCTCCCAGTATGGAGTCAACAGCTAATCCTCACACAAGTGGGAGCTGTGTGAATGCAGCCCATATTGGCTGGTTCACGTGATGGATGAGTTTTTGGATTTGACCTGATAAGAGAGAAACTCATGTTGACTTTCTTACCCATTTGTGTCTGCATATGCAAGAAGGTAAATTTGGAGATGAGAACTGGAATGTTGACACAGTGAGGTGTGACTTGCTTCCCATTATGTTCTGTTGACCATAGAATAGAATCGCACAGCTATTCTATACATAATGAATATGAATGTATAGTTTTGTTGCCTTTTTTCCACAGTGGAGTTCCTGTGGAGTCACACGACAGAGAGCATGTGTGTTGGCTACATGTCCGCCCAAGATAGCAAAGCAAAGGTGAGCTTTGGAGTTTATATCATCACTTCCTACAATCAAAGAATGAAAAATACACCAGAATTCGAACCGATGGGTTCCGGTCTGTACAAATATGTGTGTAATGGAAATGGTTTCCCAGTATAAACGGACTAAACCTTCCAGCTCTGTCTGAAATGTTGGGCCCAGAACTTGTCTGCGATGTGCACCGTCCCTTTGATGCACACACAAACAGCATTAAGAAAGATATTTATTAGCAGGCTCAAAGCATGACAGCCATGCCCACACATTCTTTGCGTGACCTAGAGAAGCTGCTGCTACTTACAGTAAAAAAAAAAAAAAAATTAAAGCAGCAGACAAGTAAAGACTTTATTTGATTAATTAGTGCCTACATTTTGGTGAGATTTATAGCTGGAGAGTTTTTACTCCCGAAAAATACCAAAACGGACTAATTAAAAGGGCTTCCTTGTTCTGCTGATTTGTTTGGCTAATGTGTCTCTGTCTCTCTGGATAAAGACAGGCCACTGTTGTCCAAGGTCGGCTCACATTTCAAAGTGTTTGCCCTCTGTCCTGCCTCGGTCCCTTTCGCTCTCTCATTCTATCTCTCTTGTCCCCCCCCCCCCCTCCCTCCACGGCTTTACCTGGTCTTAAAAGACTATAAACTTTACTGCCCGTTGTGACTACTAGGATATCAGTATCAATCTGCATATTTGTGAGATGTGGTCTTGCTGTGAGGCTATATGTGGGGAGTGTGTGCATACCAACTGCCCTTTCACTGCTACATGCCCTCACCATATCAACCATTCCCTCAAGATAGACAATATTTCTGTAGCTGAGCGTTGCTCTTCATAAAACCAACATAATCAGCATTAACTTGCACAGGTTTGATACTCACCTGTCGTCCTGAGCAGCATTGTGATATGGAAGCAGGGAAGATCTCCTTCACCTCTGTGGAAGCGGGAGATCTTGGCTGTCTTGACCCTCGTGCTTTCACTCTGGGTGCAGCCGAAGTGTTCCGCCCGCTGCTCCCCAGCTGGACCCAGACCCAGACCTTCTCCCCACATTACTGCCAACCAACGCTGTTAGTCACTGAGGAGAAGCACTGACAACATCTGTTTCCTCACGTCTGACCTGAGGACGAAGAGGTTAATGTTGGAAAACGGGCCTGAGTGGACAGTCGGAACACCGTCCCTTATCACAAAGTTCTCTGCTCTTTTGTTATCAAAGTCAGAGATCTGCTGACTGAGTTGTAGAGATTCCATATACAGTAAAGTTCTTCCACAGCACCAGCTCTTATTGCACGGACATTCCTCCCATTCCTATCTGCGTCCCACTGGGTGTATCAGACCAGCCAGTCCGCAGCTCCACGGCTTCTGTGAGAAGAAAATAAAAGTAGTGATGAAGCAATAGCTAGAGACTTTAGGACAGAAGTGATCCCAGCATGCAGACAAAACAAGCGTGCAGACACATGTGGCACACGTTCCCCAAACCTACGTGCACAAACTAAAAGCTGACTTCCTTTTGGTTTTTACTTTATTGCGTAACACATCAGTGGGAGTGGGTGGTCACAGTTGCTGAGAGAGGAACTCAAACTGCCCCATATAGACGAAAACTGCATCACTTTTAAGGAATTCTTCCATAAAACGAACTATATTTTGAGTTTTCAGCTGTAAATTGTATTTTTTATACCCAGCAGAGCCGTGTTGCCGATGACAGGTAGTTTGTATGTGACAAATATTTTAGTGGAATCTGTAGGAGTTCTAACGGGACTGTGAAAAAAGGCAGCAGCATTTTTCTACGGTGAGAACTGGTTTTATCCAGATGCT
Organism: Takifugu rubripes; assembly: GCF_901000725.2. Lineage (NCBI taxonomy): Eukaryota > Metazoa > Chordata > Actinopteri > Tetraodontiformes > Tetraodontidae > Takifugu > Takifugu rubripes. Next base: position 15,544,701 of record NC_042288.1, read on the forward strand.
CATCTGCATCTGTAATGGAAAGGACATCAGAACACCAAGCGATGTTTTCCAGAGCCACAGAGACGCGTCGACGGGCCACCGGCGGCACTTCTGATGCAGTCCCTTTACCATTTTATCCTTTGCCGTGATTGGACAGATGAAAGATAAGCATCAGCAGCTCAGATCACTCTTCCTGGACATGATTAGCACTTTCAAGCTTTTACAGCCCAGATGTTTGCAAGCTGCATTAAATCAGGTAACATGTAATTCAGCGATTGTGGTTATTAGAAAGAACTGTCTTCAGTTATGGCACACTTCCTGTTTTATGTATGGATAATGAAAAGATGTGTGGCTTTCCCTGTAGAAGCTCTGTATCCTGATCTTCTGCTCTCTGAGAACCCTTGTAGAGGCAGATTAGGGTCTGATTGGGACATCTAGAGGTCTGGTTTACCTTCCCTAGCCGGTTGCTAACTGTCCAGCAGTGTTTCCAGCTGTGTCGTCAGTCTGGTCAGAATTGAGTGCAGCGTTATTAAGCTGTTTCCTTCAAAAAGGCAAACATCTAAAGGAACCCTTTAGCATGTCAGCATTAGTTGATTGTGACGAGGCTGTGGACCCTCTCCCCAAACAAGGCCTTCCTCTAACCTCCGCTTTAAAACATAAAGGGAGGAGATGAATCTGCATTACGGTGCTGACGGCGTAATGGCTCACCAGAGTGCTACCATGTGTGCCTCGGCTCGTCTGGCTGTTGTCCTGTTTCAGTGACACTTGCCCTCGGGGTGCCAGGGGCCACTCAGGACTGGGTCCGTCCAACACACCCTGCACAGCCGGGGGACGGTGTCAGGCAGGCGCGGTGAATGCGGGTGGAGGCCGGAGCGGCGCTGGCCCCTGAGGAGAGGATGACAGCTGTTATTGGCAGAGGGGGAGCCGGTCACCTTTGATCCCCCCAGTTGAAGTATCGCTCTGGTCTTCACAGCTGTGTTTGCCCCTTCCCTCCTCCTCTGGACGTCTGCTCCAACGCAGAACAGTAACACTCTGTTCCCTTGATCCACATCCTCTGTCTCTTCGTAAACACTCATTTGGCATCTCCAGACTTAAGATGAATGGCAAAATAACGGGTTGCATTGTATTTATTACTGCCATCTGCTCTGGCACTTAACGTGCGGGCCCAGCCGTAAACGAAGCCCTCTGCAATCTCATTTCATTAAAAGATTACCTCATTTAGCTGACGGAGGCCTAGATTTGGTCCTGGCTCTTGCCTGTGTCTGGAGTTCCTTTGATACTGGAGTGATTCAGACAGACGTGTTCGAGGAAGACGCGTTGATGGAATCCTCGTGCTCTTCCGAGCTGCTTCCAGTCGGACGGAAAGAATCATTAAACTTGGAGAGTTTCTTCACGTTTGGCGCCTCGGAGTCAGCAGCTCCATTCTAAACCGACTCTCCTGTATCACAGAGAGGTTGAGCTCTTCTCCAAACGTACGCAAACCCCCTAGTGACCTTTGACCTTCTCACCCAGCTGAGAAAACGCTTGTAAAAGGAGGAAAAACATGTTGTGGCCGACGGCCCGTCTTTAGCTCTACTGCGTGTTTCAAAGCTGAGCATTATGTGATCAGGTTGTCCTTTTTTATTATTGAGGAGGTATCGATGGCACGTTGATGAGCACTTTGCAGCGTATTCTCTACTCATCTATTAACTCTTTGCTTCCTTCTCCAGGTGAAAAACAGCATTAGAACATGGAACATTAGGATGTAGGCCCTCCCTTACACGGAAAATGCCCCAACTTTGTCATATTGTGTCACTGTATTTTTCATAGACTGATAGAATAGTCTGTTCATATTTCAGAATTCTCTTCTGTGTGTTTCTTCCGCAGACACACATATCCAGGTTGCCTCCTGGGACGGTTCCTGGACAGTGTTTGGCCATCGAAGGCGGCGTGTGTCGGCTCACGAGCGTTCCAGATTGAGCTGCGTTGGTCAACGTCTGGGCATCTAATTCAGACCCTTCCAGCACCCAAACGGCGCCGCAGCTTCCCGCCACCTATTTGATGCCTTACCTGTCAAGCAGGCACCTGGGGGAGGGGTACTTTGGCTTCGTTTTGCCACGTTCTGCCTCTAGCATGCCCCCCCACCCCAAGCTTCCCAGTCTGATTGGTTGGACTGGGCACGCCATCCTTCTTCTTCTCTTTCTTTTACAGATGCTGCAACTTGGGAAAACAGGGTGGTTGTTTTGTACCGTCGAACAGATGAGCTTATTTTTAAAGATGGACAGTTGCATGTTCTCCATATAGGTCATTGCTGTGGGTTATGCAGTTCCAAGCACATCAGCTTGATCCTCTTATCCTCCTACATATTATATAACATTATATTCAGTTTAGATCAGCCACCGGTTGCATGGCAGTGATTGTGTGAGTTCATATCCATCAGATATCCTGTAGATCGACAGGCCAACAGCTATGCACATGCGCACATCCAGAGCGATGGTGAAATGTATATACAGGAGAAATAGCGCTGAGGCAGGAGAGTTTGACGCCACCACCAAGCATGACTGTTAGTCCTCATTAAAGAAAAAAAAATAAGTTTATATTTGTAGAGTTGCTTCGGCAGATACGTGTACTGTATTATTTTGCTAAAAGCAGTTAGGTAAAAGCTCACTTTTATGCATAAAGCCAGTGAAATGGTGCTTTTGAGACCTGTACTTGAAAGGAGAGGGAGAAGAAATCTTCTGTTAAGTTACTCCCGTGAGTTTCTCTCTCTCTAAAACAATGGAGCTTGTTCATCCTTTGCCTAAAATCCTACTCCTATGAAATTGTATAAGCTATTGAAATGGTATGTGCGAACTATCTACAGTGCTCAGAATGGAAATAAAATCTATGTTGCTGCATTTCTGCACGTGTCCGTGTCCCAACGCCAACGGTGGTAACGTCTTGTCCACTTGCTTTGGTTCCCTTTATGGTTTTGCAGACTGTTCGACGAAGTATTGATGGACATCAGCTGTTCGCCTCTTGCGCAACTCCAGCTGCCACCTCTGGATTGCGGCCACTTGGAGCATCAGAGGGCCTCCGGCGACGATGCCCCCTCGGCGCTCCTCACCTGGTGGTGGCAAAGCGTCGGCGTCTTTGGCGCCATCAGCGGGCGGAGTAGGTTTGACAGGTCGGTCGAGGCAGCACGCAGTTTGCAGGAGAGGCGCTGTGCGTGTTTGTTTTTGCTCCACGCCTGCCTGACCTCGCCGTGGTCTTCAGGACATGGAGGGGTCCCCCCCCCGTACTATTTTCCTTTAGCCCGATCATGTGTTATTATGGAGTGCTCTCTTTTCATCAGACCTAATCTGTGTTGCCGGGAGACCCTTGGCCCTGTTCAGCACAGACGCAACCCCTTCAAACATCATCCCTCTGTGTCCTGGATCCCCCTTAGCTTTGAAAATGGATCCCGGGTCTTTAAAATGTGGACGGGCTCCTGAGCCATTCAAGGTGTATCCAATGCCTCGCGTTCAGCACGGCTCTCAAATGCAAAACAGACGGTGGAGCAAATAAAGATCAGAGGGAGCAGCCTGTCCTCGCATGCCAGGCGCTGCTGTCACAGTGAATCACGGCCCTGCAGCTTCCATGCTTATTGTGGCCAACGTGCCCCCTTCCTCCGGCTAAGGGACGCCAGCCCGCTTCACGACGCGAGAGCGTATCTGCTGGACTCGGCCCAGAGGAGCCGACCGACTTGTCTCTCCCGGCGGCCGCTGTTTGAGCATCAAACCGATGAGTTCATCCGAGGCGTCCCGTGTTTCTGGTTGTGGGTTGAACTCATGCGAACCAGGGTGACAGCAAAACCGGTATAGATCTCAATTATGTGACGCTAGCAATGTAGGAGTAGCCCTAACCTTCATGGTTATGGGAAGGTGGTCCCTGCGTGTACCAGTTTTGGAACTTAATTAGTCATTAAAATCAGTGTCCATGTAACTAAAGCTGTCCTCGTTCCTGTGGTGCTACAAGGCCCATCGCAGAGGAACGTTGTAAGGAGTGTGTGGCAGTTCCTCTGGGCTGGAGGGCTCTTCTATGTCCCAGAGTATTGGAGTGCTTAGTTATGTGCTTTGCCATTGATGGTGTGGTTGCAGATCCCTCAGCATCTCACTGATGTCCCGGCAGTAGGGGTTAAGTAAAGCACCCGTGCCCTCTCCGATGCTCCACAGCTACTAGACCTGTTTGTTCAGCTGTTTACCCCACCCCACCCCCCTCCCAAAAGCAACCCCAATGTGGGGAGAGTGCCAGCAGTCCTGCTGCTGTTTCACATTGTGTTGGGGTGAAGGTTTTAGAGATAAGACAGATGAACAGCTCCCTGGTCCAGGCAGGCTATTCCAGATTAGTAGACTGAAGAAACCTTTTAATTAGGTTTGCCATGCCGTGAGGGCCCTGTGGTATTGTGGCCCAGACACTTCCTGCATAGTGCTACACCACCCATCAAGCAGAAGACTATGTGAATGAAAGTGAGGGAGAGAGGCTAAAAATGTCGCCACCACATCTGCACGCCACCGCAGAATGAAGAGACGCTCAATCGCCAACGCACACGGCAGTTATTTACTAACTACAAGCCCTCCAGCAAAGACAATAAATCACCAAGGCTGGTTACGGCAGGAGATATTTCTCCACCGAAAAGCTTGCAGGTGGAGATTTATCTTCATCAGATAGAGTATTGACTTGTCCAAGTTTATATTGTTCTCATATTTTTAGCTCGGTTCCTGTAGGGAGCTCCTAAAACTGGGCCTGTTGGGCTCTAAATCACGATAGGCGCTCTGCTCGCTACAGAAATAGAGGCATACTACCAGCAATCATATCTTAGTGTTGCTTAACGAGCCCTTTCGGCTCATCGGCAGTGGACCGCTAATATGGAGCTACGCATCGTTTAGGACGCGCCACAGCCAAGTCCTGGAAATAGCAACACACGGAGGCCTCGCTCAAGGACGGCTCGAGTATTTCTGCTCGCTCTGTAGTTGCCGGTCAACACTGCATCCGCGTCGCTCGTCCATTTGTCACGCCAGAGTCAGCTGGGGTTGCTCCCACCTGCAGCCCGACCAGGAACCAACCAGCGGAGGGGCGATGGAAGCGAGCGCGGCGCCCGAGTAGCGGCCTGCTCTCATGACACGTGGAGCCTGTGATGAGACACCGGGGGTGTGTGTGTGTGTGTGTGGGGGGGGGGAGGCTGTCCTAACGGGGCAGGAGATGGCATCAGCGAGGGTTCGAGGGGCTTGACCGGGAGAACAGCGAAGCAGCGCCTCGGGGGTGTCCAACATGCTGGGGCCTGCTGCATTATGAAGACAATCACCTGCACACAGCCAGCTGCGCCGGTCACAAGGCAGCAGGAATGAGAGGCCCATGAATGGCCTCCTCTGTGCGACAAGAACCGCAACGCTCGGCCAGGAGGGGAACGGTCAGAGGTCCACGCAGCGGACGGGCAGCACCCGGCGCGCAACACCGGAGAGGACGCTGAGGAATTACTGAGGAATGCCAGGATCCGTGCCAAAGACAAAGAATCCGAGTCACGTTCAAAGGAACTTTATCCCTTCTCGTCTCCTCTGAAGGAATATCGCAATCCCATCAAAAGGCCGCAACGCTGGAAGGAGCTCGTGAAATAGTTAAATTACAGCCTTGGAAGAATAAACATGCTGCGAAGATCAGAGTAGCTTTAAAACATTTATTCATAATTTTATAGCTCCAAAGAAATTGCCCATTCCGTGCTTTTTTATCTTTTTAAAAAAAAAAAAAAAGGTCTTTGCAATGATTTATTCCGGACCTGAGGAACAAATAAGCACAGCGTTCGGAAAAAGGCTGAGAAATCTCACACGATCACTGACACCAAACTCAGACGCGGCTACAGCTTAATAAATACTTTACAAAAATAATGCAGGTTTTTTACAGCGACGGTCCGCCTCTGAGACGTGGGGGACGTGGTTCTAAACTGGGAGGATAAGACAAGATGAGCATGCTAAATACACTCAAGTTTACAGGAGAACCTGGAAAATGTGGAGGAGGAACGGGGAGAAAATCGGATCACCCTGCCTCCCCCAAACACATTCCTGAAGGATCTCATTATTCTATTACCACAGGTCTCCTGGTTTCACCAAACAAAACACGGACACGATCTAAATACGAGGATTCCTAGAACGACACAGTTCCCTTTTGCAAAAACAGACTTGGATTTCACTTTAAGTCGGAGGAACACCCGGTGATTAATGGGTTTCATTTTATTTTTGGAGGCAGATTCTATTTTTAATTTTTTTTTAAAAAACAACTCTGGTTTTGGTGAGGTCAACAAGTTTCTTGTGCATTCTGGATTTTTGGTTCTGTTGGTTCTAAAGAGAGTAAAGTCTTTCCACAGAGTCTATGACTGTTATTGGGCCTAAAACAGAAGAGACAATGGTTTCAGCACCATCGTTGAAGGTTTAAACAGTTCCTCAAGTTCTGCTAGAACTCTCTGGCTTCCTCAAACTGTTTGTAGTAGTCTTCGTCCTGAGGGTTATTCGGACATTTCTGCCCGTTGTTCGGCGGCCTGGCTTGGTGGTAGCGGCTCCAGTCCCCCTTACAGATGATCCAAGGCAGAATGTCGACCTTGTAATGGAGGTCGGCGGAGAACTCGGTGCTGATGAGGTTGGGCGTCCCGGCCCCTTTTCCGCGGCTGATGAGCTTCATGCCGTCGTCATAGCAGCAGTGCTGCGCTGCCAGCGTGGTGGACTCCAGCGTCAGCATGGAGCGGATGCAGTAGCGCGCCGTGGGCTTGTATATTTCCAGCTTCTCCTTGGGGCCGCTGGCGTCTTTCCACCGGAAGTCCCTCTGCGTGACCGCGTCGTGCACGTCCGCTGAGCTGTACGCCACCTCGGTGGGGTAGGAGCAGGGGCAGCTGGGCAGATCATTCGCCACCTTGGTCATGTACTTTTTCAAAAAGTCGCTCTTGCAGTTCATCCAGCGCTCACAGCTGTCGGTGTCTGCAGGGAGCGAGAAGGTCATTTAATGCTCCGTCCTGACAAACGAGAAGTTTTTACCAGGCGTAACTCTAACTGAGCTGACTAAGAACGCGGCTGAAAGAGAGGGAGCGGTGCGCTGTGCTGCTGTGCTGCTGTGCTGCTGTGCTGCTTCCTGCTGCACATTGTCATATCTGCACCAATAAAGGAGGGCAACCCAAGCGTGAGGAATGCAGAGCGCACCGTGGAACACTGCTGCCAGGTGGCTGAACTGCCGATGATCGTGGAAGAGCATCGAAATGAAAGATTGACAGAAGTATGCGGAGGCTCACCGACACCAAACAGCTCCGTGGCGTTGAACTCGTTGGTTCCGGCCAGCAAGCTCACTTCGGTAGCTGCCGTCCGGAAGGCGTCTTCAATACCTGAGGAGAGATGAGCGCGCAGGTGATTAGATAATGACATCCACAACATGTCCATGAGGGCGTCCTCACTGGTGAGGAATGTTTTTGTCCTGAGACTTACCTGGGCAGGTGGGCATGTCGCAGGTTCTGGACTCGGTGGCCGTGCAAGCGTAGCCACAAGACCGCGTTCGCTTCTGGTTTCCATTGCCACACGTGACACTGCATACCGACCAGTTACTCCAGTCCCCCTCTCCATCCATGTAGTCTAGAAGAGAGAGAGACACGGGGAGATCTTGAGCTCTGATGCAGGCCACATGCTGAACTTACTCAGGCCTGTTAGCATGCCTCACTAATAATAAGTGGGGGACTTGAAAGGGGATGAAGGGGAGCTCAAAGTTCTCTTTGACTTTGCCCCTTAAAGCAAATCCCTTGGAGGGAAAAACTAATTCATGCACGGTATCGTCCACATCCAGTGCAGCTGTGGAGCTGGTGAAGAGGAAGATTCAAATTTGAATTTATGTCTGCAGACATTCCTGATGCTACTTGACTCACCACTGCAGGATCTGATCATTGGGCCCAGCGTGGGGCTGCATCAGATCACGCTGCATCAACACTGGAGGAACTGTGTGATTCCTGGAACGTGTTTGTGACTGAACAGGGGATTGTGGGAAACGATGAAAAACTGCATGAATCTGACGTATGTTAACGACAGCACGTATGAATTTAAGGGTTTAGCTCCACTATTACACACTGTACTTATGTGTGCTTTTGGTGAAGTATTTCTTTAGGTGGTGTTGCTGGCCTGATTAGAGCGTCCTTTATTTGTGGCCTCCTTTGCTTTCTCACCACCAAAAGAATGTGGTCATAAGTCTTCGGGACCACCTCCGAGGATGGTTTCAGTGATTGGATCTCCATTTGTCCTCAATGACTTTTGCAGCCCCCAAAGGTGAGGAACTGTCATTTTCTGCTGAAGTGCATTAAACCCAAGTCTAAAGAGCCCCGACAGCGTCACCAGGCGGCCGCCCCGTCTGTGAATGGCTGGTCTCAAAATAGGTAGTGAAATGGCAACAAATCGTGGACTTAAGTCTTTAACTCCAATTATCTTTGAACACATCACTGTAATGGCTGTACATGGAAACAGTTATGCTGGGCTCTATGACCGACTCGCTCCACCACCGCCCCTACCGCACACTAACGCACGCATCTTGAAAGCCGCACGCCATCGACGAGGAGAATTAACATGGCTGCAAATATTTCTGGCTGGGATCCAAACCTTAATATACCCATTCCTTCCCCCTCCCCACCATCTGCCCCTCATTATGAGAATTTCGAGATGGCTACAGATAGCCATCGGGCTCCCCTGCTCTTCCTTTTCCATAGCATACTGTGGCCATTGAGCTAGTTGCTACGCAGAGAGAATTTTAGGAACCTCGGCAGTAATCTGTCGGCTCCCCACGCAGAGAACAGCGGCCCACAATGGCTGACAGAAACTGGCTGTTCTCAATTATGTTAATTACACCTTCCTTGTATGATATGAAATTAAGGGTGACGGAGCAACGGCCATGATGATAAGCCTGACAAACAGGGGCTACAGTTTGAAATAATTTTGTCCTCACTGCTTTGGAGCTACTATTTACTGGCTTTAATGATTTCCATCACAGCACGTGCACTCCTGTTGGTGTGGGCGCACGGCAACATGGGCCAGATGCAAAGTTGGTGCAGGACGAGCTCCTCATTGAACGCTCACTGGGGGTGAATGTACAGATTGGAGCGTGTAGAGCCGGTTGCTGTCCATCGCTCTCACCGTATTCGGTTGGAGACTTGCCACCTCCTCGCCGCTCCCATTCTGTCGAGGGCCTGAGGAAGTTGCTGTCTTCATTGTTGCCCCCGTAGTTCTGGTCGTGCTCCTCGTTGTGACGTGCGGGGAAAGAGGGTGAGTGCGGCCACCAGTTTCTCCAGTTGGGAGAGGGCCAGCTGGGCTTCCTCTCCTTGCGGAGGCTTTTCTCCGCCTCGTGGCTCTCCAGCCCGTCCACCACCTCGATGGTCACCTGCGTGGGGCAGCAGAAGTCCGGTTAACGCAGCAGCAACCAAGGAGCAGTTCTGGAGATAACTGCTTCATCAGCGTGCCTTTTCTGATTAGCCACCACGTGATACAGCCACCCTCCCCCTTTCCTGTCCAAACACATGTGCCTCCCAGATGGGGGGGGGCTCACCCCTGCCCCACAGTCACCCTCCCACCTCTCGGGCTCTCTCCACCTAAACACGGAGTTCAAAGGGCTACTTAGGCCTCCTCCAGACCATGAAAGCCAGATGAATCCCAGGATCAAAGACCCCCTCCCCAACACCCCCGCCCCTCCCGCAGCCTCACGCCCTTGTTCAATCGGTCGCTCCCCTCTCTTCCCACATCTTGAGATGTTAATACACTTTGTTCGTGCCCGGATTTAGCAGCGATGCTCTTTCAAAGAGAAAGACCTCCTCGCTGGATTAGACGGGGGAATTATTTGAACATGGCAGCGGTTACTTGGCCATCTGCGTCGCCGGAGGAGTCAAAGGCGAGAGTTTGCCTCACATGTTGGTGTCTGTCCTTCTGCACAGGGGCTGGTGGTTATGTGTCTGTGTGAGCTGCCTCTATAGTGGACGTGAGACATGCAGCGCCTGTCTTGAGCTCCCTGAGCCAGGACGTGTGAAAGGAGACGTAAAAAGGGGGTGGTGATGTGCACCAAGCTGTTTTCCTCCTATATGTTTGCTCTTCCTGCCCTCTGTGCTTGAGTAGCCATGTCGCACGAGCGAGAGAATGCATCAAAGCGCCGCTAGCAGGTGTGCGCGGACACACATGGTCACCTGTATGTTGGGGTTCTGGCGGCTGATGTCGGCCTTGGAGAGGTCGGGGAAGTTGTGCAGATCCAGGAGGAACGCTCCGGGGCTGTCCCTGCGTACGCTGCTCCCCTGCGCCCACGGGAGGGTGGAAGGTTTGTGGGCCAGCCGGTGTTCTGGTCCAGATCTCCGCTCCTCAGGAGCCAGTTTGGTAGAAGAGCTTCTTTTTACATTAATACTGTTCTGCTGAAGAGACAGAAGGAAGGTTGATCGTGTTAGTGGGTTTTGGATTCAGGATAGAAACAGGCTCGCCCGCTCGCATGGCCTGGACTCAGCAACTTTATTGATTTCTCATGTTGACAGAGGTTCATGTGGCTGTGACCTCTGTCATTAATCCTGTGGACAGACAGACACTCCTGACTACAAAAAGCCAATGAAACGGTGTTGTGCGCCTGTCTCCCACCAAAATAGCCTCCCCACAGTCTCCATTCAGAGTCCCTGTTGCACACCGACTATATATTTTTTTCCACTTTTAACTCACAGAATATGTTGTTTCTTTACCATAGTAATATAATGTTGACATTTTTAGCAGGCTCTGGTGTTGGCAAGAAGAATAGAGCAGTGTCAGGGTTTCCTGTGCTGGAGCTATACAGAGAAGCCTGAGCAAACATTGCAAAAATAATTACGTCTGCCTTCATGAAGACAGAAAAAAACCCCCAAAAACCTCGAGTTTGTTTGACAGAGACCGTAAATTTGTCCCAAATGAACAGTTAAAGCACATGTCTCCTGTCAGGTATTCACAGAAGGAACAATTATTCCTCACTTGGACAGACAGCCATAAGTAGCCAGCAATCATCCATTTTGGGGTGGCAGGAATAGGATCAAAGCAGGCCATCAATCTTGCTGCTCCTTTTCTTTTTTCTTCCTCCGCAGTGTTTTTGTGGCCAGTCGGAGGCAGAGAGCACGGCGAGCGGCGCTGTACGGCTGCGGTGGCCAGTCACAGACAAAGTGTTAGCTCAGCCACATTGTGGTGGATATAAAAGCCCCCAGCAGGGCCGTTTCTGCCCAGCGTAGGTGCACTCTGGGACAACATGGACACGGCAAATGGAGTCGCACAGCGAGGCGAGAAGAATTATGGATGCATGTGTGACTCAAATGGAAGAAAGGGCTTCATCAGGCTCCCATTCAGCATTAGCACCAAGGAAAACTTTCTTTTCACCCATACTCTTGATACCATAATTAAAATCATTCCGCTACCCATAATTTTCAGGATAAACAGAAGGTGGTTCTGCATTTCGCCTGCGGTTCCCAGCTAAAATTAAAGGGATAGGTCATCCCCAAAATGAAAATTCAGCCTCACCACTGTAACTAGGGAAGTGTGGGTGAAGTCTCCTATCCGACGGCATCCTTTTAGTCTCGCTGTGCTGTCTCGGATTGCTGGAGCGTGCACGTACAAACATGGCACCTGATTGTAGATAACACTAGACATTTTTAACTGTGTCCTATTGCACATTTAAATGATGCACAAATAGCCATGGCTAATTTGATGGGCATCCATGCTTACTTCACATTCCAGGTCCTCCTAGTTATAACTGTAACCGTAAATGTGCCCGAAGCAACACTTCCAGGTTCGGCTGCCACGTAAGTACAGTCAACAGTTGCTGCAATAAACAGGTGCCGGCTGGCTCAGATTTTAGCTTATCTAATTAGCAAATAACTGCAGGCCACACATGTAGCTCTACAATAATTCAAACCTGCTGCCAGGAATCTCTCAACGGCCACGCAATCCACAACCACCGAAGAATTCTGCCCCTTTTTTTCACCGCGAGGATGTTTTCATTCACCTGCCTATGGAGATAACGTTCCCAGAAATCCACATGTGGCGGATTAAAACACACAAAGCATCTGTTCCTCAACTTTGCCTCATCTCAAATCTTTCCGCTGTCTCCATTATTTGGTTTGAAGTGAAGCAGATGGCTCCGCAAATGTGTCAGGATTTAGGCAAAATGTCAGCTTGTGAAGCGTGCCGGATGACGGGCACATAGCTTCTCGGTTGTCCAGCCAAATCCTGGATCTTCAGTGGTTGTTCCACGTTGTAACACGTGTCAAAAGCTGACGGACCCGAGCATCAATGTGGTTCATTTAATCTCGTCTCTAAATCACCTCTAACTCTTGACATTTGTGAACGTGCTTTACTCCCAGGAACCACTGGAGCCTTCTGAAAACACACGTTTAGGTTAAACATTGTTGTGTTCGCACTAATGCAAATGGATCTGTGCTTTAGTTTCTGATGGTATCATAAAACAGGAAGAATGCAGCAATTTTTACCTGAATTCAGAATTTCTTTCACTATTGGAAATGAAAATATAATAGTCAACTTAGAGAATGAGGCTTCATTTGCAGCCTTGTGATTAACTGGGACCAAGGTTTGAGCCGTTTGTGTATTTGTCTTGTTTCCTGCACTCTTCCAACTTTTTCCAGTGGTTTAGAGGGAAACAGTTGCAGCATCTCGACAGTGTTGGCGTGTGGTGATGTGGTTTAGAATCTCACAACTTCTTCAGATCTATCACGGGTTCAGCTGCTCCTGGCAGCTGCAGAGGTGGAAAAACTCCAACTGTGTGTTTGTAGCTCCTCATCCAAAGGGTCCATCTTCAAATCAGTAAAAAATTGGATCCAGATTATTTCACGTGCGCAAAGATCTGTTTTTACTGGTTTTACAATGCTTCATCTATAACATCATTGTCCCGTGATAAACACGTCCGAATGGTGCCAAAAGCGTGGCCTTCAAACGTGGCCCAACAATGAAACGCAGCGATGGGACTATTGTTGGAGCCGCTAAAAATAAATCGGCATCTAGTGCATCCTCAACGCTTTTATTCGAGAGTGACGCCCCTCCTTGGTTGATCTGGGGGCCTCCCAGGAAGTCACCCACCATCCATCCACCCCTGCTGCCTCCACAGCCATGAATGCACTCTTGCACACACAAGACAGACCCCCCCCAAGAGGATCTCTTCGTCTTCTTTTTCTGCTTCCCCCTCTCTCACTTTGTGAGGGCTGCTTAAAGGAGCATGACTCCATTTTCAATCGGGAGGACCTCGGGGGTCCGTCCCCTGAGGGAGGCTGGCAGGAAATGAAGGCAGTGCACATTGTGCCAGATGCTTTTCAGCCCTCCCCTTCAGTAGCTGGAAGTGAAAACTATCCCTCCCCTGCCACACACCTCACACTGTGTCTGTAGGTTTATGTGTGTGTTTTCTTGTACTTCCTACACACTGAGTACCAAAATATGCATTCTAGCAAAGGGAGGACATTTTTGGGGAGTGAGGACATTTTGGCTGGTCCTCAAAGGGTTCTAGGTTGAGGTGAAGGTATGGGATGGTTGGGTTAGGGTAGGGAGATGGGTAATGTATTATGTTTATGAAAGTCCTAAAGGATGAGTGTGTGGGTGTGTGTAATTAACACTGTTAAATATACATTTACATCATGGGCGAATGAGACTTCCAGGTGCAGAGCGCCTCAACGAGGCCTCTCAAAAGGTGACATCACCCTCTTTGGTGGCTACCTGGCGAGGCAGGTTCAGCCAGGACCGTGTTTTGATGGTGCACGGAATGGAAGGCACCTCTAAGGTGGTTTTCCTGCAGTTGCTGAGAGGGAGCTGCCTCACAGTCTCAGCAGCCTGCGCAATCTAGTGGCGGGCTCTGTGACCAATACTTGATAAATTCCTGGAATATTTCTGTATCTTTGCATACCATAATAACCAATCTAACCCATGCTTGCACACACACACACACACACACACACACACACACGCACACACACACACACAGGTCAGTGATGGCTTTGACAGTGGAGATAAGTCAAGTTACCTTCAGAGTGGTGTGTTATGGGTAAAAAAATAAAATCTTTCCATTCATTTCCAGTCAGCTATTGTAAAGATTTTACATGGGTGAGCATTTACCACTGAGGCATTAGAGGCCTGTAGTTCAGTAGCATGCTAAATATACATCGAGCAGCTGAAGTATTTAACACATAAGAAGTCCTTGTTGAGGATTTGAGACTCTCCCGGAGACGGAGACCTTCACGTTGAGTGTCGAACCCGCAGTTATACATTTAAACCCATGTAAAGCGGCGTCATGTTGACAAATGCCTCCTTTATGAACTTTAAGTGAGACTCGGTTCTAAACTGCGCCACAATAGGCCACTAAACTTAAACAAGTCATAAATGATTGTGACCTTTTTCCACCTCCTGAGTGCAGATTTGGGCTCATTTCCGGGCTTCAGGTCACTCTGCCCCCCAGCTGGGTGACAGCGAGGAGCCGGTGGTGACAGAGAGGCGCCTGGAGCCCGTTTTTAACCCCAAACCGGCCTCAGGTGGAGGCGGGGCTCATCTTCCACCCCTCTGGCCAGGGGCCACATGGGACACCTTGGGGACTCCACATCCGTGTGCATGTCATCAATCCCCCACCTGAGGCACTGACTCCTGGGGATTTTATCTGACCCATGTGCGGTCAGATATCAGCTGTCATCTCTCGGATCAGGTTTCCCCCACCTGGAACGCGCCAAATCAGAGTTTTCGCAACTCACCTCTCGAAGCGCCGCGTCCTGATCCAAGCTGGCGTTCCCATTCCCCTGAGGCAACGGGCTGCTCCGCAGTACTGTGATGTGCAAGGTGAGGAGAAGAAGTCCCAGGAGCAGCAGCAGTTCCGCCGCCAGTCGCACCATCCTCTTGACGCGGCTGCTCTTGGAAGCCTGCGCTGTGGTCGGAGCGGTGACTCCGCTTCCTCCCGGTGCAGAGACTCCAATCTCCGGATCCGCCGGGGACGTGGAGCCGCAACACCACTTGGGAGCCACTTCGGGGATCAGAAATGCAATAATGAAGGGAAAATGATCGGAGCCGAGTGCAAACGAATGGTTTCTGATTAGTTGTTGACCCAATGTCTTGTTTTATTTGGAAGTTATTTGTCTTTTCTGGTAAGAGTTAATTGGGACTGTCTTCGTTAATGAATTCTGGTATAGCTGATCCTCCAGTTAACACCGCGTAGCCAGTGCGGGACTCCAGTGCGCACCATGAACACGCTCCGTTCGCCAAAGTCGCAGCTCCGCGGTGCCCCCGCCACATTGCGAGTCTCACGCCTCAGTCTCCAGTTCCACTCCGGCCGGTGTGCACATTTCTTGTTTTGTCCACATTTTTTTCCACCTCGATGAGACACCTCTTTTTAAATATCCAGGTCGCCCAATAAAAGCAAATATCCTCTCAGTAAAGTTTTCACAGCGATGTGGTCGCTTCACGAACAGTTTTCATCCATGGTTCCACCGACTGAGAGCCCACTGAAAAAGAGTCCCCACCCGGAGGAAACGACTCAAACCACGGCTCACTTTAACACACGCTGTACTTGTTGTGAGCTCTTGAAGTGGATTTGTACTATACGCCCCTTTCAGACGCCCTCCCCCTGGTTAACTCTTTCGTCCCTCAACCTGATGTCCGTTCCAGTTTTTTTTTTTTTACCCCAAATATTCCCCTGGAAGAGCAAACATCCTTTAAACACACCACGTTTTTATTATACCCCCCCCGGCCCCCAACACACACACACACACACACACACACACACACACACACATTTTGTTTTTAACCTTTACTCTTCTATATCTTTACGCAAGGTTTTACTCCCGTCACGAACAGGGTTTGTGGCCAACAAAGACGTCCCTAGATTCTGAAAAAGAGGCGCACCGCTCTCAATAATCACTCTCTCAGTGATTTCGGTGACCCTCGGAGGTGAAGTGGGCGCGCCGGTGCGCAGCAGCGCAGAGGAAGACACCCGGGTGCGCGTTACAGGGGGTCCTTCCTCTCCCGCTGACATCCGTGCAGCGGCACCAGGGTCTCTTCAGTGCTGCTAAAGGAAGGAGTAATAACACTTTCAGTGAAGACAAATGGCGTGAGGGGATTAGCCTTTCCCAAAGCCTTTCATTGTCGCCTTCAAAGGGCGGGTCGTTGTCAAATTACGCACGTTGGAGGATCCACGAGACGCTCGCGTCAGAGCGCGCTGCGTGTTGACGGTATTTGTCGCCGTCAAATTAGACACAAATGGAACAATAACGAGTCACACCCGCGTCCACGAACTGAGAGTTCAATTTATAAACCTTTAAAAATTTTAATGAGGTGTTCAAACACCTTTAAAAAGCACGTGGCCAAACGGCACAGACTCCGTCTGCTAATGTTGGCGTAAGAGTGTCTTCGGAATGAGAAGTGTGCTTCCAAAGCTCATAATGTGTCAGTGTTTTCACCCAGAAGGCTCTGCTGGCGATACATGTACATCCCGATCACAAATCTGCCCAGTTTCTCCAGCAGATACTGACGTAATGGATCAAATCCCCATCAGATGGTCTGAAAACGCACCACATATGCGTCTGTACTGCAGGGTTGAGCTCTCAGATGATTCCATTCAGGAAGAACAAAGCTGTCTGAGCCCCTGGAAACCTGTTCTGGGTCTGCCTCACGTCAAATGACTTTCGAGGAGAAAGAATTCTTTGCCCGGATGGAGAACACAGCGCGAAGAGGAGGCCAGCCTGCTCCGGACACAGTGGTGCATATCAAAGGGGGCAGCGGAGGATCCCCCCCCCTCTCAGAATAGCAGCCACATGCCATTCCAGTAAGTCCGGAGTATTTGGATCTCCAGTTCAAAAGGGGCTGGTGCAGGCGGACAGGGCTCCGGGGGCCTTGCCCACCGGTAATCTGGTTGCACAGATGTTTTGAATGCCAGCGCAGGCCGGTTCTGCTGAGGCGAGGGGGCAGTTGGGAGCGACAGGGAAGGTTGGAAACACGCATTCTTTCCACCTTGTCAGGGGCGCAGCCTGGCGTCTCAGGCCAGACGCGCAGACACGGGACAAGTCTGGTGAATCAAGAGCAGTTTAGTGTCTGTTGGCAAGGACCTCGCGAGACGTTCCAAAAGACAGACACGCACGCACACGGCAGGTTAATTAAGACATCTGCCAACACGTAAAGCGCATAAAAGAGGCTCCATTGCCATCACACTTGGGCTTAATTTGATTTTTCATATGAGAAACACATTTCTCATATTCTGAGGCGCTGCTGCCACATTTCAGCAGGTAAGCTTGAGTAACAACCAGGTGATCTGACCTCTGGAGCCCAGCCTCCTGCTGTGTCTCCTCTCACATCTTCCTGAAGCCTGACAATATTTCTGCCCATGTTTTTCATCAAAAGGGCAGCATATTGCATATTTTAAATCCATCTTGTAAAATGCCATCACAACCTTTTTATGGGGATAGAGCGCAAACACATTCCCGTCCCGAGGCCAAACAAGTGTTGACTAGACCCGATCCGACACGTGAAAACACATTTATCATCCATCCATAATCCTTCCTGTGTTAATCAAATGATTACCCCATACCAAGAGAATTTGGAGTTCATTGCTAATTGCTAGGTTAGGTTTCTGTTGGCTCAGGTGCAGCATACCCGGCGTGCTTCCCTCTGCCGCTCTTCCACAGTCTGAGAGAAACAGAACAGCAGGTCTTTAATACATCAACAATTAAGTCGTTAAGGCTCGGTGAATATGAGCAGTCTCGCCACAAAACAAGCCATAACACCTTTTTTTATTTGGAGCGAGGGTGCTTTTGTTTGGACAGCGTGTCAGGGGAGCAGGGCTGGATGATCTATGACTTACAGGAAGGCTGTTATCTCCTGGGTAAATAAGAAACCGCGTTCCACTGACGACATTTCTATCGAAACGGTTCGGTTAAGAACATAATAAAGATGTCGACGAGCTCCACGAGCGCTAATCATGTATCAAGAACACAGCCCCCTTGGGTATTTAGAGAATTAACAAACCTTCTGTCAACAGTGCGCTCTTGGGGTTTCATTTGAGCATCAAATTCAATAAAATCAGCAGATAGAACAAGAAAAATTCACTCTGGCATCGCAAAACACTTCTTATGAACGGTCTTTTATTTATTTATAAGAAGCAAAAAAGCTTCTGCTAAAGTTTTGTCTAAATATAGACGCAAAAGACTTCATGATTGTGTGAAAAAAAATCTCCTTTGTAGCAAAAATATTCAAGCTGGCATCTTACGCAATTGCTGGGAAACTGAGTCAAAGGTGGACGAGATTTAATACGAAATAAAAAGTTGTAGATGGTTTTACACCATGCATGTTGAGTTTTAGAGTAATCCAGCAATTCCTCTGGAGTCATGTCATGTGTTATAGCAAATAAAAGTTTCAGTTGGGTTTTTTTCTTCTTTAAAAGGAGCACAAATGAGAGTGTCGTAAAGACTGTCTTCCAAACATATAAAGTATGGCAGCTGCCCCTGGTGTGTGTGGAGACGGCTCCGCTGCCCCGCTCTCCTCTGCAGCGTGGACGCCTCGGACCTTCGGCTGTGAACCGCAGGTGTGAGGGGTCCCATCAGGAGTCCGTCTCCTCTGAGAGACTGGCCCGGGACAGGTCGTGTTTCCGCCGTGAGAACTTCAGGCACAGATTGTCTCCCACCTCGTTCAGATGGTGAAGCACCTGAGGACAAAGATAATGAGTCTGACTGTGGAAATGGTCAAGAAAAAGCAAAACCTGGTCTCTGCGTGTGTATCTACTCGACTGTCCTAACACACACGGAAGGTTCCAAGTACTTTGTAAAAGCAGCTTATGATGATCTAAATTTACATTATTAAAAGAAGAAAAGAAACACTCAGCCATTATCAACAACTCCTGAAAAGTTCATTCAAATCAGTTCATAACTTTTGAGTTATTTTGCAAACGGAGATTCAGAAAGAAAGAAACAAATGCTGGTTGTCACCTAACCAAGTTGTGAAAGTGTAATACCTAACCCTCACCAGTGGGGGCGCCAATGTAAGGAAAACGCCCCCCTGTGTATTATCAGATATCTGAAACAAACTGTTTGTGTGTGTGGTGGTGGGGGGGGGGGGGGGGGGGGCGTGCACACCTGGTCCAACATGGCTCTGGTGTGTCCTGCAGACAGACAGAAGCGAGCCCGGGCCTCTGTGATCGGCGTGGCTGGAAAGCCGACCACCACCACACCGATTTTCCGTTCCAGCATTTCCCTGGCAAACGCTCTGATCAGTGAGGGAGGAAAAACAAACAGACGAAACTTTCACGTTGATGCACCGATGAGAGACAATCATCCAGTGTTAAGAAAAGACTCTTTCAGAAAAGATAAAACACTAAAACGCAACATCTCCCACATTACGTCGACACCTCTCCCACCCTCCGCCATGTCGTCTCCTCTGAATGTCTCCGATTCTCTGTATACATTATTTACGTCTAAAGAAGCCGCGTGTACTCACACCACTTTCCCCGGCATGTACAGCAGGATGGGAACCACAGGCGAGTGATCATTGCCGTAAATGATGAAGCCCATCTCCTTCAGCCGGGCCCTGAAGTACCTGGTGTTTTCTGCCAGCTGGCGGATCCTTCGAATACCTCCAGAAAAGCAAGAACACCACACGTACGCGTTAGACGACCACCTCGCTGACCATTCCCGTTGTCCACTCACGGAGGGACGAGGAACTGGAGGAGCTCTCGAGGCTCTCTGGAGTTCCGCTCCTCCGTCTGGGCCGTAGCAGCCGCGCGCTCTCAACCTGCTCGGCTGCAGCTCAGCTGCGGCAGCAGATGGTTTGCTGGAGTTTTGGCGCCCGCGACGACGCCTTACTCAAACCAGGCTTTGCAAATTTGCAGACACGGAATTTATACATCAAATGAGTGACTGTTGATGGAAACTGGGGCATAGCTGGAATAATTCTTTGGGCTCAACAGATGTCATGGAGATGTGTTAATAACCGACAGAACCTGATCTGAGCATCACTATAAGAAAGCTCTCCCCCAGAGGTTGGGGGGGGGGGGCTCATAACAACAGTCAGATACCCGCAGGCATCAGAGGACAGGAGCGAGTGCAGAGATCACATGATTGATGTAAAACTGTAGCCAAGGTAGCTGAAAGCATGAATAAGAGTGACTTTCGTCGGGGTTGGGTTGCGTTGGTGAGGACTGTTGTGTCGAACGCCGCGTGCTTCCCCCTCCATGCAGGTCAAGGCCGACTTCTTTCCACAACAACAACCGGTTGACGAGGCTACGTCAGACGCGAGGCATGCCTGGTTCAGGGCCATATGGGGAAGTTACTCATCTCTGCCTGAACACTACTGCACCTCCGCAGCCAGGCGCCCGGCTTTAGTCCTCGGGGGCATTAAACCATTCCGACAACGCCGCGCAGACGTGTCGCACAGTCTGGAGCGCTGCCGTTCTGTCCTCGCCGTTCTGGCTTTATTGGCCGCGCTGCGACGACATCCAGGGCTGCCTGTTTGATTTGTCATGCGCGCTGGGGCTGTAACCCAGGATACGACTGCGATAATTCAACGCGAGTCGCTCCGGCGCTGTTGCAACAGTGACTAGTTCCCTGCCCTGGTGTCTGAAGGCATTAAAGCAGAGAGCTCTCAGAGATGCCGCGGCCCTCACTGCACACATATGAAAATGATTTCCTCTACGTTGGGGTCACGTGTGCACGGGGACTGCATGTCCTCCTCCTCTCCACCGCCGCAGACCCCTGTAATTGCTACCACATTCTCTCCCTGAGCAGCTGTTTGTCTTTCCCCGCAGGTCTGGACTTCCTCCTAACGCTAACATTGGTTCTGTCCTCTGGATCGGGTTTGCTATTGTTTCTATAGAAACTGTACAAAAGGTGTGAAGATTATTATTATTTTTTTTTATGTAATCCAAACAGAATGTTTGGTTGTGCAGAGAACGTCGGGTCAGGACGAGTGTGCCGATCACAAGAGGTGCAAATTCACCCTCTGCGCTCCCATCTTTTCCCATGATGCACTTCATGGCGCGGAGGATCTGCTCGGTGACAGGCGGGGACAGGGCCGTGGCGTACACGGCGCTGTGAGAACACGTGCGTAGGTAGTCCACCAACTCCTGCAACACAGCATCAAATCATCAGACCTCTTGTCTTATCACTTGTTATTGCAGTTAGCATTAGCAAGTTAGCATACATTTATTAATTATTGTTTCAGGTGTCTGTGTGTGATACTTATTAAATGTGTGGAATCGAGACAGTTTTGACAAATATTGTTAACAAAGAAATAGTAAATTAATTTCAAAATAACAGCAGAGTATATTGTGTATGAACTCCATAATAGAGGTTGATGAGTCCATTTATAAACTATTTTTATATGATAACTGTTGTTAAAATAGATTTGGGACAATTGTGGAAAAAAAATAAATATCAAGAAAAAAATTCCTCAGGTTTTCAGACAACAAGACGGGAATAAAGGTAACACTTTTCCCCTGATGCCATAAATATCCTCCATATTTTTTTTTAAAAAAAAAGAACTTTACAGTAATTGAGTCAGAGCAGCAGACAGACCTCACGTCTCCTAATAAATAAGTGCGACGAGTTTTTCTGAGCAAAAATGTAACCTGCTGATTTAATGTCCCAACTAGAGCCAGCTCAGGTATAATCAAGCTTGTTAGTCTGTCCTGGATCAGAATCAATGTCTCAGCTCAGATTCCTCTTCTGCACTCTGGGAGAACCTGGAATCTAATTTAAGGAAGAATGAATTCTAAAATAAGCAGGAATGAAGACAGTCGTGCTCCCGTCAGCAGGAGATTCATTCCGTAGTTTCAGGAAAAGATATGGGATTTCAGGAAACCGATTCAGTCCCTCAGGAGCACACACATGTGTGTGAGAGAGAGAGAGAGAGAGAGAGAGAGAGAGAGAGAGAGAGAGAGAGAGAGAGAGAGAGAGAGAGAGAGAGAGAGAGAGAGAGAGAGAGAGAGAGAGAGAGAGAGAGAGAGAGAGATAGATCTAGAGGGTTTCTCTGGGATGGTGCTGCTGCTGCTGCTCAGTGGCTTTTTAGTGGCCATCACTACAGACTATCAGATACTCTCTGGCCACTGTTTCTGCCCAGAGCCATCTGTGCACTCCAGGCAGTGACACACACACACACACACACACACACACACACACACACACACACACACACACACACACACACACACACACACACACACACACTTTAGGGGGAAGGCATTTTGGGGGAAATGCACAAACGCAGGATAAGAACCTTGAAGCAGACAGACATCTGTTTTCGTTCAGGGGGATTTTCGACGCTTTACGGCCCCGCAGGATTTCGGTGCGACCAAGATAAACCAGTTAAGAGAACACGTCCGAAATCCATCTCACGTTTGCGGCGCGGACTGACAGCTCAGAGTGTTTTCTTAGCCGCACCTCGGCCACAACTCTAACGTGGTGAGTGGCTTCCAGAATGCCACAGAGCAGGAGCAGAGCCAGAGCAGCACGTGCACGTGCATGTGCACGCAGGGCTCCGACAGATGTGTTCAATAACCTCATTTCCGTCTAGGTTTGGAGCAGAAGGTTAACGAACGACGCCTCCCTTAAGCAGGCTGGAAGTGAATTACAAGGAGCTGCGACTGTATTTATCGGGATATTTATTTTGGGTGCTGGTTTAAGCGGCCACAACACGAATGTTTCCAAAACACGTCTGTAGCGCGGTTTTCTGGTGGGGCCAAACACACTTAATGCACAATGGTCTCCGGCCTTCCGCTCTCCCTTCCTGTCTGATTCATGCAGCAGTTTACTACAGGCAGCTGTCACACCGGCGCTCATACTTCAAACATGAACGCGCTTGTTAAAGTCATCCTGTCAGATCTGGCGCGCAGTTCCTGCGCCCGCCACAAGAAGGGGCTGGCCCTCCGCCAGCCTCACCTTCTTATTAGGGGAGCGCAGGGCTGCACCAGCGTCAGGGTCCCAATGAATACCTAATTCAAGCAATATGGCCGTTTCCGCCGTTGCTTTCTAATCAACTCCTGCAAAAGTGTTGCGGTTATGTACTAAAGTGTACTTTTTAATGGAGTTATAAAAAAAAAAGAAGAAGGAATTGTAAAGGACCGCCTGGAGAACATTTGTTGGACACATGAGAGTTACGACATAGGTGGGGGTGATGGAGCGTGACTCCCACACATCAGCCTTTCTGTAGCTTTTGATAACGCGATGTCGGTTTTACTTTTGGAGCTAAATGAGTTAAGGCTGTTCCACGGTTGCCTTTTTTTACTATAAACAGTGTCAGGGAAGAAAGCGCCGTGCCTGTTAGCACGAGCTGCTTCGCTTCAGCTCGCACATCTGCATATGAGCTAATTCCCAATCACCGTTTACAGTGCCCTTCAGTATAGCCGCCCCTATTTTTATCTACTCGGCTCTGGTGGCGTTCCGATGCAACAGATCAAGAAGGTCAGGCAGATATTTCCCCTCCACACATCCCAACATCCCACAGTTACCAGTGATCACAGTTATCAGTGCAGCTGGTGGACATTTAAGCAGCAAAACCTTCGTATTGAGGGATACAGAAGTCTGTTTGGCTTTAAATCCCACTGATCCTGTCAGGATGTCACCAGATTTAGTAAATAAATAACGTTTATGTCATTCTCCCTCTGGAAATACCCATAAACCCACATCATGTGTTACCATGGCAAAGACAGATTCGTGCTATCCCTGCTGATTCCCATAAAGCTACAACACAGAGAGCTTCTACTGTAATCAACAATCCAGTTCCTATGGAGGTAACTAACTAATAAAAAGGAAAACTAATTTATGGAAATGAACAGATTGTGCTGGATTCCTATAAATTCCTCCTGGTTGAGGGGTGACACGTCTCCACTTTACTCTTTATTCTACAAGATTGAACCTGACCTAAAACCCAGATTAAAGGCCCAGCATCATAATCTGTGGAGGATCAGGACCTTCAGCCTCCCTGTGAAGACATTCATCTAAAGTGGAGCTTTCACTTGTGATTTTTCAACTCATTATGGGATTAAAAACATTGGAACGTTTATATTTTAGAGGCCAAATGAGGACCATTTGGCCTAACTTTGGTCATGTTTATTGGCGTTCTACGACAGCTGAGTTATACAAACCTTTCTCCCTGCGATATAGCCTCCAGCCGCCCCAAAGCTCTTTGTAAACGTGCCCATCATCACATCCACATCCGCTGGATTCACACCAGTCAGCTCAGTCACGCCCCTGCCCGACGGTCCGACCGCTCCGATACTGTGGGCCTCATCCAGGTACAGGTAGGCTCTGTACTTTTTCTTCAGGGCGACGATCTCGGCGAGTCTCACCACAGAGCCCTCCATGCTGACAGAGAAGATGGAAAAGAACCCAGCTACTTTTAGTTCAATTAAAAACCAGCGCTCTCAGTAAAGTTGGAAGGCTCCGTAGTCTTGCGTAATGCATATTATGCACGGAATTTGCATTCTGTTCTTTAAGTTTAGCCTCTCCCAACTCCTTGTCCCCTCTGATCCAGCCTTTGGAGGCTGTTACATAACAACACGAGTGTGTGGTAGAGCAACTCCAGACCTGCTCTCTCCCACATCACAGAAGAAAGAGGTGAACTGAGAGAGTGCAGCCATGGATGCAGCTGAAGCTCTGCGTGGCCTTCAGAAAACTGTAAATACACAGCGAGTGGCGGTCATTTAGAGGGTTCTACTATCTTTATTATTATTATTATTATAAAACCAGTGCTGCAGGTTATTACTAGAGAATGAAAATTCCCTTTAAGCTCTTAACAGTGTAGGAATGAAGAGAAGAGAGAAGAGAGAAGAGAATGGCTGTGATAAACATTTTGTGCCGGGTACGTAGCCAAGTCAATCTCCCGACTCCATTTGGACTTCATTTGGAGCTAATGAGCAGATGGAGAGGGTCAGAGAGACTCAGGAAAGCTCAGTGCTGGGAAGGACACACAATAACCTTATCCTCTCCCATAATCAAACAACACACACACACACACACACACACACACACACACACACACACACACTATTATTCAAGGTTATAGAGGGAAGTAATTGAAAAAGAGGCAAAAGAGAACCTGCTAAACACAGGCAGAGAGAAGCACTTCTCAGGTTACAAATGAGGAATTCCTGGTGGACTGTTTGGAAACCAGGAATGATGCCTCAACTCAACAGAGCCCAACACATGTTGACGATGTTAACGATGAACCGCACGGTGGCTCAACAGCAGCTGACCTGTAGATGCCTTCCACCATGATGAGGATCTTCTTCCAGGGCCTGTGTGTCCGTGGCTGCCCCGAGCACACCGCTTCTCTTAGCATCTTCTCAAGACTGTGCATGTCTGACACACACAAACACACACATACACACACACACACACACAGAAAATACAAAGAACTAGTCACAAACAGGTTGTGATGAAGCTTTCTTCCCCTTTAAATGCTGAAATGAAGACAGTAAAGAAAAGAAGATGGAATAGGGAAGTCATTTCCGCAGTTAACACGATCCAACTTACACCACATACACAGTGGAAATACCCGTGTGCACCGAAGCTAATAAACACCTCCTGCTTCCTGTAAGGCCTGCAAGTTAAGCTCAGCACGGCGATGCAGAAACCATCCTCAGAGTAATCTAAACGTCTGTCTGAAATTATGATTTTTAATTTTGGCTTGAGAACATTTTCGTCTGGGGAAATTCAGAGACGAGGACGCAGTCAGCTGAACCTCTCCGACGCACCAGCAGGTGGCGGTATCTGACAAGGTTAAACTCTGACTACAGTCCGCACAATTTGAAGATGATGAGGCAGTTAATCAGCTTGAGCTAATCATCTGCCATATGTGATCAATACTGCAGAGCAGCAGGTTGACCTCCAGGCCAGCAGACGTTGTTGTGATGATGTAACTTCCTGGTGCAGAGTGCACCTAAAGCCATCTGCCTAAACAGACAGGAAGGAGCAGCCTACACTGATTTGGTGCGTGCACAAACAGAAATAAAAGGAAAGGTAATAGTCCAGTTAAATATGCAGCACCTGTGCAGCATATTTGCTTTAACATTAACACACACGGGTTGAAAGAATGGCACCGTTCTCATAACAGTGAGTGCGTCAACAGAAAACTGGACAATCCTGTTTGTCCCCCGTCCAGCAAGGAAAATGTTTCCGTTGCAAACATGTTACAGAGACTTTTACGAGGGCCGAAAGGATCCGTCTCACACAGGGTGCACCTGTGTCACACTTCCCTTCATGTCAGGTGATGCAGACAAGCATCAAGTTTGTATTGATCAAAAACCGGCGCGAGTGTGTGGCGCTGGTGCACAGACCCGTTGAGGTCAGCTGCTCAGGTGCCCGGGGCTTTCTGCCTTCAGACAGGCCTCTGGGGTCTGCTCGGAGGAACCATAACTGACTCTGCTTGTACCTGTCAGCTTGTATTTGCTGCCACAGGAGCTGCTCATTTCATCCCTGAACGAACGTGTCCAGCGCGCCGCATGCCTGTGGCATCATTTATTCTTAATTAAGCTTTGTTCCCCTCCATCAGCAAGACAGAATTGGTCATTTTTAGCAATCAAAGCAAATGTTGAAATCATTTTATTTTTTGCTGCTCTGTTGCTGATACAACAGTTTAGAGTCGTGACTCTAAACTGAACCCTTTCCGCTAAATCTAGTGCGTTAAACCGGGAATGCTAAGTAGGCTTCCACATGAAAAAAGAGTAAATGCAATAAAAATGGGTACAGTCGCTTTACCGTCCAATAATCTGCAGCAACATAACGTTCACTCGCCCTTGTTTGATGGTAGGCAGCAGGCGCATGGGCCTGTGCTCAGAGGGAGGAACCAGACTTACTGTTGTGTTTGAACACCCGGATCGTCGCTCCCGACAGCCGGGCTCCCAGAATCAGAGACGTGTGATTGAGCTCATCACTCAATATCAAACAGCCCTGGAAGTCAGGAGAGAAGAAGTGACATTCCTAAAACTCCTCTGACAACCTCAAAGAACATTTGGATTAGAAAGTGGTTGATTACAGTAAGGGGTGATTTGATGTGTTTATTGCAGTTTCACGTTTCTATTGACACTAAACCTTTGAGAGATGCTGGATTTGATGCATTTTGACATGTTTTGTCACCTCACCCATCACTATTACTTCAGTGTGCTGCTGCTCTGCATGTGCAGGAGCGATTTTTCAACAGAGAAAATTTGCATGTGTTCTGCTCTTCGCATTCTATACAAATCAGTTTGCAAAAGAATTATACATTAGCATATTTAATAGAGCAGCTCTGAGCATTTGAATGCATTTGTCTGGTGTTTGGGTCGGAGGTCCTGCTGGTTTGGGGTTGGTCCTTCCTCTGTAGCATAGACATGGGAGGTCAAACCCCCCTCCAGTCACTACAGGGAAACTGTGGCCGACCCCCCCTCATCATCTAAACAATCAACCTCCTCTTCCTGCTGTCCAGTCCAATCACAGATAGTCATGCTGTGTGTTGCCCCTGGAAACCCGCGGCCACCACGCCAGCATGCCGACAGGCGGGTGTTATGGTTAACGACCCCCTTGAGCAGCGCTCTTAACAAAACCTGCCCGTCTGAGTCTGAGTCTGTGACAGCTGACACTCGTCCTCCTGGCTATTGTAACATCAAATTATAAGTTTAATTAATTGGGGCGATTTGGGATTTGCCCAAGCTGAGTTAAGAAGATGCTGTTCATTAATTCAGGCCATATGTATGAGGTACAAAAGCTACGGCTAATTACATTCATTTCTGCTGTGCTGCTCACCTCCAAGCAAGGCAAGATTTTGTGTTGAGCTTTACAGCCTAGAATCACCAACCTTGCCAACGAGTGCTGGAATGTTCATTGAGTTGGTGGCAAAACCCATCCCAAAGGTCATGGAGGACTCGACCCCAAGGAACCTGGCCACCAGTTCTTCCAGCTCTTCGTGTATGCTCAGGTTACCTGCCAGGACAGGGATCACACGATGGCATTTTCAGGTGATTTCTTTTGATCTGCATGACAGCACTGTCCTATGCAACAGGAAAATATATATGTATATATATTTTTTGCAGATACACTGGACACTAATAATGGGAGTCATAATCAATAAAAACCAGCAGCTGCTGAGTGGAGCCTTTAAAACGTTCAAACGGACTCAATGTTTCAGGAAGACCTGGAAAATGGGTATTGACTGGTGTGTATAAAACCATAACGTGGCAAGGCAGCTCAGTCTTTATGGTGATTCCCATTCAGCGCTCTCCATCAGGCCTTGTGGGAATCGATTCCTATATTCCCCCACCACTCAGAGTCCAGGCCCCTGCTGGCGTGTTCAGACAGCATCCGAGTTTGTTCACTACATACAACATTTTGTTGGATTTCCATAGAGACGCCCTGCTTCCTTATTGATAGCTAACCTCTTAACACAGCTGTACATCTGGACAGTCCAGACTGGGTAAAGCAATTACTGGTTTCCTCTCATGTTGAGCCACAGACATGAAATTTACTGCCAAAATAAACCGCCAAAATGATCATTTATGACCAGGCTAGCCTCTGTGGTCCTGATACAGGAAGAACCTTTGGAATATACTTGACTTTAGGAATAAAGGTTCCTGACTGGGGGAGCCTAAGGTGCTTCAACTGATCTTCAGGTTGTGGTCTCCGCTGGGTTTGAGCTGCACCTCTGACAGCTGACATCAACAATTTACCAAAGGGACCAAGAGAGTCTGTCTGTGGAGAGAGGAGGGGACATGACTCTCAAATCATGTCTGGAAGCTCCACTCTTCATCTGTTTAACAGCAAACACCTGGCTGAAGCATTCCTACACCCTCGACCAGGAAGAGTTAATCGCTCGTTTACGACTTAATTCTAGGAACAGTCACGTTACTCTGCACTGTTGTACGCATTACAATAAAATAGGCTATCTAAGATAATATACGTTAATGATTCGAGGAAGCCCGGAGCAGTGACCAGTGCAGCGCTCCAAATATCAGGTAACCGTTGGGGGCGGGAGTGTCGCTGCCGCTGTGGTTCTTAATAACTGATCCTTAATGAGGTCGCATGTAGAACAGGCTCGTTATGCCTAAACTCTCCTGGTGGTTGAGCTGAAACATAGATCACAAAGGAAGGAACGGTCCCTTTTTGAGAGAGAAATAAACACATGAATAAATCACATGACTGAATAATGAATGACACGCAGTCGGGGAGTGGTGTGTGTGCACGAGTGGCTCGTCGGTGCACTCTTGACGCGTATGTGTGACTAATCACACGTCCTTTAATTCCTTTGCTCTGCTCAATTCTTTATGGCGTGGGTGATGCAGACAGCAAATTCACCCACCTGTTCCCTGAACGTGAGCTCAACAGACAAACGTGTCAGAAGCTAAATATCATTGAAGAGAGAAGAGGAGCCACTTTCCTCACGAGAGGCTTCACCATGTTTGAAACTCTTAGAAGATAGACTAAAAAAAACATAGTTCCAGTTCAGCATTAGGAATTAACCTGCTAAATTAACCTGCTTCGACATATTCATCATCTCTCCGTCCTTTTTAAATTATTTTTTACATTTATTGCTTAAGTTTGGAAGATTCTGAGGAGGAGTCCGCTGATCTAATTTTCTGCCCATTGTTGCTTCAACATTCCATGAACACTAATTCCCACGACGTTGCTCACAATGTTTCATAATGTCTCATTCCACTGCTGTACAGTCTGACTTCCTGTCCTCCTCAGTGTGGAACCGTATGTAATGATCTCTGCTTATGCACCAAATGGTACATAATTCAGCAAAGTGTGAATAATTCATTTAACACAGCAGCCAGTGGAAGATAATTGAAGATGTGGGCAGTGTAAGATAATAAACGATAGCAGAGGATGAGGAAGGAGATGAGTTTTCCATTGCTCCCCAACACAACAAGGCCTTTTCACACGTGCACTCTGGTCGTGTGTGTCAGGAGCAGCTCACACCTGTGAGCAGAAGGGCCAATCTGACGGTCACCTGTAACGCGTGGAAGCATCAGTTGTGGGGGTTTCGATGACTCGGCAGAAAAAGAAAAAGTGTTTTTCTACAATGACGACAAGATCTCTTCCAACGTGGAGAGATCAGAGAGCTGATGCCAGAACCGTCCAACAGACCCGGGGGACCGCCAGGCTTCTGGTCGCCCGTGTGAACACCGTGTGTTTGCATCACCCCGTCGGCTGCTTCTGCCTCCTTCCTTTCTGATGTGGAGTCTTTCCTCTTCTTGGCTACATGTGTGAACAGACAGATGTGGAGAAGCTCCAGAGATTCTCTTGGGTGCATGTGTGCAGGGGTTTCACCCTGGTTCTCACCAGGGACTTGTAATGGGTGTACGGCACAGCAGAGCAACGGTTGCATGAAGTTTCACAGAAAGTGAAATAGGACAAATTATTTACAAAAATAAGGAAAACAGGAGCGCACGAAGCAGGAACGCACCTATTTCGTGCCTTGTGCTGCAAACCCCCACCCCGTACCGGAGGGTGGTGTCTGCTACGGTCTTCAGGGACTCTGCTTCGTTCTCCGCAAAGCCGAGGTAGTTGTAGGAGCCCATGTTGATGACATTGTGCAATGTCCTCCCAGTGAACCTGCAGGCAGGTGAGCAGTCGCGGTCATTCAGACTATGTGCTTTAATCTTTCAACACAAACACACTGTCAAAATAACACTTGAGTGAGTGCAGTTAAGCTAAAGCTAATTGTTTGAATAGAAACGCCGCGTGCTGGCTAATAGTCCCCCATAATACTGTACCGTGTGGGATGGATCCACGGGCACGTCAGAGTGTAAAAGCTCAGGGTGTCAATGTGTTTTAAGGAAACTGCCTTATTCCTTCAGCTGACCTACTTCCTTTGCTGCTCAGGTACAGAAAGCATCTGCATATTTACCTATTCACTGCACGTTAGCGCACGAGACAGGCTGACTTCCCCTTTCTCTTCTCTTTCCATTATGCACCAAACCTCTTTAAAATAACATGTAATCCACGCCCACCCCCTCTCTCCCAATTTATCCTGTCGTATCCCCTCCCTGTGGCTCTCCTCATATTCCTATTAATAAAATATTTCCGGTGCAGTTCAGCAACGTCTCAACTATTTAAACAAAAAGAAATAAATAAATCAGGGCTGACATGACGCTGAAGGCGTGTGTGTGTTACTTTAGATTCCACTTCTTGGTTCATAGGAAAGGGCTTCATTTCGGATTGTTCTTAATTCCCTATGTACAACGTGTCGTTTCATATATTAGGGTGATATTATATTTCATAGAGCTTCAAACAGCCCAGTAACTGTAGCATGGATGGATTGTGGATGTAAACGTACAGGTAGATGATGGGACATACCTAAAAGTCCAGTTGTAGTCGTCAGACACTCGCTCCATCAGGTCGAACACGGGCCCTGGCAGGCTGCAGACCGGACGGTTCCAGTTGTCCCGAACCCTCATGTACAGGTTCCGGGTGTAGAAGTTCTCAAAGTCTTGATAAAGTGGTACGAAATCCTGAAGCAGATGGTTCAAAAGGTGCAGGTGCGCACCATCGCACCGTTACCGTGGCAACACAGAAACAAGATGAATGAATTTATTGCGTAACATTTAAACGCTCTGAACCAGCGGCTCTGCTGCTGGAGCTGACCCTCCTCTTCTGCTCAAACCCTCAGCCAACATGTCTTTAACATCTAACGAACCACCAGCAACTTTGACGTTCACTTTCTTTTTTGAAAAAAAGGAACAAATCAGATCCGCACGACAGCGACACTTTATCCAAATCTAAAGTGCAGCGGCAAAGAAAGAACTTCCTTAGAGATTTAATTAGGTCTAAAGCAGATATTCTCTGAGGCGTCCTGTCTTACCCATGGCAACGTGACAGTGCTGGGGAACGCGACAGAAGCAGTCGGGCCGAGAGCGAAAGAGCAGAAACTGAAATAATTAGGAGGAAACAAAATGTGTTGACACCTTAGGCGTGCTCTTTTCTTTATTACCACTCTGCTAACACGAGCAAGTGGGACCAAGTGTGCGCATGTGCGTTCAAAAAAAGCAACAGTTGTGAGGATTAAACACTGGACCTGCCTTCTGTTCCTCTCTTTCCTGAGCAAGGTGGCACTTCTCCAGGCCAACGGCTCGGAGGAAGTCTCTGAAGTAGCCGAACAGAGTGACGATGCCGAAGCCCAGGTACGTCATCACGGCCACGTACATGGGCGCCTGCTCAAGGACCTCCTGCTTGCACCCCGGGACATTTCTCTGTTGAAGGAGAGACCCACATAAGCTGTGGCACATGGCAGCCAACAAGAGGGAACGATGCCGTTTGAGTGAACGTGGCTTAGTCTCAGAAAAGGGATGTGGTTAGTGCATCGGTTGGCCCAAATAGGGAGGAGGCAGACAGCACAAGTGTGCACCACTACAGCAGGGGAAGGGTAGAGTCTCAGCACAGACGCAGCAGATAACAAGACATTTTTTGTAAGAAACCGTCCATGCAGCAACAGAAACTGATGCTGGATAAACTGGATATGTGATTCATGGAATACGAGCACACAAAAGTGCGCGCCCATGCTAAGTTCCCCTTATCTCCCTGAATCAGGCTGTTTGACGGCGGCAGAGAGAAGCCGACCTTGTTTACCCTGTTAGACGTGTCACAATGTTTGGTTCATTGAAGTTCTCAAGACATGACCAGAAACCACTTCACTGAGGTCAGAAGGGTCTCGACCTTGACCCACATTATTAGAGCTGGTGAATATGGATATCCAGCGGGGGGGGGGGCAGATGTTCAGAAGATAATATAATGAAAAAGGGACAATGACCTCACTTTCAGTTATACAAACACAGCAAATATGTCATTTTAATTTTCAGAGGGATATATTTAATACCATAATGTCAAAATATTTGGGCATTTGACAAGGACGTAAAGGTCACGAGTCCAAGCTATAAACAGTAAAGATGGAGGGACTCGTATCCCGACAATAACTTAACAGTTTTATTACGGCCTTGTCTTTGAAAACTACATAAACGTCCATTTAAACCGCCTGTTAACGTAGTAGACTGGCCAAAGTACCACAATAACAACCATATCAACATGATTCAGAGGCTAAAAGGGTTTGAAGTGTGTATTTACCAGCCGGTCTGCAGATACAACTGATCCACTGGTGGAGAGTATATTAATTTGAATAAATCTCACACAATGACTCATTACAGGAACTAATGGGGCCTAGTTTTCATCACCCATGGTTACCAATGGAAAGGAGCATGTCAGGACACCCAGGCACCTTAAAGCACCAAAGATAACCCAGCACAGTAACGCCTCATCTATTCTGCAGCAGGGCAAAAGAAACCTGTTGGAATTCCAGGGCGGGTCTCCTGTATATTCCTCTTTACACACTTCCTCTTGTGTAAGACCTCAGCCGGCAAAATCTGACAATTACACACGTTTGAAGACTTCTTTTGGATGCGTGACATCACGCATAAGGTGATCTACGGTGCTCCCGATCCATCTATCAGCTGAATGACCTCACTTGATTTCCCTTGAGCTGCGTCACACAGGTGATTCGTCGGTTCTCTTCTGTCATTTATTTTGCTTCAGTTTCGCCCTCTTTTACTTCACTCACTCAAACTTGTAAAGGTGCTACAGTGTGACCGGAAGAGACCCGTGATAGCAACACGTTTTTAAGAAATAAGCGCAGTGTTGGAGTGACACACCTGTGTGCTGCTGAGATTGCCATTCTTGTCGATCTCTCCGTATTTCCGCCCGAGGTGACCCCGCCGGGGTGTCGGGCTGCCGTTGGCCGAGGCTTTCTCCATGAGCTCGGACACAGCAGCGCCGCTCGCCCCTTTGACAACAACACTAAACGCGCACAGACGCGCACAGACGCGCACTTCCTCCTTCCGCGGCTCCTGCTCAGCCCCTCCTCAGCTGTTGTTGCGTGGTTTTGCGTGGAGGAACACCAAGAAATGACCTATTCTTTTCTTAAAGGTGTTCGTTTTCTTTAAAGTTACTCCACACATGAAACGCTGCAATAAAAGGTACACTTGTTCTGAGGATTAGTTACTGTGTGATCCACCTGTGTGGTGCCGGTTACGCACAATTACTGGACCGCTGAGGTCTGTGACGTACACTTATACCATTTCTACTGCGTTTGTATTGAAGAATCCATACGTTTCTAAAAGCTGCTTCTTTCTCTCACAAGAAATCCCCAAGAAAGGTTGGTTGTGTTTGAAGGTGAACTATAGAATATTAATCCCACCCAGGCAAAACGAGTGTTTTTAGAGTTTCCATGCAGCCCTACATGAACATACCATGAACAGGCGCTCTGAGTATTTAGGGGTCAGTACCTCGATCAAAAGCCCCATGGCAGTGCTC
The DNA here is from genome assembly GCF_901000725.2 of Takifugu rubripes. Lineage (NCBI taxonomy): Eukaryota > Metazoa > Chordata > Actinopteri > Tetraodontiformes > Tetraodontidae > Takifugu > Takifugu rubripes. Next base: position 15,578,968 of record NC_042288.1, read on the forward strand.
TGAAAGCTCTCCTGCTACCAGCCCGCCATCTCCTACCCCCAAGAAAGCTCTCCCACTGAGCTGCCACTGCCCCCAAAATCTAGAGGTTTATGCTGGCTACTTTCTATCTGTATCTAAGTGCTTCATTATTATTTCAACCTGAAACGGAGACACTCACCAGACCCGTCTACATGGAGACTATTTGCCTCAAGGCTTTGAAAACTGCTCAGCATCTCGCTCAGAATCCACCAGTCCTGTAATCTTTGATATCAAATTGTCTCTTTTTTGAGCCAAACATGCTGCAATTTTAAAAAGTCACCTGACCCACTAATGAGAAAAGGCTGTTTCCTCTTCAGTGTTGCGAAATGCCTTTTCTGAACAGCTTGGAAGCATTTTTAGAAATCCTTGTGCTTCATTCAGGCGTGCGTTCTACACGTAATTCCAATTTGTGCAATTTCAAGGGTGATGGAAACGCACTATGGTGGCTCAAACTCACACTGTGTGCTGTCCTAAAAGTGCAATCTGTAATAAATGCTTAATGCAGCCAGCTGCATTTCATTTGTGGCTGCAGCTTAAAGCAGCAGAGTGTAACAGTGCGGCTCAGTGAGCTAATGATACACTTTACCCCGATGTGGCAATGTTGTGCCACGTCAGTTTAAAAGCAGGAAACTGTGTCTCAGTTAGCAACCACTCTGTCTAGCTGATGATTTACTGAAGAATTGTAAATCAGACCCACGGATCTCGACGTAGGTGAGTCAGAACCACCTTGACAACATTCTCTGTGACAGTCACGTTTGTATCGGCTGCATTGTTTAAATCCTCCCCTCTGTTTTTTTTTTTGGATTATTAGCTAAAGGTCACTGCCTACGCTGTGTTCGCTTGTGCAGTAAATGGAAACACGCACGCCGTTGGGACGGTACATATGATAATGTGAGCTTTTCTTTCCATCCTGACGGCGACCTGTTGCTGCCCCAGACAGCGTTTTCTCCGTGGGAGAGCACAAGAGGACAGACTGAAGCGGTAACTTTGAAGGTCGGGATGCAGCACCTGAGCATAAGGAGCGGAGCGGTCGCTACCAGATGGAGGAGCTGTAATACTGCACGTTTTGCTGCCTGTTTCCTGCCTTTCATCCCCAGGATTTTACCACGACTCATTGGCTGCCACACGAGGTGCGTGACTGTCCTTCCCAGCCATTCACTGCCTGACAGACGACAGCCCCTCATGTCATCCAGCCGTGATTGGAAAACGCGTTTTCTTTCTCACGTGTGTCAGGAGTCCTTAAAAGCAGCGAGAAACACGACGCGTTTGCAAAGCCGGTGTGATGTGTTGGCTGAAAACACGGCGGCCCTGTGGGGTGACGCCCGCCATGCACCATCTCTTTAGCGACGCCCTCCTCACACCAAGTGATGAAGGTTGGTGTCGTCTGATAACCCGTGTCAGGGCCGGGGAATTAGGCTGACATTTATGGGGGGGAGGGGGTTGTCCAGAAGAGTCCAGTCTGCACCCGGCTGTTATAATGGTATCAAAAGAGAATGTGCCCCCCCCCCCCCCACCAAGACTTAAATAGAGCTGTCACAGTGACAGCCTCCCTGCCTTCATTACAGGGTTGCTGTCTACCAAAGGGATCAGCTGTAACCTACATCTGTCAGGCTTTATTAGCTCTGTCTGCATCTGAGAATCACTTTTCATTAAACTGCATTGCAGTTTATCCGCACGTGTTTTCCTCATTTGTGTGATTTGAGCTCTGAGCAACGTCCAGGGGTTTTGATGAAGGAAACCTCGTCTGTTCGGGTGGGGGGGGACTCTTCCCAGGCTCCGTCTCTCCACATTTAAAGCCATTAGAACAAATTTCCCTTCCAAAAGCAATATGTTTTGAAGTAATAAAAGACAGTTCCTACCTTGAATACAAATGAATGATGGAATGGGGTAATCTGCCCCGAGCCCCCAGTGGGGTATCTCCATGGCCACTGCTTTCATGTGAATGTCATTCGAAACTGCACTCTCCTCAAACTAATCCATATTTCATCTGCATGCAAATTTAATAGTTATTCCCCAAATCACAGGGCTGCCTTATTAATTATTCTGTAATGTGCCTCATGCGTGTATTAGAATCATTAAAACAGATTTACCTTACTTATTACAGCTAATTTGGCTGCACAGTTCATTCCAAAAACAGGTTCAGGACCCTTTAGACTCATGGGGTTTTCTCTCCACCTAGCGGCGGGCAGAGGAACATCACCTCAGCATCCGATTCCAGCTTCATTCGGATTTCATACACCTCACCGTTGACCCCATAATTAATAATCACAGGCAGGTAGATGTACAACAGCAGATGGACAGGACTCTTGTGTCCATCTGTGTTTGCATGCTACGGTGCTGACAGTGGGGCCAAACGAGGGTGGCTGTTTATGGATGAACTCATGCCATGCTGTGCTGTTGGAGGCCAGTTGTAACGCAGAGCTATATTTAAACTTCCCCCGGGGTGCCATTAAATCATGTAATTTCTTCATCAGGCTTGACTGACCTCATTTTAATACATCCCATTAGATGGCCTCGTGTAGCGTATGTTGAAGAAAAAAGTAGAATATTGAATTTAGTATTGCTTTGAATGTCTTACATGTTCTGTATGAGACTTTCAAAGAGGTTCTAATCACACAGGGCCAAAAAGTGGAATTATCACAACTTCCCCACATGGATGCAGGAATGCAGAGGAGTGATATTATTCTGCGGCATAGTGGTGTGTCTATTTGTGTCACCGGCTGCCAGGAGAGAGAGTTGAAAGCTCGGCTATGTATAGTTCTGCAGAGCAGTCAGTCCATTCGGGCCAAGATGAAATGGGAAAATCATAAAAGCTTCATGCTAAATGGCTGCATTGTTGTCCCCCCTTTACTTGGATTTAAACACTTATTTTCTGCACGGCAAACACAGCTAAATAAGAACTAGGAGGGTAATTGTTTTCCATTGTTGCTACTGCGAGGGCAGAAATATCTCTTTCTATTATGGATCACAAAATTCAATAGGTGCTGTTAATCTCACCGGGGACTATACGGATGCCTGAAATTAGTCCTTTATGAGTGAAGAAGCCCCGCTGTGTCTGCTCCCACAGCTGCAGTATACCTAACCTTGAGTGGGTGTTCACATCCACAGGGGATGGAAGATTCTCCGGTTCGCTTTAGAAGCCAGTGAGATGGGGAAAGACTCAGAGACAGATATTTTTAGAGTGAGTGGGAGAAGACTGGGGCTCGAAAGGTTAGAGTTCTAAAGCAGCGAGGCACGGCGGAGCCGAGCGAAGATGGCAAAAACTGCGGCTGGAGCCAAGACGAGCAGAATCGGACGGTGCTGCAGACATTACCCGGGGCTACCTGGACCCTGCCGTCATTCAACACCTGCACTCCCTGATTCACATCCTACAGACCACTGTGAAGGACCCACCGTGGGCTTTGACGAAGATGTGGTCTTGCTTTTGTCTCCAGTGTTTATGTGTCCATCTTTGTTTGACTTTTCCACCAGCCAGATTTCAACAAAATCCTCTTTGCTGTACTGACGCCTGAGTTTTTCCCTGGGCAGGTAAGGAATTTATGGGTCTTATGGTTCCGAACCAGAGGAACCCTCCCTCCGAGGCTGCACCAGCAGCTGTAATTACTGTTTCCTATCTACCAGGAATGTCCTGACCAGGCCTACTGAGACCGGTAAATCTCCCCCAATTGTCCGCCCTGATATGTATGCGCCTTCCTGCCTCTCTGAAATGAACTCTTCTCATGGTCGGCTGATGTACGGCGACGTGGGCTGATTTAAACCGGTGGTCTTCCCTCCCACGTCGGGCAGTTCTGAAGCCGTGCCATTCTGAACAAATGTGTCGGGCAGGATGGATGGTGGGGGGCCGTGTTCAGCTGAGGAGAGAGAAAATGTTGTCTTGCAGAGATGGAACGCTGCTGAAAGGGCTCGAGCAGCCGTCCTGTCTGTCCTGCCGCAACAGCAAGAAGGGCTGAAGGGAGCTGCGCTGCCACTCAGGGTCTTAATCAGGATATACGGGTGGAGTTTCAGCTCAGAGAGTCTTTGTTATGTGTCTGTGTTGTGTCCGTGCTTCATCATATGTGCTGTGATTAAGTTGATCCATGGAGGAGGACAGGAAGGCCTTAAAACAGGATCCCTCGACAGAAACGAGACCTTTTCTGTTTCTTAAATAATAAATGTCTATTGAAACAATAATGCACCTATAAAAGAGCCTTTAAACTTCTGCTCAGTGTGTCTGGGGATTCAATTCAACTTTATTTATAAAGCATCTCTTAATCTAGATTTTCTCTCAGTTCACGTGACAGAAATGTCTTCTTTTGGAATCCAAACGCCAAATGACTTTAAAGACGTTACAAGTAGCAGAAAATGAGATGAAACGTAAATTTAAACATGAAAACAAAATGACTGCGCTCCAACAATATGCAACACCAGAGACAAATCTCATTAGATATTCTCATTCATGAAAAAGCTGCGACTGTTTCTGCTCAGAGCTCCTCTGTCATCCAGTCACAACGGCTTTGGCGTGAAAAGGGGGAACCAGACATGAAAAGGGAGACGGATAGCTGAGGGGACTTTTATTTAAGGCTGCTTAGTCAAGCAGCATTATTATGAGAGTATCAGTCCACATTACGACGCACTGCCGTTCCACTCATTTACTGTACAATGTGTTGCCAATCCTCAAATGGGAACATCACAGCTACCCTATTTAAAAGTCACATTCAATATTTGTTATTTTCTCAACTGCAGCTGGAGAAAAACGTTAATAAGCCGCATAAGCCACGCAGAGCTGTGACTCCGTGTCGCTGCGCTGCAGGTTTAAAGCTGGATTATGTGAGAAATACACAGGAGAGGGTGAAGCCCACAGTTCTGAACTCAACTTTAAGTCATTTATTGTATTCCACTTTCATTAATCCTCCCAGTTTAAAGGTCTCAGCTATTTTTGCATGCTCTCACATATGGCAATTAGTCTTTCATTCATTCTCTTTATTCCTAATTAACCGTCAAAATGGTCCAGCTCTTAAGTAACACTTGTATAAAATCTGATTACTACTACATCCACCATTTAAAAAAAGGAGAAAGGATCTGATTACAAGTAATTTGATTCACTTGGGCTGATGTATTTAGTCTCAGTAAATATCACAAACATTGAATGTGAGAACTTTTTTGGAACAGCCGAGGTATAGCACACCTTCGCCCGGCTGCCAGGTCATCGCTCATCAAGACGCTCCACGCTCACGCTTCGCTCTGCTGCTCGTCAGTGTTTGACACGCTTGCTGTATATCTGTGACCACTAGGGGCAGTATAGGAGAAGTGTGTGGAAAACCTTTCAACTTAACACCACCAAATTAGGGCGTGAGGAGGTTGTCACGCTTTAGTTAGAATGGTTGTTTATGGATGAGGAGGATTGTACTGATACAATGGATTGTACTGATGCACCCCCAGGACGGATCGGGATTGATAAGTGATCAGGAGGCAGCAGAAAGCAGCAGGTGAACTTTGTGTCAGATCCCAACGAAAGTCATCCAAGTGCTGTAATTCCCTTGTTCAGCAGCTGAAGGCTGTAGCAGATACGGGCTCCGTGGAAGAAGAACTAATCGATGGAGGAAGCTCTCAGAGCAAATGTTAATGCTTTTTAACCTTTGGAAAGGAGATCGATAGCACATATAGATGCAGTTAAAGGGTTTCTCTCCCGTGTCTGCTGATATGCAAAACATAACGTAGCTGTAGAATTTAGTTTCTTCCTTTTCTCCAGAGGTTTGAGTTACAATTGCGTGTGTGTTTTTTGACTGTGGGGATACACCCTGAGAGGCCCCATGCAGGGACCATGCCGCACTAAACCCGTCAACTTAATAATTCAGTAAGTTTTTGCTTCTGCTAGTTGGAATAGGGTGGCGGCGGGATCAGTGTGCTGTCTGGTCAAAACCAGAGAGTGAGACTGAAGGCGCCTGGCTGCGACACTGGTGGCTACAGGCTTGCACCATGCAAGCGAGGGGGTGGGGGGAGAGTGTGTGAGGGAGGGAGTGGGAAATGATGGACATGTGTCAACCCTTCTTCCTATAGCAAATGCTGAGGGGGGGATTGAGGGTGGCTCGTTAATTGGGACAAGATGTAAAAGTCCCTGTCACTCATCATCATCTTCGCTGATGCGTGTGGAGGCCACAGGCTGCTGGAGCGTGGCGCTCTGGAGCTGCAGGAGAACACCACGCAAACAGGCTTTGGACGGAGCCACACAAAGCCTTTAGTAAGAAACCTTAGCAGAGCAGTAGGGCAACAGTTAATCCAACACTGGTATCGATATCAAGCTCCTCAGTGTGCCACCGCGGCATTAATAGCATCTCATAGATTATCATTATGGTCATAATCGCGTGGCGCTCCCGGCCACCGACAGTATATAATATTTGTCTGACCTTCATTTGTGCCCTTCTTTCAGAAGTGCTCAGGCGATGTCCTGAGGGAAAGGGTGGTATAGAGAAGCAGAGGCGGGGGTGGGGTGGGGGGTGTTATCCCAGCGTGCCGTTTTAGCCATTGAGAAAAACAGATAGTGGCAGCGATAACAATGTAGGTAATGAAAGAGTAAGTGCCTCTCCACTCCTGTGTGTGCGTACAGCAGCGACCTTTTTCGTGGTCCTCACTAGGACAGAACAGCGCCGTCGCTTTAGTTGTATAATTACTGTTGCGTTCAGAGGCTTAATTTGTTTATTTAATTTCATGAAATGATTCGGCTCTCACAAAGCGAATCTGCTGCCAAGTACCAGCAACACTGACTTCCAACAGGTGTAATTAAAAGGAACGTACCAGTAATTCTGATGAAAAGCCAGTTTAATTTGAAACTGCTGATTAATAGATGCTTGTACACGGTAATTCCTCCTTCTGAATGCAGTGATCCGTACTGAGGCAAACAGTTGCATTGTGTAATTTGAGCGGCTTTTAAAACCTGCTAAGATCTCATTTCCATAACACTCGAAGTGAGGAAACAACACCAATTATGGGAGTTTCATTAGCATGAAGTGACACCCCTGAGCTCCAGTCATGTAGCAGGTGGGTAATTGGCCCTGAGCTGTACGGTGGGAGCTCGTTGGGCCTGTCCTTGTCTTGTGACGGGGACACGGACCGCTCCGCAGGGTGGACTTAGCAGCTCTCTGCCCTCTGAGCCAGATGCAACATTTCATAATTAACCAAGTGAGACGATGGGGCTCAAACACCGCAGGTCTGTACTGAAAGCACGGCCAAGCGGCCCCCTCTCTCCTCTATTTGCTCTCTGTTGTGGAGCTCTGTCCTGTAAATTATTGTTATTTACATGCAGACTGTGAGGAAGACAGACGCTTCACGGCCACAGATCAGAGTGAACTCCAGAGGCTTCCCTGGTGTTAATTGAGGTTTAATGTGATTTGTTTTGCTGGCTCTTCAAGAGGCCCATTAAAACGGCTCCCCTGTGATTACTCGCTAATGGCCTCAGTTAGCTACATGTGCTTTAAAGCACCTGCGACGGCCACATATCAAATGATAAGGTAACTGCTGCAAACCCTCAAAGTGAATAACCATTTCAGCAGCCGTCTTAGAAGCACGGCGGACCTTCCTGAGACTGAGTTTTGCAGCTGATGCGAAGCCGGAGGGCTGAGCACGGCACGCTAATTTTAGCATCTGCTGCAAATTTCTGTCCGTGTGCCTATAATTACCAAACCCACCGAGTCTGTCAGGTGAATAGCTTTGAGAAAAGGGGCAAGCAAATAAAAACAGGCTTTAGATGAGAGGGGTGCACACATAGATCCTTATCTTTACATTCCACAGTGAATCCTCTGTGTCTTCAGTGGAAGCCCGGAGCCTTTGTTCAGCCATCTCTTGTAGGAAATAATTACACACTCCAGTAATGTGACTTGGAGGAGTCTGGTGACATCAGATGTAGCTGAGCATAATGTGCTTCTCTTTGCCCCCCAAGTTTTAAAGAGTTCAAGCAGAAATCATCAAAAGGCACACACTGTCTGTCACGTCAGCTTTTAATTATTTTCTCTATCAGCCAGAAGTTTCTGTCTTTTTATATGTCTAAAGTTAAGATATTAGATGTGAAAATCTCTCAAGTGGCGACTCGGGAGGATTAAACCACTACGCAGCATCACTAAAAAGTATATATTTTAGGTGTAGTTATGCAGCTTCAGTGACCTCATCTTTCAAAGATTCTCTTGTTTGAACATAAGAAAAGTGTCTCGTGCAGCTGTGCTGCGACACATTCATCTCAATTCTAGATTCAAGCGCAGCCACAGAAGGAAATCAAGGGATTTTCCTGTTTTTCAGTTATGAAGCGACCGGGCCACCAGGTGCAGGCCTGCGGGGCTGGATGGATGTGTTTATTATAGGCAGGCGTGTTGATGCAGGGTTCTAAACTGATCAGTCCTCGCTGACCTTTCTGCACTGCTGCAGCTGCACTGCAGCTCATGAATGTTTCATGCAAAGGTTGGCTGGTTTTGGGCCCTGCCAGGCTGGGTTTGCTGCCTGACAGAAACGCACTTACTCTGAGGCAGAGTGGAGGTGAAAAACAGCAGGCACGACAAACAAAGGACGCCAGGCACCACCTCTGACGTACACGCCCCCCCCACCCACCCACCCTGCGGCTCACAGAAGGCAGGCCTCCGTGTCAGATCAGAGAGGCGTGCAATTATGCACACAAATTCCTACTTTTGGCTTTGTCCCTCATTCCGACATGTGTTGTTCTCACCTTTTTTTTCTCCTCAGGCTGCGTTTTTATGACAATGACGAGTTATTTAACCATCAAAAGCTCTAGTTTATAGGCAGTTTAATGCATGTAGCACGCCCAGGCTGGGTGAAATCGTGAGACATTTCCTCCCTATATCACACACTCCAGTGTGTTTGCAGAAAGCAAAGATAACACAATATAATTAGGATGATTGTGCAGAAAAAACACGGCCGATCGACGTTGACGGGTTCGCATCACTTGGTGAATCCTGTGCTGTTTGTTGATGCTGGTTCGGGGATGCGGGCACACGGCTTCAAATCAAGTCAATGTCATGTTCTCTGTGTTTGCAAGATAAACACAATCAGCCTCTCATATCCTGCAGACAGCATTCCCAGCGCTACGGAGGAGGCAGCGACGGGAACAGTTGTCGAGAGCGTGGTGAAGCGTTTGAGGCTACCTTCAGAAGTGAAGGGTGGGGGGGGGGGGGGGGGGGGGGACTCTTATTCCAGCAAAATTGCTCTTTCAGCTAGGAGTTGAGACGTACAGGGGAGAAGAAGAGATTCACCATTTCAACTTCCACAGAAACTCTTATTCCCCTCATAATTCAGCTGAGTTTAGACTGAAGACACAACGTGATCATTTTACTAAACATCTTACACCGATGTAAGCTAACAGGCATGATTTAAAAAAAAGAAATCTGTTAAACTGACAAAATAATACATTTTCATGCATTTGCACATAAAAATCACCTTTTGTTGGCCCATTAATGTCTTATAAAATGTGAAAGTCCAGACGACCAGAGGAGAACAAAAGACTAAGAAAAATTCTCTTGGCAACTTTAGTAAGTCTAGCTGTGAGTAATATCCCCATTTTTTTATCAACACACATTATATCCGCTGTACTGAAAGTCTGTAATTGTCAGCTGTGATGATATTAAATCCGCCTACAGCTGAAAAACCGCTCGAACATTAGCTTGACTTATTTTATATGAGGCATCATAAAAACGCCTATTGAAAGGTCAGAAGAAACTTAAATGCTTTGTCCTTGGTGATTTTTCTATATGAAAAATAACAGTTCTTGCCTAATATTCGCCCACTGAACTTCAGAGAAGCCTGAGTTCACCTTGAGGCATTTAAATGTCTTAGTTTAGAGAGGCAGCGAAGCCCTGAATGGGCGATGGAGCCTTTTGTGTCTGGGTGGAAGCTCCGATGCAGAGAGCGGCCTCATTGATAATGCATCAGCGGGGGAAATCCATCAGGGACCACAGCCATTTAATGCACGAAGCAGACAGTTATGCATTAAAGAATACCTGCCCCCCCCCCCTCGCTGAACCCCCGGCCTGGGAAAGTGGGGCTGCCCTCCCCAGTAGCCCGGGGCCTCGGTGAGGGCTGCACCCCAACCTTAGACATCACTTCTGCCCAGTTCCAGACAAAACACTGAAACATGCATGAGACGTCTACTCCACAATGGCAGTTCAACATATCTGACCCCCCCCCCCCCCCCCCCCCCCCCCAACTCGTCTCCACGTCTGGTGTCGCACGAGCCTCCGAGAAGAAACAAAGAAAAGAGTCTGAAGTTATTACCGAAGGTGCTCCTGCAGACCAAGAACTGACATTTCTGTCTTTTTGTTGTGTGTCTGACCTTTGCAAATATCACAGATTAAATCTTTAATTATTTATGAAGGTTAGTGGAGGCAGTTTTAGTGGGGGTGGGCTGACGGGCAGCACGTGCACTCATGTGTTGCTGCTTCATTTTTAACAAAAATAGAAACTCCAGTTTTCCGACAGACAGATGCAACTCCTGCTGTCACTCAGGTAGTTGATATTACGTCGGGAACTTCGGAGCAGCTTCCCTCAGACGCCTCCTCTTAAACAACCCCGACACTTTCATTTGGAAATAATCAAATAACCATGATGCAAAAGAATAATACATAAACAAACAAGAGCAAAGATAACTGTGATGCATGTGAAGTATTTCCCCGGAGGATGGTTTAACCGCTGTTTGATATGCAAATTCCTCTTTTCATCAACCCCCCCGGTAAATGTCAGGAAGGGACACCGGGGAGGAGCGGAACATCTCATTTAAAGAGCGCTAACATGCATCATTCCAAACAGCCCGTGAAATGAAAGGCATCTTTCAGAGTGATCTGCAGCATCAGAGAGGAAGAGAACGCCTAATGCAGCACTGGGGGGGGTCACACGAGCAGGTCGGACACGAAACATCGTCCACATCAGGATCCTTCCGCTGACGACGTCGATAATCAGTCACTACAAACATGATAGAGTACAGCAGAGCCTGTAGCCAGCCCAAACTCTCTCTCTCTCTCTCTCTCACACACACACACACACACACACACGCGCACGCACGCACATGCAAACACCCTCGACCTGACCCCTCACCCTCTCTACACATCCAGCAACGGTGGGACTACTTTGTTTCCCCTGACTGGCAGAGCAAGCAGCCCCACAGATTCTAATGTCTGCAGGAGTCGTCAGCTCTAGTTTTACACGATCAACACAGAATTAATGCGGATTATATTACGGTTTTTAGGGTTTTATCGACAACTCCGCCTGGGAACGAGTTAATTAGGCGACCGCAGCGCGGTGAGATTTGAGAAGGTCACACACAGGGTGAGGCTTTCACCATTAATGCCTCCTATAATTGCTGTTTGCTTGATTTAAAAGGAAAGACCCTTTCCTGGTGTTTTTACTATGAGAAATAATGAGGTCCAAAGTATCAAAAGATCACATGTTGTTGCTTCTATTTTATCCATTTCATTTAACAACTCTAAACCCTGCGAATAATGGCAGAAACCCTGTCTAGTTTACATTTACATTACACCTTGATTAAATATGAAGCCAGGAAAATAAACTGTCTGCTGCACAGTTCCGCTCTGGCAGAGTCCTAATGCACACGTACATGGACATATGTTGGAAGAAAAGGAGCAGATGATGAGCCGAGCTTAATTGCTCCCTCACTTCTCTCTCTCTCTCTCTCTCTGCGTGTGTGTGTGTGTGTGTGTTCTGATAGCTGAGTCCAGATTAATCTCCACACCTGTCTTCATGTCCTCCTCCTCCATTCAGTGCCAAATTGTTCCACCCGGTCACCGGCTGTCACTCTAATGTTATCTGCTAACCTTCGCCGGTGGACACAAGTCTTTGTGATTCCACACAGAGGCGCGTGTCCACCGGCGTTCCCAGCGCCGACGTCTCCTGACATCCTCGTAATCTCAGCTTTATTCACATTCAGCTGTCGCGTTCCTCCAGTTTTACAACCCGTCCTGCTTCTTTTGTTCTGGTCGGAATATTCTGTCCTTGTGATGCTGCTGTGGTTCGTGGTGACCGGTGAAGCTCTGCTCTACGTCTCCTGATGGTCTTTGCTTGTTCAGAGCAGGAAGGAAGATTTGGAATAAAAACAGAGTGCAGTTAAGGCTTTAGGTGACCCACTTTCCAGGCATCTATCCGATGGCTTAGTTGCTCTGGAGGCTTCGGAATATGGTGTTTGTGGAGCGCCGGGTGTGCAAAATGCTGTTTGGAGTTTATGTTCCTACTTATACAAAATCTTTTTACTGTCAGATACAACACAGACTTTGATTGTATCAAAAATCAGTGACCTAGAAATAATTAACACCCTCAAACTGGCAAAAAGAAAATTGTACTTAAAAGTAGCACAGCACCCGTCAATCTGCTCCGCGCGTCAACCCCGAGCTGTTCCCAGTGTTCCATCTGGCTCACTATTAGAGAGGGATATCATGGAGCGCCGGCAGCATGTCAGGGCTCACGAGAGGAGCGCTCAGAGGAATCTCATCTGCAACTGTTGGAACCAATAAGCTTGTCTGAAGGCGCTCTCTTGGCTGACAGGTGCTTCACGTAAAACTGCAGAAAATCAGAGCTCGGCGGCGGAGACGCGGCGGATGTCCCGACGATGAACTTCCCCGTTTGAGGCAGGAATGCTTCAGACGCCCCTGCTTCATTCAGCACGCAGGCTGCCGATTGTACGGACATTAAAAGGTGCAATCTTCTACTGTCTTAACAGCTCATCTCATCTCCCCTGAGCTGAGCCGGATCACACACGGCCATTAAGGATCACCAACGCGTACCATCCTGATTACACTCTGCCTGTAATTGAATAATCCGAGTGTGTTTGAACCGTTTGCTTCAAAAGGTCATAAAAGGACTCCTTCCAGAGTCTGTGCTTATTGTGATAATTGCTAATGTTAGCATGCCTGATGGGATCAGCCATGTTCTGAGGTGCTTTTTCATTCTGCTCTTTGATTTCTCTGAAGGTCTCCGACACTGTGAAGCTCCACACAACAAGTCGTGCATGTAGCTGATTGCATAAATGACGACTTACGTCAACGGGAGCCTGATAGTCGGAAGTGGCCCTTTAGTCAGTGAAGGAAAACGGAAATCAAATGTAGATGGACTAATTCCAGAGCAGAGCAGTAATGCCACTTTGAAGGAAATGAGCAGTCGCACATAATGATTAATCACACTTAAGGAGGTTAAACTCTTGAAGTACCTCTCTTAGCAGGAAGGGATCTGAAATTCTCCCATAGTTTTGTGATAATTAAAACTGAATCCAGGGGACATTTTGAGTTCACTTCTTTATTCCGGTATTCATTTTTCAAAAGGAATGCACAAGCTGCTGTACTGCAGCCGACTTCATTCTGGCAAATATAATAATTTTGCCCCCCATCAAGGTGCGCCTGGAAATGCAGAGATAATTTTTAACGCCTCGAAGGAACAGATTTTTTTCTCCTTTTGGCAGAAAATAAGATAAGTAATTCAAGTGTGCTTCACCTGGGGAACCGATAGCAGCTGCAGGAGGTGATGACAAAATCTCCAGTGGGTCAGGACGTTTCCAGAATCCAGTGTTTGCATGTACACATGCGTTCTTCTCCTCTTCCCATCTTGGCCTACATCCGCCCTCGTCTCCTCTTTCATCTAGCCCACATCAGCAGGAGGGTCCCCCCAGGAACCTGCTCCTGCTCAAGGTTCCTTTCAAGGTTTTGACACAACCTCGAGTCAAGGTATGAACAGAGGTGAAGTCAGTGTCACATTGGATTACAGCCTGAATCAGATGCATAGTGAAATCCACGTGCTGTTCAGACAGTTGCTAAACTCTTATCCATTAGCACCCAGGCGTTTCCCATCATGCACCAAGTGTTGCTGTGGATGGAGGACAAGAGCAGAGCCTGGCTCTGCCTGAGATTGCTGATGTCTATGTTTGGATACCCCCCCCCATACTTCTCTACAAATGCTGAATACTGACACTTTTCCTCTCCCTCCCACTGGGAGGTTTGAGCCGAGGAAGAGGAGGGGTAGAGGCAGAAGAAACGGGGTTGTAGAACACAGTCTGTTCATTCGACACAGTGTTCCAGGGTTCTTGTTCTGGACACCACAGAGATATTCCGGAGCAAATCTGAAGCGCCCTAAGATTTGGAACGCATCGGATTCGCTGCTGAATTATCGTGCAGATCTGCACATTGTGGCAGTGGAGAACAAAGATTGGAGCTGGTTTTGTGTGATGAATGGGAGCAAACATACTTAGATGCATACAGATCATATAATCTGTGCCTCCAGGGGTATTTCATGATAAAGCTGAGCGTTGCAGAAGAGATTCCTCGCCGTGTTGCACTTCACAGAAGGATCCCGATCTGGAGAATTTGCTGAAAGAAAGTTTCTATGAGAAAGCATCTTCTGTCAGAATGGCCTTTGTGTAGGGGAACCGACTGGTGCAGAGTCCCACCCTGGGGCCCGTGGATTACACATGCTGCACACACACCGAAGCCTCTAAACCTCGCCTCCGCAGAACTCGTCTGACCGCGCAATCATCCCTCTCATCCTCGGCTCCGCTCGGCCAGCCACGAGGCCGCCGTTCCCCCGCGACGCCTTCTGCTCACTTCTGGGTCAGACCACAGTAAGGTTGCCGCAAGACCACATTTGTCAACTCAGAGCTTAGAGAATCACCTGGGAATTGAATCCTTTTAAAATAGCAGTGGGGAGTTTTAGTAAAGAGAAAGTGATCATACTAGCATATTATAGTCAAGTGTTATTATACATACTTTGCTTAAACTCCCACTCCACAAACACACTTGACAAATGTGCCCTGTAAAAGAATCACATATACACACGCGCACACATATTTGCAATTTCAAGGGATGAATTGAGGCCCCGTGGGCACGGAGCACCGAGCGGGGCAGAACTTATTATTTGGCCCCTGGCATTTCCCTGCCCTTACCTATCGCCGTTGCATCACATTTCAATATTGCACAGAGGTGTGCCGCCAACACACTGCTGACACATCAAAGAGATGCGGTAAATTCACACTCCTCCACAGAGCCTTGCAGCCCTGTCACAGCTGTTCCAGGGAAGGCCAGAGCGGTGCAGGGAGAGGCCAAGCATGACTAAAGACCTCGGTGGCTGCATTTAAAGATGGGCCCGCTATTTCCCACTTGGATGAGTTAAAGTTGGGGCTGTCTGTGGGCCACAGCTGATGGTCTCTTGGTCTGGAGCAGGGAAGTCAACTCTGAGGAGGAAGAGAAATGATCAGGTCTGTTATACGTGTTCACCTGGTTGTCAGCTAAGCTAACTCACATCCGCTAGCAAGTTCATGTAGGCCCTCAGGTCAGGACTATGCAGCTGGAAGTATTATGCATCCCGCTCTGCCACGGTGACTTTCACCTAACACTCTGTTCCAGGAGCAAATACAGACAATTTTGTACTTTTTAGGTTCTCATTTTGCAAATGGATCAGTTACTCAACAAACACATGCCATGACACGTGTCTCTATGCTGCCTATGAAAGGAGCACACAGTAAGAACATTTGTCCAGTATACAGGATGGACCTACATCAGAAGGTGTGTTCCCAGTCAAAAACACTGTCAGTCATGCATTCATCACAGATTTTTGCTCACAACTACACATGCAAGAGAATGAGACTTGCTTGTTGTAAAACGGTGAAAAGGTTTGGTTTGTGCGACAAGATAAAACAAGACCTTGTTCTTTGTTCCTTGTTCTTCTTCTCCTGCCGCTTCTGTGACTTTCCAAATGAGATAAGTGGAACTGCATCTTCATTTATTTCTTCCAGTGAGCTGCGCGATTAAGAATTTAACAATGACTGTGAGCAAAATGCATGCAACCCCCCCATCCCCACACACACACACACACACACGCACTCATGTGTAAAACATGCTTGGATCCTCCCACTTCCCCCTCTGCCTCTCTGCTTCCTCTTGCGAGTGTGTTTTATGAAAGTTTTTGAGGTGAGCTGAAGGTAAGCTGTAAACTGGGATGGTAATCAGAAAAGTTCCCACCAGGAATCCTCAGGAGGAGGAACGGGATGCATGCCTGATCAAAGAGATTGAACCGTAGCAAGACAAAGATGCCTTTGCTTTAAATAAATGCCTAATTCCCCCAACATTCATTTGATGATTAGGCAATTTCCTGCTATGTTGCCCCCCCCCGTTTTGCTGACTTTCTCCTTGATCACTGACATGCTGCATTTCAATGCTTCCTCTTTTAATCCTTAGCATAAAGAACGCCTGCACGAGTTTGCTGGGTTGGAAAACTCCTCACATCGCTCTCTTCACACACTCCTGCGCCGTCCTTTCATCTGTTCTTTGTGGGCCAATCCCGCTGTAGCCATTTGTCACCAGCAGGTGTTTCAGGGAACCGTGACCCCCCCCTGAGCCCTGTTTCTGGGGAATAGGGAGGCCGGCACCAGTTCTGATTGAAAAAGTGTGGCGCAGAGAGGTTATGGTCAAGGTGAGGAACACCAGCTCCTCGCAGGTTCTGAGGGTAGCTAATCTCCTACAGCAATCAGAGAGCCAATAGAACGAGTAAGAGGTCCCTGGTTGGGCCCGTTCAGACCCTGACATGGGAGTGATATGAGGGCAAAATGGGGCTGACATGCAGGGATGGTCTGTAATGTCGTCGCCCCCCCCCCACACACACACACTTCCTTTTGCTTCTTTCTTTGTGAGGACTTTCATGGGCATAAAGCATTGCTCAGCTATTCTTACGCTCACCAGCCCAACTAACCCCCCCAGCCCAGGACTGGCCAACCCGCATGCGGCTCTTTGCCTGGTTTCTTGCGGCTCTAACGTTCATATCGAAGTTTGGGTTTGTGTTTTTTTAATGCGCGTGTTCGCTTCGCTTGAGTTCAATACGGTACTTTGCGCATGCGCGTTAGATGAAAATACCGCAAAGATCTTTTGAGGAAACAATTAGTGTCAAGTTCGCCTTCAAAATGGCAGGAAAACCTGCACGAAAGCTTCGTGACCCGGTTCCGTGATCTACAGCTGAAAAGGCCACAGATCGCATTCTTCGTTGCCCCTTTTAAATGCCCCGCACTGTTTTAAAGCCCCGCACTGTTTTAAATGCCCCGCACTGTTTTAAATGCCCCGCACTGTTTTAAAGCCCCGCACTGTTTTAAAGCCCCGCCAGTCACAGATGAGGCTGCAGCTGATGATCGATCTTTGTGAGGAGGACCAACTGAAACCTGCTTTAAGGGAAGGGGCCATTGGGTTCTGGAAAAGTGTGCCAATGGAAAAATACCCCAAAATAGCCCAATGTCAAACGGGCTGCGCTTAAGATCCTGCCAATATTTGGGTCAACAGACGTCTCGAGTCTGTGTTTTCTACCCTGAAACACGTGAAACCAAAGCACCGATCTGTTCTGACTGACACCCGTGTGAAAGAACTGAATACAAGCCAGATTTGGAGAGGATTGTTCAAAGCAAGGAATGCCAGAAGTCCCACTAAGCAACATGCACAGTAAGAGAAAAAAAAATATTTTAATTATTATATTTTTGTTTGTGGACTTAGCTGAATTGAGAGTTTGTGTGTGTGTGTGTGTGTGTGTGTGAGGCAGTGCACACAATGTTCATTGTTGAGAATGACTGACCCGTGGTCTGAGGAAGTCAAATTCTGTCATTATCATGTTGGTGTGTGACATTTACAATAAATCTGGCTAAGCAGAGGTCTGTGTGTGAGGAAGGGATGAGGTGATGTTCATGTGTGCCCATGTGTGTGATGTGGCTCTTAGGCTCTGACTGGTTGGCCACCCCGGCCCCGGCCCTTAGCCTAACCTAAATTCAATTGTATTCTCAACTTTAAAACCATGTCTTAGTCCTCAAACAGACTTGTGAGGACCAGCCCAAATTGCCCCGTGTTGCAAAAGTGTCCCGACGTCGCTAGTAGAATGAGTATTTTGGTACTAAATATGTAGCAAACACGCACGCACACACCTGAAGTTGTTTTAGGGCCAAACAATATGATTATAGAAGCAGCATGTGTGTTTGAATGGAAAGAAAAAAAATCTTAAAAGTCACGAAACAGAACAGATCCAAGACACAGTATCTTTTTGGATGGAGAACCAAGAATGAAATAGAAATTTAAAACCTCATTTGAATTTGCAACAGTATCTGAATGTGGTATTTAACATTTTAATAGAACAAGTAACTGGGGCAAAAACAAACAAATTACATTAGGAAATTGTTGGAGCATCAAACTGAGCTGCTGAAATGGTTTCTAGAAATCTACCTAAAATAAAAAGGGCATATCTGATGGATTTGTTCAGATTTTTGCACATGTCCAACATAGATTCTTGCATCACTGGCCAACATTGTCTGCTGTAGCTGCATCTCATGATGAATTCATCACGTTACACCAAGCGCAGGGAGACCTGACGAAATCAATCTGCGGAGTTTAGCTTTATAGCTCCATATAAAGTACAGTTAATAAAACGATGAAGATATAAGCTCATTTAAATGTGGGGTCGTGTTATCAAGACTCAGGACTGCCTTCATGTCTAACTGCAATCCAATCAGCATAATCACTTCATTCCCAGTACAAGCTCGTTGTGTGAAAACCTACAATGCTTTAGAGGCCATGTGCGATGTGGCGTGACAAACTGCCTAATGAAAATACACACATGCACTACATTCCATTAAAGGCTGAATATTCCAACATAATGAAGATAATAAAGAGCACTCGTCCTTTTGGCCTTGAATTGCTACACACGGGCTGCGGTTGTGTAATTAATATGCTCGTGATTAAACAAAAGGTCGTCACACACACACAGTTCCATGATTTTTCAGACATTTCAGAGCACTTTGCATTTGAATGTGTCCTTTCCTGACACACACCCATCACCCCCTTCCTCAGAGTTTTGGGCAGGGGCTGATGTTGAGGCTGATCCCCTGGTCTTGAATCAGCTGTTTCACCATCTGTTAGCAAAGCACCTGGAGGAAACTCCCTTTCCAAACCGCTTCAGATGCCGTAACTCACGTGTGCTGATTCCAACATGTAAAAACGCCGAAACCAGCCAGCTGAGCACGCCGTCTCCTGTGCGCTGAAATCGCCATTTCCTGGTTTTTCTGCAGTTTTTGAACGCAGCCAAGCTTAAAACTGGTCAGCACAGACCGGTACAGCTGTGTGCAGCAGGCGCGGGTGGGGGGGGGGGGACGCCAGCCGCGATGTAAACAGCAGCCAATTACCTGCCTGGGTGATGATTCTCTACTGCGCACGTGAGGAGCACATCTGCTGTGAGGCTGAGGAACATGTCAGCGCTGGGCAGCAGTTTACAACACACACGACCAAATCTGGAAGTCTATACATCCAGTAAATGGGAAGCATTCAAGATATTCATGCGTAACATGTGTATGTACTCGTACGTGTACATACACATGTACACGTATGAACGGTATCTTACTGTCAACATTAATATGAATGTGCAATATGAAGACATTTACAAAGTCATATATGTATAGATGAGTGTGAAAGCTGTTTATGTCCAACCATCCTAGATAAATATGTATGTTTGTATGATGGGTGTTTCTTTAAAGAGAAAAATGCAAATTTTTACACCTCTAAATGCAACATTTTGTGGAGGTTTTGTGACTGTAATTGATTGTGAATTTGAACGGAACTGGAAATGATTCCTATCACGGATGAGGAATGTTTCTGCCATTTGTCACAGTACCTGTCTCTCTCCCTTTTTTCTCCTTTACAGAATTTAATTAAATTTATATTTGATCTTTTAAATGGCAGTCCTGAGTCCAGCGAGGAGAGACAAAGGAAGAGGAAGCGGAGAAGACTTTTCCATCTGGATATTTCTCGATCTGAGCCTCAGGCAGCAGGGGAAGCTGTGCAGGACCGCTCTGTGCTTCCAAATGTTGCATAGGTTAGTTCCTCCTTTATATAACTGTTATGTAACATACACCGATGACCCCGATGCCTCCGCTTTGTTGGAACAACGTGGTCAAATGTGTTCACATCTACAATCGATCAACTTATCTCCAATGATTATATGAAGAAAATGGAAGAGAAAAACAGCTACACATTAAAGTTGAAGGGTATTACAGATACAGAGGGTCGGGCTGCTGTGAACTCCTGTTTTTTTTGGATAAATAATGAATGAGAGGCTTGTCGTCGTCTCCGAGAAGACACCGGTGTACATCCATCTTCAGGTGCTTGCCTTTATATCAGTTTCCGTCTTTAAATAGGTCCCCTCTCAAACGTCGGTGTGCATCACATATGCTACAGGAAGCAGCCGGCTCGGGAGGCAGAAGGAGAAGGCGGCAGAGATGAATCAGTGCTACCATTTGCACACGGTGCCTGTTTTCCAGCATGTCTGCATATCATCATCTCATTGAATGCAAAAGTGCCTGAAAGGCAGAGGAGCACTGTGGTCAGATAATAATGCACGGTGACAAGTCCAGACTGGAGTTGGTTCATTATGCAGCACTATGAAATAAAAGGGATCGTATTAGTGAAGCTCGGCTTGTACGGGAAACTGTACATGACTGCAGCCGTCTGCTGGCTTTCACGTCCACAGCGGAATCCCGAAATAGAGAACCTGACTGTTTTTATTAAGAGCTGCGGCAGATGTTCGCTGGAGAACATCCTAATGGGAGTCGATGGCGTGTTTGCGCTGATATTTCTCTTTGAATTTAGTGAATGCAAAAAAATTCCTGCGAGAAGAAGAGAAGCAAGTGGTGAGATGTGCGGCGGGATGACTATAATATCATTGACGGAAGGAGCGTGGCCCCCTGGAGCCCTTAATCATATTTCACTGCAGAATGTGGCGATCCTGATATGATGTGAGTCTGCTCTGTGCTTGGTGGCAGCCGTCTCAAGGCAGTCCTTCATTACAGGCCTGAACGCCTGGAACTCATCTTCTCTGAGTGCTACGATGCTAATACACAAGTTGACCGTGCGTTTGCGGCGTGTGGAGCACAATACATCCAGAACTAAATTGGCTTGGCTTTACTCAGTCGGGGCAAAAGCCAGGGTCCCTGCAGGCATCCCCTGGGTTTCTATTTGTCACAGTCCTGTCTCTCTGTAGACTCTGAAAAGCCTCACTTTGGCTGCTTCGCTCTGTCTCCTGTGGCAGGGCACACTTAAAGCCCAACCTACTCACTGTACCAAGACAAGCTATCTTTGAAAATAACCTTGAGAAAGTGGGACTGGAGGGGAGGGTTTTGGTACACTTTGCTTTGTCTCTCTAATAAGGCATCGTGAGTCGGCTTCTCACGAGTCAGTCACAGAGCAGCTGATGCTGAACACGTCACAGTAAAATTCTCCCTGAACCAACAGTGCATTTCAAGGTCTGGCCCAATATATGACGCATTTATGTAACCGCTGCAATAAAAAGAAATGATGTGCAGGTGATAAAGAATTCCTCTGTTATCAGCACATTATTAGCAGGGCAGCTCCGGGGGAGGTATTTATTGGCTCTGCTGCAAGGGTTGCTGCTCCACATTTGAACTGCTGCACCCTTCTCTTACCCATCACCGTCTGTCAGAGCTGGCCACGCCCACCGTCAGCTCAGTGGCACCAGCACTCACGACACCGCGAGTCAGTTTTCATACTGCAGGGGGAACCGTGTTCCCGGACCGGACCAGGTCCCTGGATTCTCTCCTGAAACATCCGACTAACGGCCCTGTCACACAACGCCTCACTGCTTCCATAAACAGGAAGTGAGGCCTTCATGTCATCGCGACTTTCTACCTCATTTAAAGATTCCAGTGATTTAATATTGTGTCTGCGTCATGCAGCTCATTCTCTTTGTGGCTGTATTATGCTGGAGATGTGCCAGAGGAGGTGTCTGGGGGTTGTTCAGAGGAAACTAAGGAGTCTTGTTTGTACAGGACCAGTAAATGAAAAGGAATAAAGGATATTATCTCCCTCAGCAGAAGTGATTAATATCACTTTGGTCAGCAAGTATCCCAAGTCAGGAGGCATATTTATTCATTAGTGAGGTCTACAGAACTTCACTGGGAACCTGAGCTGCCGGTGAAAACACTGTACCTCATTTATTCTTCATTTTCAGTTCCTGCGCTGCACTGCAGCAATCATGGTATTTTACATATTTTGGGGCATTCTGACTTTTCACATGAGCCAGCTAACCATAACCGTGACCCAACCATAACTAAGTCTCTGTCATGTGGAACGATTGCGCTGGAAAACACAGGAAACGCAGCAGCAGATGTTCATGCATGTACTGTGAAGGCGGCGGCAATTGTCATTTGGGAAAGGGGAAGCCACAGAGATGAAAAGAAACGCGTGCGCTCATCACTTCTACTCCCTCAGCTTGCAGTGAACAACCTAACAAATCCGTCTTATTTAGATTGTGTCAGGATGCTCTCCTGGTGCATCGCAGATAAAAACAACGTGGCCTCTTTTGCTCATGGATGCCAGCACAGATCCAGCAAATGGAAGGAAAAACTGAACTGAGCGACTAGTTCCCAAAAAAGCCCAGTTCAGGGAGACATTGCTGACTTTATATAGGTCTATCTCCCTGCAGCTACATGTTTGAGTGGGTTGGGCTTGATGTGTGTGTGTGTGTGTGTGTGTGTGTGCTTCTCCTTAAACACCTGCACTGTTCAGTCTATAGCTGAGACCAGATCCTATTGGTGGCACCACAAATATAATATATGTTGGTCAGAGCGGTACACTAATGGGCTACTGTAGCCCAGAGTCAGGCATCCTTCATGGTGTCCTCAGTGTCCTCTACCTCATCTGTTCCTAATGGTTAACTGGTTATGGTCCCCTCTTGAATCAATAAAACTTGGCTCTCGTCTTCTCCAATAACACACGAGGCTTTTTCTACGAGAACCGAGGTGAGGCGGTGCACACGCTTGCTTTTAAGTATGATTAAACACGCCGGTGTGCTATGTTGCAAGCAAGGATGGGGCTGTTATTAATGACCAATGTTCAGCTGCCTTGAAACACAGAAGCTGAGACCTGAGCTGCA
The DNA here is from genome assembly GCF_901000725.2 of Takifugu rubripes. Taxonomy (NCBI): domain Eukaryota; kingdom Metazoa; phylum Chordata; class Actinopteri; order Tetraodontiformes; family Tetraodontidae; genus Takifugu; species Takifugu rubripes. The sequence goes on from NC_042288.1 coordinate 15,601,915, forward strand.
CTTGAGAAGGAGCGAAGCAGCTGTTATTGACTTTGTGAACAAAGTGTCAATAGCGGCCTAGAGAGAAAGCTTTGCATACTTCTGACAAGTGAAAAGACACGCGAGGCAGAGGGTGGTTATTGAACCCAGCACGCCTGTCACCGGAGGATTGAACTGTTAGTGTAGGCTGTCAACAAACCTCATAATCAATGGTGGACAAATGCCAGGAATTCACAGCGGGGACTCACAAAAAGAAAGAAGCAAGCAAGGACGTCCTGTGGTTGTTCTCTGAACAGACACCGAAGAGGCGGATAGTTTAGAGGACACTGATGAGGAGAAACAAAAACCCTCACTCAGTCAATTCCAGTAGATCCCCAGCTCGAGAGTTCTTTGCAACTTCTGTTCGACAGAGCTTCAACATTCAAGCTCTTTAGCAGCCTACGATGGTACAGACGACCAACATGGAGTGAGCGCCCGCTTTACTCCCTCATCCACGTGTCCTTGTGAAAGTAAAGATAAACAGAATATTTTCACTAAGCAGTTTAATACTATTGAGCAGCATATAAGCACACAATCACTGATTAGAAGAACATTAAAATTCAACTTATAAATGACCTGCAGGGCATTCTGAGGAATAATAGCTGTTAATGAGGGATATTTTCAGTGCTCACTGATTAGACAGTAATTCTTATACATTTTAAGAGCCAAAATTATGCTTATTTGTCGGGCGTAGCTTGTGGCAGATCTGCACTTCCACATTATTACTCCACTGCGTCTCGGTGAAGTTGTGGAGAACAAACTTGCTGCTGCAGTTTGTGCACAATAACAACGAAACTTCTACAATTGCTGCGGATTGTACTTTGAGCCGCATTTTTCGTGTGATTGCCGGGAACCACAGCAGGTCCACAGAGGTCCATTTTCAGACTAAATGTGCCATCAGTTTTTCTGTACTGGGGCAGAAGAAAGTGGAGCCTGAAAATTTGCATCGCAAAGGCAACATGAGGAGCCTCCACAGCCCAACTGTGACCTAATCCAAGCCTTTGTGGAGAAGCTTCTAGCCATCGCGGCTTCCCTGTAGCCATGAGGGTCGAGGAGACATTGGGGTTGAGGGGCTGCTCTCTGAAATGAGCTCTGCAACACAGGGTACAGACAACTGGAAAATACAGTGCTTCTCAGACCCACAACCACATGTGCTTCCAAAGGTTGAAGCCTCTTTCCAGGTGAGGACAACACTATTTCCTCACACACCCACAGGGAGCAGTTTAGTCTCCCATCAAGCATGATTTGGGTGTGGGGAGAACCTGAAAACTCTACATATGGAGGCCTGAGCTGCAAATAGGAAAGTGTAGCTGCACAGGTGAATGTTCTGGACCATCAATCTGTGTGTGATGTTTGGGAAGCAAATCAAAGCAGAGACATGAAGTAAAATATCGGAGCTCTTGTGGTTTCTCAATCAGCAGATGAAGCCTTTATGGCTGCAGATGAACCTGTCCTCATTGTTATTGATTTTAATGAAACGTAGCACAAATCACTGGGCAAAAAAACAACTTTGGCAGGGAACGACAGCTGTGTGATGAGGCTAAAATATTGAGAAATGTCCTCACTGATGGGTTTTTCTCCCTTTTTTTATTCGCTAAGTGCCAAAATAATTCCAAACGGTGTTCCTCGCGCTCTCAGCAGAGCCTCTCCGTCGTCGTGATCAAGGTCAGCTGTCACCCGCCAGACCTGATTTTCCTTGTCGGTATTCCAAGCGCCTCAGAAGACGCTGGCAACCCCTTCTACTTGGCAGAAACCTCTCTTACCCAAGCAGGCGCCTGGAAGGGATGCACCCTGAATAGTCGATTCTTCCGACCTGTGGTCAGCATTCCTCACGCGTTCCCCGGAGCTAAACACTCTTCCTCCGCCCGTCTTTTAAGCCATCTGACAGGAAGGATGTGATGCTGCACCTGCCTTCATTTTGTGGACCCCCCCCCCTTGAGTTCCACGCCGTCTCCACGTTAATTGTTTATTCCTCCTCTGCTTCTCATTCCTATCTGACACCTCCTCCTTCCAGAGCTGCTGCACTGACATGAGAAGACAGATGAGCTCTCAGTAACAGTTCATGCATTTTGATCCGGGCTTAATGGCAGAAACAGACACCTCACTCAAACCAGAGCGCCACAATATCTGTGACTGTTGATTAATGGCTCCCCGGCAGCAGGAAGAACTGGCTGAAGAGCCACTCAGACATTCTTCTTTAAGTTCTACTTATCCTAAAAAAGAAAGGCTCCGTTAGCTTTGTGAATTTCTATTGTTTACATTTTATCCTTTTTATTGTATTGATATACGACTGTTATTGTCACAGATTTACATCATATTAGTTGTTATAGACAGCTAATGATGTCAGATTTTTCCATTCTACATCTATTTTGCACTTATTCTCCTTATTTTATGAAATCACTACCTGCATATAATGAACTTGCATTTATTAAGACAGGTAGAAACTTCAGAAATGATTAATTGGTTATTTTTTGAACGTGAGCTATGCCCAACGTGCCCTGACATATTGGGAGTGACGGGATCTTTTTACCATTCCGTCCCAGCCAACATGTGTGCAGTAGATCAGTAGATCAATGGTGAGCCTGCAGCCTGGAGCCCGGCCTTGTCTTCCAGCGTCAGGGTGTGCAGGCAGATTAAAGCAGCTTTGTATGTTTATAAGTGGATTATCAGCAGGTAGATGGCTCCCCGTGTTCCTCCAACGATTGTGTTAGTGCACTTCCTGCTCGGCTACAGAGAAGACCATCTGCCATTTAGCTCTGATAGATGGTCCCCAGCAGACGTCAGGCTCCACACGGAGCTCCTGCTGAATCCTGATCAGATTGTTAGCTTACATTAGCCAAGCCATCACTTAACCACGAGAGCGGTCTCTGTTGCAGAGTGGCTACAAGAACACACACGCCCGCACACACGCGCGCTGATAATGTAAACAGCTTCAGGTGTCACCTGGGTGTCTTTGTTCCAGTGTAGCCATGCAGACATGTAAATAAGTCTCTTTGTTTTATTTGTGGCTCTTGCTCATTATATTGGTGAACAGACTGTAATATTTTGATTGGCAACAAACCAGCATCGCTGAGCCAATTCCTAATAGGATTGTGTGTCTTCAAGCATAAGCTCGCCCAACGTACAGCATGTCTGTTTCTTGCACACTAGCGAGAAGAAAGTAGCAACAGGACAAGCTAAAAAAGGAAGGAAGGAAGAGGAGTCATAAAAATTGGATACAGTTTATCAAGAGAAACCTCACAATTGGAAATAAGCAATTGTACAAAGGATAACAAAAGTCAAACCTGACACTGGAAGTGTCAGAAGACGACAACAGAGAGAACTTTCATGTGACAAGCTGAGACAAAATGTAAATGAAAACAGAGTTGATCCATACGGAGCAACAGAGAGGGTCTATGAGCCAGTGAAGTGGAGTCTTTTGATGACTATAAAAACCCCTCAGGTTGTCAAGGGGCCACCAAAACCTGCCAGAACCAGAACTTAAAAATAACCATATTTAAAAATCTTATACTTAAAAATCCATATTTTTTTTATGTGTAAAAAGTGTTTGGCACATTTAAACATCAGAGAGCAGCTCCCAAGTGAACTCCTCATTAGCAGATTTATAACATACCTGTAAACATTAGGTTCATCAACAAATATATAGGTATCATATTTAGTACAAAACCTGTCACATTATTAGATAGAAGCTTCCAGGATGCATTTGAGCCGTGAGAGAACGTCCTTTATATTATCTCCCTGATTACATGGAGCAGTTTTTCTGTCTTTAATGCATTTTCTGAAAGATTTTTTCCCCAGAGAAGATGTTTTATCAAGACATTTATGGTATTGATGCCAACTGTGTATGGGGAATCACTGTCAGTCACATGATAAAATGGCTGCTGGTGCAGCGTTTGGGCTTTTGACCCTCACAGTGTGATAGGCGTGCTGCGAGCAGATCAAAAGGCCCGATAGCCTCCGAAATGCAGCCTGATGAAAGCCTCGGTCTCCTCCTGACAGCCATCTCCTGCCACGTGTCACTTTATCACATCAGGCCTGTCATGAAATAAATTCGAATGCAGCGAATGAGGGGAAAAGCCGAGCCGCGTCCGTTGTGACTCAGAGCTGTCCGTTATTTGGCAATCTCATTAAGCCATGAATGCTTCTATAATTTCATGCGTGTGCATTTCAAGATTGATTCCAGCTTGATGCACAGCTCTGGTTTGATGAGAAAATACAGTTGCTATTCAAAATGATGGAAAATGAAATTACGTCGCGCTGATTGGAACCACATTATATACATAATAAATCTCTGATGCTGAGATCTTTATTTAAAAAGCAGCAGGTCTTTACTTAAAATGCAGAGAGGTTTGAAAACAGGATTTCAAGAGTGAACTTCTAGTTGATCATTCACCATTCTCTTTTTTTAATATAACAAGTGGCCTTCAACACTATCTTGCTACATGCGTTAACCTTTTACTGTGGTAAAATCACTGATAGTGGCAAGTAAACTAAATCTCATGTTTACATCCAGCGGGTGGAGATTGGCAGCTCCACGCCACGCTATGCGTCCTTGGAAATAAAAATAAATATCAAGGTCAGGGTGATGCCTTTCTGTTTCTGATTTGTTCACATTGCAGTGGGTCATGTCCAGAATTGGTGGTTCCTTACGTTACAGTTTGAACTATTTAATGATAATTTCAAAACAGAGTTTTCTTTCTTCTTCGTGGTGGTTTCCAAGCAGGATAAAAGTGTGAGCACCAAACTGTTCCGAGGCCTTAAACTTATGGCTGGGCCATTTTTGCACGCATAGTTAAAAAAATTAAACTGTTATGTAAGCAAGGTTAAGTGAACTGATGTCAGTGTAGAATAAGAACACTGTGTCTGCCTCAATATTGACCTTAAATCTTCGCCCAGGCCCTCGCGCCCTCTCCCGACTGCCTCAGGCTACCTCCTGTATTTTCTATCAAAAGAACAAACGTGGCTATTTCAGTCTCGCTAACGTACACAGCTTAGAGCCGACAGGTGGAATTGTTTCCCAGCAGCACTAAAAGCTGCCCTGGGCTGAAGGGAAAAGTAATGTTTCACCTGAGTTCCACCGGTTTACAATTCCAAATCACAGGGAGTCACTGTTACCCTGGATTTATTCTTCCAGCTCTTACTCCAACTGCAGCAGTCAAATGCAGCTGCTGACCAACAATGAAAATCCAGCTGCAGGTCTAAAACCCCTCTGTGTGTTGCCCCCCACCTACACACACACACACACACACACACACACACACCTCAGTTTGGCCCAGTGCTGCTTTCATCTTCTTTTCTCTGAGCACAAAGTGGATGTGCTGCTGCTGGGGACTGAGGAAAATGAGGGTGTCCACCACTGAGGCGCTGAGTACAATCTATAAAATGACCCCACCCCACACACCCGCGTTGATTCTCTCCTCTTTTCATCCTCTCTCTCTGAGAGCTCGTAAACGCAGGCGCAGGCTTCCATTCTGCAGAGATGACATTTTGCTATAACTGCTGTGCTGTTGGGTTTTCTGGGCTGCAGGATTAGAGGCTGTATCCAGATACACACTGCTGGACTTAGGTCCCACTGACCCTCCAAAGCTTGCAATTTTGTAGGGTTATTTATGGAGTGAGGAGAACACATCCTCCCTACCTGCTCCTCTCTGCTTTCATGAATTTGGGAGTCTGCACAGGCCCCGAGAAGCAATCCTATTACCCCTCTACGGTCTTGTGCTGGGGCGATAAGAGCGGTCTGGCCCCTTTCAAGAAGGGTGGCACTGAATTTTCCTTAGCTGCACTGGGCGACTAAACCATGGGAAGAAAGTTCAACAAAGCTTTCCCTGTCACTATTTTAGGGTTTAGGAGGTGTGAATGTTTGTGAAAGATAATATTTCCTTTAGCAGAAATTATACACATATTTGTGGAGCAGAGACCTGCTGCATGATTCTTAATACTAGAAATAATAGCGACAGTAAAAAGCAACACAAAATTGAGGACAGACTGGTGGAAACCAGGGCTCAGTTAGGTTATTATCTGATTGATGCCACAGACCGACGCAGCTGAAAGGGCAGATGTGTGGAACTGTGATTTAGAGCAGCATTTCACAGAGTCAGGACTGCAGGCCAGGGTTGACTTTTTTATGAGGGGATACAGGAAATCATGAAGCACAACTGGATGCCATCTTTGTTCTGCTGATGGAGCACAAAGATGTGCAGCAACTTGGCAGAAAGTCAGCCGTCACGATCAGTTTTAGAATAATTATGTTCTGTTATTGAGTAACTAACCTGAGTAAGTGAGGCGTGAGGACAATCAACAGCCTCCAGGGGTCACAGGTGAGCAACGGCTGCAAGGCGTCATTGGGTCTTCGTCTGTGGTTCAGATTCCATCAGATGGAGTCTTTGCAACATCTTTACCTCTTCGATCCGCTCTCGTCTGGGCCGCCTCACTTTGAAACAAACAATCAAATCTTGAGATCACATCGTTAGAGCGGCTGCAGCAAAACCTGCAGGTATTCCTCAGTTCTGCTGTTGTCAACAAGAGGACAATAATCCCAAAAAAGCCCTGTAAATGTGCCGAGCTGTTCAGTAAACATACACTTTATGGGTGCGCTGTGACCCGATGTCAGAAACCTGGGAGATTTTAAAACTGTAGTCTGAACAGAGCTGAAGACCATAACCAACATGGCTCATAACACTCGAGGGAGGGACAGAACCAACAGGTGAGCAGGTGGAGAACATCAGGGCAATCCTGGGAATGACACCCAGGTGGAAGACTGATCTCACCACCAGCTAACGACGGAACACAAGAAATATAATTGCACAAATTAACCGGATTGAACCCCAAACCAATAAGTGAAGTAAGTGATGCCGTCAGCTACATTATATTTCCAAACATTCCAGCATCTGCTGGGTGCTGATGGGCTCTGACAGTCTTAGATATATTAAAATCCAGATGGCCTATCTCATCCCCCCCCCCACCCCACCTGAAAGGAAATGAATGTCACCTTCTTGAAATTGCTTCTCTCTCATTGCATTGTAATAATATCTCTGATATTTCTGCACTATTTGGGTCAACCCACCCTGGCCTTTGATCACCTGCTGTATAAAGAAATGCAAAAAAAAAAAAAAAATTATGCAGCATTTGAAGATTGTCTTTCACATCTCTAAGTTATCACACATGTTTCCTTTGCATTTAAGCGTATGAGTATCCTGTCAGGTAGCTCACGGGGCGTTTTCATGTAATATGTGTGAGAAATGTGCTGAAAAGTGCTCTTAACCCCCCTCCATCAAAGCCCAGGATTTGCTCTGAACCCTGTCCTCATGCGGGCCTTTATGTGATCATCAATCCCTGTTCAGCTCTATCTACTGCACCTAATTATGACCAGAGGAGAAGCAGACGCTGTGCAGCTCAGGCCATGTCAGAGCCAAGCAGAATGAATCGGAAGAAAAAACAGGGTGGCGGTGGATAATTAGTCCGTTTTCCTCTTCCACTTTCACTGCTCTCCATCTCACCCCGCTTCATCTGCATGTTTCTGAAGCGTTCTTCAATTACTTAGGCACCAACCCCAGGAGCTTCTTCATCTGCCACCGGGAGGAAGGGGGTGAGGAAAGGAGATGAGGAAATGTGAGGTCTGTGAGAACAGTGCGAGTCTGAATTAATGTTTTTAGTTAGGGATGAGGGATATCAGGGCTGAAGGTCCTGCTGAATACACTCTCAGCCAGGATCTTACTCTGATATATAAAGACCTTTATGCCAGAGCAGATAAGACCAAACACATGCTCTGAGGCCTTATTCTGCCTGTAAACCTGCTTCCTGGAATGTCCCTCATCAGACAGCACAGAGCAAAGTGGTAACATTGAGATATTGACCGATAGAGACGTGTGCGTCTCAAACCCCCACCGAGACGCACGTGCTGCTCTTTATGACTACAGAAACACCTCCACACATGCAGCACACACCCACCCTCACGCTTCGTCCCTTTCTCCAATTTTGCAGAATCAGCGGTAGCAGAGGTGAGAATATGCTGGTGCTGCAGAGGGGACAGCCAAGGTGAAAAGGATTGAAATTGGACATGGAGAGGAGACTAGCACTTCGGAATTTTGTCACCTTTTTAGACTGAGTGATATGGAGGTTAATGGGATTTTGTGTGTGCATGTGTGTGCTGGTGGTTTCTAGGAATATTAGCTCTACTTAAGCTACAGTTCAACTGAGCAGGATGCTGGGAAGGGTCGAACTAAATGTACCATTAGAGCAGTATAATATTGGTTTGGATGAAATAACATTTGTTCGTCTTTAAAAAAAGTCTCTGTGCACCTTCTTTTTCTTTGATATTGAAGTGGTGGGCACCTGTATCACGTTGCAGCTTTTGCCAGTGGTCCTACGCAGGCTACAGTGGAGGAGCAATCAGGATGAAAGCACATCATCCCAAAGTGTTCTAAATGGAGCTGAAACCAGATTCGCCCCACAATCCTTGACCAATGAGGCGTCCTCTGGAAGTTAACAAGGGCAGAAATAGCCGTACCATAATACAACCAAACTGAGCCTTTTCAACTCTTTTCTTTGTTAATGCAGCATGGGTAGGAACATTTGGTTGGTGCGCTTTTCACTGTATTATGAGGGGGAAAAAAAGCATAAAAATGACTTTTAAACTGCTAGAAATGTCAACTTTAATAGAAATGGACTTTTTCCCGGAAGAGTCAGGCAGCGCGCTGCTAATAATACATGCCGAATAAGACGTGTTAGAATGAGAAAGGAGCATTTATGTCTGGAGCGACAAGTATTATCTTACATTTTCACCTGGTAAGGTATTTCAGCGAATGACACTTTTGTCCCCGTGTTCGCTGAAGCTGTTCCACATCTGGAGTCATTGTTTCCCTCGCCATTAGTTTTCCACCTACAGTAAAATAGCTTACAGCAGCAAAAAAAAATACCCCTCTGCAGCTAATCTTCTTCCTCCTAACTGTATCAGCTGCTTTCTGGCCCTGCTGTTCAATTTCAGCAAAGATTAGGATGTATGAATTCAACGGCTGGAGCTGCGTTTCTATAAACACAGTCAGGCAGGTCGTGATTGCGCCACAAACATGGTAACACTTCATGTTGCTGGTGACCACATAATTCTCTCATTTATAGTTGAGAATGGCAACCAAATCTCCTCCGTTGCTCTGCATGAACCACGATAAGCAACAGGAAACATTGTAGATTGATATGAATAAAAACATATGTTATTATGGGGTTTCATTACAGCCACGTAATGCTGCTGTCCTTTCCACTGGCAGCCCGGTGTGTGCCACACCAGAGGAGTATCCCAGATATCCCAGGAGAGAAATTTCATTTCCACACAGCCATAAGTCCTGCAACATCCCCAGAATATGAAAGCAGTGATCACAGAGAGATGGGAGCCAGACTGCCAGTGGGTATAATAAGAAGACCTCTTAAAACATGCTGCGGTCGTGGGCGGGGTTTCGGTGGTTACAAGGTCATCGTGGAGACCAACCTAATTTACGAAGGATGGCACTGTTGCCTAGAAATGATCTACTTGACTAGCAATGAGCGGCGGCCTCTCCTTGAATTCATTAGTGTCACAGCGTTATTAATTAGAAAATGATCTCCAGTATTGATGGTTCCCAGCCAGAAATGCAGCCCTTTTAATCAAGAGAGTTGTCCGAGTGCCGCCAGCATATGTGGGGAGGAATAAAGTAGTCAGAAAGGTTCCAAAGAGAGAGAGGCAGAGAGTTTTAGACAACAGAAGATAAGAGATTAACAAAGCACCATATTAACCTTCAGGTGCATCTAAGAGTTGGGAAATTGAATGCAGCTCTTGGTGCAGCGTGGATCCATATATCGATCCAGCCCGGCTTACAACCCCTAATCCTGCAAATCTTCTTGAAGTCCTGACGTGCTGTATTGAATATCCGAATGACTCGAAAAGTAGTGCTTAAGCATAATTTATCTAATGCATCGGCCCACCCGCGTTCACGTCCATCGTTTGGAACCAAACTCTGGATCTGACATTGGACCATCGGAGTGTCACAAAATTATCACGACATTTAAAAGCAATCTTGGTGTTTGGCGAGATGAACCCGAGACAACCCTGAACTGGAACCAGTAAAACCACAGGTAGCCTGTTCATCTGCCGGCGCTACTTTTTAGCTACTGATCTCCCAGACCTCAAAAATCTGTTGCGCATTAATTCAGCACACAAGATTTTGTTAATGTTGCTATGATACATAGTCAGGGGCAGGAAGCCACAATTACCCATCTGCGCCATTTTAGACTGCGCAGTATTACCTCTGGAACGTCTTGTTCATTTTTATGGCTGGTAGAAGCCACATAATTGGTTGCGCAGCCATGACGTCCCACCCAGGCAGCTGATCTCCTCATTAAAATACACCTGAACAATAATTCTCCATCTTTAAAGCGTTCCTTTCAGCAAGTGACAAAAAGCGCTTCACCTGCTGCCTGCAGAGGAGCCTGTAGCACGCAGGGTGTTCCCCATCCTCTCAGCCCTAATCAGACATCAGCTTGATCTAAATACTAATGATACACATTCAGATGGAGAAACATCTGAAGCCGTTAATCACGGTTAATTCAGCTGGAGACGAACCCACAATGGCGCTGAGAAAAAGATGCTTTTATCAGGGGCTGCGTGGAGCCAGCACATATGCTCTGCCTCCCACACCCTTAATATTTCTCATGGAAACAAACTGCCTCCGCTCTTTTTTTAGAAGCAGCCAGGCTGCCTGCTCTGGTTTCAAAGGGAATAACAAACGCACACGTTGTATTTTAATGTAACTATTCTAATTACTTGCTTGTTTTGCTGCATTTGAGTTCTGTTAGTACTTCCTGCTCTGTCGTCTGCAGAGTCGTGCGCACGTGTGTGTGTGTGTGTGTGTGTGTGTGTGTGCGTGTGTGCGTGTGTGTGTGTGTGTGTGTGCGTGTGTGCGTGTGTGCGTGTGTGCGTGTGTGCGTGTGTGTGTGTGTGTGTGTGTGTGGCCTTACACCCCCAATCTGCCATTTCAATCACAGGTGACTACCACTTGTCATCTGCTGTCAGGCCTGTTATTGAGAGGCTCCCCCAGGATGCCTCTTTGTCTTTGGGGATGGATCTTCACCCCCCCCCCCCCCCACACACACACACACACACACACACACCACATACACACACACACACCAATTCCTTTTACTAGCATAATAGAGTCCTGGTGAAATATTCCAAACCTACAGCTCCGTCTGTGCGCCTCACTAAAGTGTGAGAGGCCGACACAATGGTGATACAGGTGCACCAACGTTGTATTCACGTCAACCCCACATGTTGTGTTCACTGGACAAAATATTAATGCACATTCCCGTCAAATGACAAGTGATTGTGCACGTTTGCCATGACGGGGAATTTCGTATTACTAGACAGAGTTTATTCCTGGAAATAGAAACCAGCATCAGGCGTGCGTCTTTATGGTGGCTCACACTTGTGCTTTTCCATATATAATGCATTTTATGCACCTTTGTTATGCAAAAGAGGAATGATGAAAAGAATTTCATCATTGAGAAATGGAAATCCGGCCGCCCCTCCCCCTCCCGGCGGTTATAAGTGCTGATGAGAGGTGCAGCAGTGCACACTTGGGGAAAATCCCCTCCACTCCAATCTTGCAAAAACGGCTTACTTGGCCTTTTTATATTTTATGTACCTCTTTTAGCAATAGAAGGATGGACAGGAAGACACTGATGAAAAATATTAATTATTCACATAGTGTCTTGCTTACAGTCTCACTGCTCATCCCCCAGCCATGCACTTTTACAACACATTTGCTTACTTTGCAAGTGCAGCGAGATAATATTAAAGCTGCGTGCCTTCGTTTCTGTTCTTTCTTTGGTGAAGACATAAAAAATGTAATTAGCCTTTTGCCCTGCGGTGTTCCAAATCTACCTCAACACAAGGTGGTGGATCTACAGTGTTAATCTTGCTGTTCACAGGAAGTGGCAATGGCAGTGTTAAAATGTGGTTTTGTTCCGTCTCTCATTTGTTCCTTTTTTTATTTCTCTTTATATCTCTTTTGTGCCGAAATTGAACAAAAACCCGAAGGAAGAAATGCAGCACATGTGGCTGGAAATACCGGGTTTTCATCTGGCCCAGGCTGTGGGCTGGATGAGGATCGCTTTATGAGGTAGGGACTTGACCTCTTCACACTGTGACACAGTGTGGATCACCTGTACACTTTAGCTGTGTCCAAAATTACCCCCAGTGCACTAACTAGGGAGGCATTCTGTAGGGGGGTGAATGCTAAGTGAGGATGATTGTATCCTATTTAGTGCACTCCATGTATCCCATAATGCATTGTGAAAAGTAGTATACAGCCAATACTCCCTAACCAAGCGATATATCCCATCATATTTATGTCAGAATATTACATCAACAAACACTCAGGGTGTTGTATATTTATTTATCAGGAGAACTCGACCAGCGCTGATGTGGATCTGGAACATATTTATTAAGTGCGAATATGATGGTGTCTAAATGCACTGGCTTAGGTCCAAAAGTGAATGTTCAGCTTATCAGTGAGTGCAGCACGTCGGCCACTCCAGCCTGCTCCCTGTTCAGTGAGTAGGTGGGAGTGTGTGATGTCACACACAGCATCAGGGAGGACGATGACACTGATGCACTTCCTGGGTCCTGCATACTGACAATATCCTTAAAAGATGTGTCCTGTCTTCTCTTTCTCACTCTGTCATGGTTTTGGTATAAAAACTGACCTTGACCAACTAACCAGCTGCAGGGTGTCACGTCCCCCCTGTAGAGAAGAAAGATGTTATTAATACAACAGAGGGAATTGCTTTTTTACACTGTTTATTACACACAGGACACGTGAAGACATAATGAACACATGTATGTGCCGTCATTAACGAAGGTGGGTCAGGGTTGGTAAGTTGTCTGAGCATTTAGGGGTGCAGTAACTTGCTCAAGGGCACGTCAGTAGTTCTCTGAAAATGTCCCAGCACCTCACGTACTTTAGTATTCTTCTAAACCTTGAAGTGATCTCTGCAGGTATGAGACGGGTTGTCCAGCCTTTATTCCTCACACTCCCATTAAGATAAATATTGAGTTCAGAAGGTCCTTACACATCGCTGTGAATTCCACCCACGCACACGTGCAGCGTCACCAGCTCACAATATTCCACTTCCATCAAATGTTGTCTGCATTTCATATTAATTATAAATAAAATAATTGCTCACATACTCTGGGGCGCATGGAGTGGGCCCGATCGTTCTGTTTTTAAAAATGAAACTTTTGTTTCTGGTGACCTGTTATCATTTCCAGCAGCTCAGAGTGACGCAAATGCTTCTCTCTGAATGAGAGGTGGAGATAAAAGCTCCAATTACTGATGGAGATGATGGAAGAGTATGGATCTGAAAGGTAGAAAAATGTTAAAAATGTGTTCACGTCTTACAGTCTGACACAACAGACGGTGGTGTGAAAAGGGTTTGCTCCTTCCTGATTTCTTTATTTTTGCAGGCTCGTCAAAATCTTTGAGATCACGAAACAAATTTACATTTTCTACAAAGATAACACAAATTTTAAAAAAAGCTGTTTTTTAACGAAGGTGCAACTTAAATAGGACCTGCCTGACAAAGGGAATCAGACCAGAAGATGTTCAAGAGCCAAAAAAAATGATGGAACAAATGAGAAACTCAGTCCTTCAGTCTTATCAGTCTAGAAAAGGTTCTAAAACTAACTCCAAAGCTTGGGACTCCAGTTTGGGATTTGGATTCTAAAGCTTGGGACTCCAGTTTGGGATTGGGATTCTAAATCTTGGGACTCCAGCTACCACGATGAGAGCCCTTATCCACAAAGACATGGAACCTTTTCCAGGAGGTACAACCAAAATTACAACTCATCAAGAAATCACAAAGGACCCTACAACAACATCCAAAGAACTGCAGGTCTCAGGTGCCTCAGTGAAGGTCAGACTTCATAATTCCACCAGATTGGGCACACATAGCCTGCGTGGCAGAGTTCCAACAAAAAACCTCTGCTGGGCAAACAGTTTTGTCAGAAAACATCTTGACATTTGAGAAAATACTCTGTGGACTGATGAGATTAAGCTGCTTCAAGATCTGGAAGAATTGTTGTGTTAAGTGGAACCATGAATTTTGATGTCTACCAAAAAAAAAAAAAAAGGAGGAATAACGTCAGCCTTCGTGACCTTCAGCTGAAGCTCACTTGGGTTCCACAGCAGGACGATGATCCAAGTCCACCTCTGGACGGCCCAAGAAAAACAAAATGAAGACTTTGGAGTGGCCTGGTCAACGTCAGGACCTTCAAAAGGTGCTTGAAAACCCTCCAGTGTGGCTGAATTACAACAATTCTGCAAAGGACATAACTTAAACTTGTTTTTTGTGATATCCTTGACAAACATTTCAATTGGCCTGATGCTCTGAAACCTTTAAGTGCAAAAAAACGTGCAAAAAATCCGGAATGGACCGGACACTTTTTCACACCACTGGGCAGAACATTGACTTCTCCTCCTCTCAACCTCACCTGCCAATTAAATGAAACTATCAGTGTTGTTTGCTGCCAAAGTGCAGCCATTTTCTGTCACCCTGCATTTAAGCCCACGCTGACGTTTTCCTTCTTCTAAAACGTGACAAAAGGTCCCGTCTGATGCTTTAAAGCTCCTCTGAAATTGTCTTTCCATCCCTGACAGCCGAGGCAGCTGGTGCTAATTATCTCCGTTAATGGTAAGATGAGGAAAAGATTGTTTGCTTCACCAACATCAGAATCATCACCAGCTTGACAATTATGCCAGGATCTCGCAGCTGTGGGGATGTTTACGTAGACAGATCGCAGAGATGCCGCGCCGCTGTGAATTCACGCTGCTTATTCTATGATTAACAAAGGAATTAGCATATTTACGCGGAATACGAGTGTTGTCATTATGTATTAGAGCAGAATGCACCCTGGCGGTTGGCTATCGCGAGCGATACTAATTGTGTCGACACCGAGATATGGAGGGCTAAACGGTTTTTGCTAAACGAGACGTAGAAAAGGTCAGAAACAAGAGATAAAGCTGTACTTTTGCCCACCCAGTTGGGTTTCAGATCCCTTCGTAGCATCTTGACTGTTATTACTTCCAGTGATTGAGACTGAATTTGCCTGCTGAGAACTGTTCCGTCTGTTGAAGGTCAAAAGGAGAGGAAACAGGCATTCATAAAATAAAATTAATTGGCTCTTCTGGGAAGCGGGACGCATCCTGTACAGAGAAATTGTGCTGACTGCGGATTTGTGGGACAAACACTTTTATTTATGCCTGTATAGCGTCTGTCTTGATTGCCAGACTCCCTGCTGCTAAGTGATAAGATTCTCCAGCAGATAGTGTCTGAATATGGAAAAACAGATACAATGCAAACCACGAATGTGCTCATTCAAAGTCTGCTTCTTTTGTACATCGAGGAAATAATTAGGCTGGAAAGGCAGCGTTCAGGTCGTGAATGGACGCTCTCTGGAACTATCTAACGTGCTGTAAAACACATCACCCTCAGCACGTCTGCCGGCCCAGATGGAGCTGGACCGTGTGTAGGGACAAACCAGTGCTGTTGTTCCGTTTCAGGCCCGGGCTGTTTCAAGTATCTTGTTTGAGAGAGCTGCAGATCATGTGTAGTACGCTCAGCCTCATTATATCAGACCCTGGGGAAAGGAGGGCCCTTTACTCCATACAATCAAAGCCACGGTGCTGCCTTGGAGGACATGCTTCAGTATGAAAAGAGGCTCCAGAGTACATAGAAAAGTAGCCTGCTCAGCCCTCATCACCCTGCTCTGTGGGAAGCTGCCAACATTGGAGGTTTTGATCAAGCCTCACCGTAAGGGTTTGTGGGTGACAGGTATGTACGACTCCACGGTTGTGTGAATAAATAGCTCAATTTGCATAACACATCAGCATCAAAACCGGCTTTCAACGTGCACGTGTGAGAACTACTTTTGCCAAAGTGTACCTTCTGGAATGCTTTTTCACAGGATAAATATACATTTAGACGATTTACCCATATTTTTGGTAGTACACATCACTTTGAGGTTGTTCCCAGAATCGCCATCACTGGATCTCTGGATAAGCTCTGCAGCTCCCATTGTCCAACGAAAAAAAGGAAATGATGCGGCTACTCTTTTAAGGCAAGCATGTTTCACCCGATACCCGACTACCCCCAGAAATCTCAGCCATATTGATCCTTCTGACGCTGAGTGACACCACGATTAACAGGCTAATCCCACATAAAAGCTGGTCCGTCAGCCTTTTGGAGCGATTTAGCTCTGATGCTACCAATGAATAGATAAATACACTAGATAAGTGGGAAGCACAGTGGCAAGAAAAACCCTGCCATGCATCCAAAAAAGGGCCCGACCATAAGCAATAACTCCGAGATGGATCATTGACATTGATTTTGTTGGGCAGTTCTTTAGAGGCCGAGAAGGTGAAATGGAGGCGACAGAAGTAGTCATGGAGGCATTGTTTTCCTCCATCTGCATAGTGGGTCTGAAGTTTAAAGTTCTCACACGTCACCCATCGCTGGCTACACTGTCCACTGCTGAATTTAGCCAAACACTGGTCGCCTAAAGCATTTTATCATGAAATTCTAAGATTATCAGATGCAAAAATCTGCCACGGGATCCAAATCACACACAGGTACAGTCCGGGCAGGTTCAGGCTGCTTCGGGCTGCTACGAGTAAACCATCTTCAGCCTCGTCTCCAGGCACCGATGGTGGAACATTGTCTGACTCCAGCATCCCACTCCGGCCCCGAGCTGCTTCTCACACTCTTATCTGTGCTTGGAACGATGCGTCGTATTAAGAATGTTGATCAGTTGTAATCCACAGCCCTCCCTAATGACAGACTGGATCTTTTTATCCTTAATTCCTATTGAACAGTAATTAAGACCTCAGTGAGACATTCATGGGAAAGACGACCAATGTCTCCCAGATTCCCCTCACCTGCTCTAATTTGGGATTAGGGCTAAGGTACACATGTCATCACATACTCTGGTCAACAGATGCAAATCTGAAAACACTTTAAATTATTTATTGAGATCTTTGAGGAAATTCAGTGTGAGAAATCCTGAAAACCGTTTGATGTTATTAGCAGATTTTGGAGGGAAATGACACATGGATACATACCATTAAAAATTGAAGAATCAAATGGTGAAATTATACATCTCCTTTGGTGTAAAAGACAGAAAATACTCACCGAACTATTGTGAGAGGCCACCAGGGAGGGTCAGATCCCCTTTTTCAACACAGCACACGAGATCTTTCCAAGCTGTGTTTCATGAGCTGAGAGCGAAAACCAACCTAGTCAGTTAAATGCTCATAATAACAGATGCTGCCTCCTGCTTCTTTTGATTTAAACTCCTTCAATTTACATTTCAAATTATGACCTTTCAGAAGCTTTTGGGGTTAGCTGGAGAGGCCAGGTGGAGGTCTATGCTCATTAGAGTTTTAAAAACAGAGAAAATATAGTTTTCTCCGTTATCTTTCTGACAAATCATCTGGCAGAATTTGAAATGACAAAGGTTTTACTGCATTCAGCCCGTGCAGAAAATGATCAAAGGACTTTAAAGGAAGGTTGACCAAATATTGAAATCTTCCACTGTGTGCTTGATGGAGCCTTGAAAGCAGGCCTACTTCTGACTCTTGGCATATTCCCCTGTCACTTCCAGCGTGACTAATAATCGTGCTTGCAACATTAGTGCCTTAATCATGAAAAATCTGGCTGAAGCACCAGTCGTCCAACAGACTGGCTTTAATTCATCAAAGCTCTCATGCTCATTGGCAGAGTCAAACCAGATCTCTGCATTATTGAGTGCCTTGCTAATCAAATACCCACCGCAAGCTCCATGACGTTATCATCTATTTGAGCGAACCTTCACAGAGGGACGCAGTTCTCCTTGAGATGCAGCGATGGTTTTATCGTGATCATTTAGAGATGTGTTATTTAAGACAACGTGTGCGGGCGGAGAAGAATCTGCAGCTTCAGGAACAATGTCACCACATGACATTCAGAATGCAATTTGGAACTAGCTCCCCCCCTAATTCTTCAATGAATAAAAGTAAATGCAGAAATGGGTTAGGGTTAGTGGAAGATTTCTAAATCAATTCATTTTCTCAGCGTGCTGTCTTTTAAATTAGAACCAGCACATTTCCTTTAGAAAGGGAATTGCTGTCTTTCCCCCCATCAGCAGCTAGACAAGAGGAAAAGGAGCTTGACTGGAACACCTGATGTGCTGAGAATCCGTCGTGTTTTCGATATTTCACGTGCTAATCTCATTCCCCTTCTATCTTTTCCTACTTGGCAGTGTGTGATTGCGATGTTGTGGAGCCATTATCTGCGTGATGCAACCTGCCCGGCAGCATTTCCGGCATCGCTGACTTTGCAGATGTCTGAGCAGGAAAAAGATTTTGCCTGTAAATATTGATTTAACATATCTCGCTGGTGACACCTGTATTAATCCACAGACGTACAAACGACTTGCACCAATTGTTTCGTTTATTTGCATCAATACTTGTACACATTCGTCGGTCTCCCAGCACTGTAGCACGTAAACACAGGACAGCAACTTCAGCGTTGTCCATTCATCGTCATCAGCAGACAGGACTGAGAGAGTTCATCCCGCAGCAGAAAAATCCACCACGTCGCAGAGAAAATCAAACCACAGAAGGTGCGCCTCATAAATTAAAACAAAATAGTGAAACATGATCTTAAGAACTTCAGTGGTAAACATCAGTGCAATTCTGTAGCATCTACCGCAAATACGGATGGGAGAAGATCACACTGGGGGATGGGAGTTCAAGAGAAGTAGAAGTCTGACACTGAAGCAATCTCCCACCATCCTGCTGTAAACAGAGACCAGGGTGCCACAACAGTTAGCATTACACAGTCGATGGAAGGGAGCAGCTCTGTCCAAATACAGGCAACACAAGAATTCACCGCGATGAATGAAGATTTCCTGCAAACAGCTGTTTGAGACTAGTAGAAATTAAAGGTGGAATGATGGATGCGGGTGCAGGTGCAGGACAATATGCTACTGGTGCAGTTTCTGGTGTCTCATTTGAGCTGGTGCGTCCTAAATGACCAAATGATCGATTAAACCTTAGATGGACAGTGGGTGAGATGGAGCCTTTATGATGCCAGTGGCCCAATTCAGTCATGACATGAATAACATGAGGTGAAATATTGCTGCAAAAACATGTGCATTCTATGCAAGCATAGACATAATAAGCATATTGAAGCCTATTCATTATAAACCTCTTAGTGGACAGCATTGGCCACATGTGTGGCATCATATACATTTCTGAATTTACATATATTCATATTTACATGCACGTTCAGTGCAACATATTGTTGTTGTTTTTTTTGCTCACCCACACATTTGGACGTTCTGACATTTAAGACAGGGGTGTGATCCTACTTAAGTGGATCATTCACTGAAATAAAAACCACACAAGACCATTTCACAGGTCTGAGCTTTTTTTTTTTTTTTTTTAACATAGTGACAAAATAAATAACACGGATTTACACGAAGCAGTAAGTGGTCATTTTCTTCTCTCTATAAGTGCACGGAGTTAGTCAAATGTTTACACCAGGGCCGTCAGGCATAGAAGATGAGCTCGGGAATCTGCCCTCCTTGCACCCCCGTCCCGTTGGTGCTATCAGAGGAGCACTGGAACTGAAAAGTCACTTTCCCACACTGCACCTCTGTCATCCCCTCCTGTCCGAAGTAGCTCAGCTCATTTCCGTCCAAGACCACGCTGGCTGTGTAGAAGGTGTCGGGCTCGATCTGGACCGGGTACTCGAACCACACGGGGAAAGTGTTGCTGGAGCCGTCGGAGAAGTACTTGCTGAGGTTCTGTCCCAGCAGCACTCCCTGACGCTTCAGCTCGATCTTGGCACTGTACTCTGCCGAG
This sequence comes from Takifugu rubripes, assembly GCF_901000725.2. Taxonomy (NCBI): domain Eukaryota; kingdom Metazoa; phylum Chordata; class Actinopteri; order Tetraodontiformes; family Tetraodontidae; genus Takifugu; species Takifugu rubripes. Next base: position 15,621,864 of record NC_042288.1, read on the forward strand.
CCGCAACTCGATCCGTACAGTCCGAACCCGGCGATAAAGACTCTTTTATCCACGGCGAACTGTATACTGTCACAGCGGCCCCGGTAACGCCACTGGTTGCTCCGGTAGGCACAGGACTGGAATCTGTGGCATCGCTGGGGGCTCAGGCCTTTCCTGGGCTGACTCATAAACTCCAGCTCAGGCTTCTTGACCGCCGTGTACCACAGGAAGATGTCATTGGTTTCTGACAGTGTCAACACGCCAGACTGGGCTGCTCCATTAGCAAAATCATCCAGAGCCATAGTAGGGATACGTATCAGGTATATGGCTTTGCCCAGAACCTTGCGTTTGTTATCGGTGGACGATGTGATCTCCTGCCTTTGGCACTCAGCATCAGCCCAGCTGAGCGCTGCCTCGAATACGACTATCTCTTTAGTGTTGAGTGTTTCTCGCTGTAGGATGCTCTCCAGGGTCTGGGCGTCGATGTCGCAGAAGCCCTCCGAGCGTAGCGCCAGCTCAGCCTGGGCATCAATCACCTCCCAGCAACGCTGCGTCAGCTCTGGCTCCTCGAACAGACAGCTCTGGGAGAGTAAGACACAAGCGTTCTTGGCACTCAGGCTGGTCTCCAGGAAGGTGACGCAGGCACGCGCCAGGTGAGGGACAATGTACTTCTTGGCTGCGTAAAGAGTAGCCAAGACCGTGTCTGCACTCAGGTCAATCTCATCACAGTAAATGTACCTGTCGATGCAAAGAAAAAGCTTCTCTCAGCTTTACAGAAAAGGGGTTGAAAGTGTTAAGAGTTGTAGCCTTCCTGGAAATAGAAATCCCAGCTCAAACCAATCTCACAGGAGAGGACAATTTTGTCCCTCATGTGGCAGAAGATCTAAAATATAGACTGATAGAAGGAGGTGGGGGGCTAACAGGATGTCCGAGTTAGTATAAAGTGATTCAGCATGAAACACAGACAAGGGAATCAAAATAAAAACAGAAAATGTTCTTTTTTTAAAGGTGGTAAAGAACTTCCATCAAACTGATGAAGCTCTCCAGCACATACAGTAATGAGAGTAAAAGAGCCGGTGAGAGGATCAGCTGAAAAAAGGGCTGCAGAAGACAACACTTACTTCAGCATCGCCAAAAATGCTGCCGGTTCCACGTCTGGAATATGGATTTCATCCTTGTTCTCGGCTAATTCGCCATAAAACATCGCATGGAACACTGAGCTGCCCACAGCCAAAACATACTGTCGGGAGGAAGAGAGAAAACAAGGTGCCGACGTGAGCGAAAAGAATCTCAGAAAAACTCAGCCGCCACTGGGTTTATAGAGGGAATGTTGGGAAGAATGTTGGGAAGAAATTAGTTCAATTGTAGCACTTGTTTCCCCCATTAAGAAATCTATTTTCCTTTAAGGATAGCCCAGTCTGCACAAATTGTGATGACTGGAGGTCTTTAACTTGTTGCTTTTCTCACATAATGAGAAAATATCAAACCCTTATTTCCCCTGAGGACAAAGTTGATAACCAAGATTGTCCATGTAAAAAAAAAAAAGGCCAAATAGCACAAGTGCAGCGGGCAAAGCAGGAGTTCAATTTGCTGTAATTGATGACTTCTCTGAACTTATGATGAAATCAGACGCAACCCATTATGATTTTAGTGACATCGTTGCTCTAATTACACCACGACGGCGCTCAGTTGTGTGTTTGTACTGGTGGGAACATCTCTTCCATTTCCAGGCAGTCGATAAACAGTCCCTATCCAGATTCAGAGCCAAATAAAAGCAGCATATTAAAGAAAAATTGCTGCCCCCACTTGGCCCTTTGCATTCATAGATGCTCCTGTGCCTTACTGCGTTCAGCTGCAAGCCATGTCCTCCATCTTAGGAGGACATAGTGTTGTAAATTAAATCATAATGGGTATCTGACATCCTGCCAAATGGACACAATAAAGATTGCAGCCTGAAAATGCCACCACATCCCACCAGCACCTGTCCTCAGCATTAACTCTAGTGTCCTCTCTGCCCTGCTCTCTATAGTACCGTGCACTTCACCTGCTAATCACTGATAAGGCAGGAAGAACAGAAATAGGTACGCGAGATGGACGGTCAAGTCGAACTCATAGCTGCAGCATTGGCCGATTTAGTGTAAATACTATATTCAGATCCTAGCAGAGCCAGCCTAAAGGTGGGATTTAAGGCAACAAAGAACTTGTTCAGATGTGTTCAGATTTGTGTTGCTGTTAGTTAATGACTGAAAACGTATCGCTAATGTGTGCAATGGGGAGCAGAATGCATCATTGCCTTATCGCTGTAATTGTCTCTGACTGGCTGCGCTTGATTAAAAGTTGAGTAATTGCAGCGTTGGCTGTGAAAAGCTGCGTTACAGCTGAGACAAAGGCCGCCGCCGCCGCCGCCGCCAGCACCTCTCCGCCGTTTTGACTGCTGAAGAGGATATCCCTCCTTGCCTGGCTGTGCCTCTGTCCTTCCGCCTGATTTGCATAAATAATTGAGGACTGTCTCCAGAAGACACATGGCTGCAGAAATGAGAGGGGAGCACAAAGGACTCGGTGGTGCCATTACAGCTGGCAAAGATCACCATTGTTTTTAGCGCTCATCTGATACGAAGGAGACCGGGGCAGATAGCTCATTTGTTAATTTCCTCCCCGCTGCCGTGACGTTACTGGCTGATGGGAGTCTTACTCTGTGTCCCGGCAGCCGCTCCGTCCTTCCATTTTGTCCCACCATAAAGTGGACATCTGCCATCAGCTCGTTGTTGAACATGACTGAGTTTCTATGAAGGGAAACAAGCAGAAGGAGAAAGAGGTGTAGTTTAGCCGCGGAAAATAAGCAAAATCTCTGATACAGAAGGAAAAAATCAATTTAAATGACTGAGACGGAGAGTTTTTTAGTATGACACGGCAACAGCCGACCGATTTCCTGACATGAACCAAGTCAAACTGGGAAACGGGACAATGGACTGACTGGAAAATCCCTAGTGTGAAAAAAATGCCTCTGACATTAAAGCTGTGTTCATATATTATTGAGTAGTGGAACATGTCAGCGGGGCGGGTAAATACCACCCATCGGGTTCTGGAGGGACAACAAAGCCGGGACAGAAAGCGGACTTTTAGCTGTGGACAGCTGGTGTCCTTTACTGACAGGCCAAGGTAAATATTGTGCTTTCAGTACAGGAAAGCGAGCCGGCGCTCGTCCGCCCTGTGTTGTGTCAGCGCGGCAGAGTCCACCGGAGCGGGGGGGGGGTGTAAACAGAGATACCCCCCCAGCAGAGGACGGAGCGGTGGGAACACCCACCGCACACACACACACACACACACACACACACACACACACACACACACGCACCCTGAGGAGACCATACTGTTGATAATACTTTACTGTTGCACACATGTCATGCAAGTTTAATAAGCATTAGGCGGAAGTGCCGCGCGCTGTTTTAACGGCTTTTATTCAGGTTATTCGGGCTGTTTTTCTCTGGCTGCACCCACCTCTCTCTGATAGTGGAGTAAAGTCCCTGCCAGTTGCAGTTCTGTATGGTGTTGTTGTTGTTGAGGTTCTGCTGCTGGTAGTGTTGCACCGTGGCGCTGGCCACGGGCTTTTTGGTGGGAAAAATGTCCGCTGCCATCTTCTTCTTCTTCTTGCTCCTCAGGGTGATGATCTCATAACAGACTGGGGGCAGCTTGGAGCTGCCGCTGGCATTCGCTTTCTTGGAGCTCTTACTCGACTTGCTTTTGACCGACTCTGGAAGCATCAAGAAGAAAGTCAGACATTTCATGTTCCTCCCCTTGGCATCGACCATGAGTGTGTTCAACTGCTGAGCAGTGGGAGCGCACGCAGAGAAGTCATTCAAGAGGAGCAGGCAGGTGCGATGGAGGACTGGGGGTGACTGGGGTATCGACTGCACTCGCCAGGGCAGTCCTCGCGCGGGGGCACCTACGGAACGATGATCTCTGCTCTGTCTCAGTTGCTTCACTCCTCTGTAAATGGGGACTCAGACTGGGAATCCAAAGGCACTTTTCCTGTGAGAAGTTTGGTCAGCTGACGGAGGGGCTCGTGGGAATCCCATCGCTGGTTGTCCAGGGTGATGGGATCAGCTCTTCAAATCACTTCTCTTCCTCAGCGCTCTCACTCGCTGCTAGGCTGGGGGCTGGTCCGACAGCTCCAGATTTAGTGTGGCTGCGGCGGTCCCCACACAGGCAGCGGCTTTCATTTCAGTCCTTTTGGTTTTTAGTTTACTCCTGTGCCTCCGTCTCCCTTTGGCTGCCGGCCCGCGCTCCTCTCCAGCACTTCTTTGGCTCGCTCCCCGGGAGGAGAGGCATCTGCAGGATGTCGGCGTGGATGCTGTGGTGCTCCTCTCTCCATCCACTCCTTCTGCTGACTACGGAGATTGAATGGGAGAAGCCAGAGGAGGGAGAGCGAGAGAGAGAGAGGGGGAGAGAGAGGGGGGAGAGGGAGAGAGAGAGATCCACCCCCCACTCCTTACAGCTCTATTGCTCCACCAATGGCAGTGCCCCACATTCATGATTGGCTAATGCAGCCTAGTGAAGCACATGCTTGAATATGCAAGAGTCAATGTCTCAATTAAAGTGACAACCATTACTTATTATTCTAATCATTATTGTCATCGTTACTGTCATTATTAGGGCACCTCCATTTTTCTGCTGTTTGTGTTTTGACTAGGGGCTCAGCATACATCCGGTAGGCATACAGAAGGAATGTTTGTCTTGTAAAGGTTAATGGAAATGCATATCTTATTTTTAAGGGCAACCTTTGTTTAATTCATGGGTTCATTAACAGCAGTAATTCATTTTAATGAGATTCATACAAAAAGATGAATTTGCATTTTGAGGGTCTTTGTTTCTTTGATTAGATTTCTGCCCCTTATCACTTTTCCAAACACAAGACCGGCATGAAAAGAAAGAAAAACATCCCACTAATGAGCTAGCTTGTTTGTTACTAGGGTTTGATAAAGAGTATATCATATCCTGCATTTATGAAGCCCTTCAAAAATGATTTCCCTAAATAAAAATGTCATTCCCTCATCCAGGTAGCACATTTGTGTCAGACAGGAATGAATTTTAATGACATTTTCAGAAAAAGTTGCTAAATACCCAAGGAACATGTGATTAAATAGTGAAGTTCCAGATTCCAGAATCCAAATATCAATGATCAAAGTGGGCTTTGATGATAAATGGCTTTGATCATAAAGCAACCTACTATGTTACGTAACCTTGGATCACTACGTGTCATGTTGGTCGGAAAAAATATGGCAAGTAGTGACGCGAGGTTACGTAACATCGTTTGTGGATCTTTGTTGGTGCATAATGGAACCCGGACCTGCAACGGCACCGATGCCTGGCAGCGTTGCTGTGGTGCTTCTTTATTCATAAAATGCAAGAAACCCTGAATATTCTAGTCGCTGTGCTCAACACCTTACAGGGCGTGTTGCTTTAACCACATCCCATCATTGGCTGTTGTGTTATAACTTTATAATATTAATATTAGTATTAGAATATGCATGTGCATCCTTGAGATTTCCTTAATCTCTATGAGATTTCTGGAGATTTAGCTAGACTATTGTATTAATTGCCCTTTTCTGCTCCTCTAGTCTAGCTGTCTTTAGGTAAAATCCTGCAACCGCATAGCTAGCTATCCTAAGTAGCGTAAGAACCACAATTAATAGTGCATATTTGCATGTTCTACAATATTAAATCTGGAAGCCAGTGACAAAACAATCATGATGAGATAAATATAATTGAGAACCTTTTCTTGAGATTCACTGGAGCAATATTGATTTTTCCATCAACCCTAATTAACCATCTTGTGTTTGCTTTGCTGAGGAGAATAAGCCCCCCTAAGCTCCACCGTACAGTGTGTTCCACGGAACTGAGGAATGGAGCCAGTAATACAGGGCACTATATCCTCAAATTGCAGGCCGCTAGAGATGTTACCTTGGTAACCACATCCACTAGGAACAGCAGGACAATTGTTTTTTTTTTTTTAAAAAAACACACAGACCTAAAAACAAGAAGGATGCTAAAGGGAAAGTGCCTCTATGGACTAAGAGAGAAACTTCAGATTGAAATTCCTTCTGCCAATTTAAATTTTAATGGCCGTTTGGATGTTTAACGACAGCTGCGTGATCCGTCTGGCACTGTTGGCTGCGGCAGCCTGCGCTGCTTTAAATATCGCACCTCTCAGCCTTATTCTTTAATTGGGTTTCCTCTCCATTCATCAACAGAAAACAGGAATGTGTTATTCACACTTTGGGAGCTTGGTGTGAGGAGGTGGAAGCCGTGGTGCCAACTTTGTCTCGCACTGTCTCATCACTTCATCACGCATTCATACAGGAAAGAAACGCTCGAGTGTGACGGTAGTAACACGGGAATCCGTGATGCACCAGCTCAGTACACTCCTGGTTTCGTAGGTTGTGTGCCTGAATTGCTTCATTTCCTCGGTACTTAACTTCAAGCTGCGAAGTTTAAGAAGAGGTGGGGTCCAACTGGGTCTTTGGTGATTGCGTCCTGATGAGAATACTCAGTGCAACACCTTGATCTTCAAAGTGCGGACACAAAGAAACCTCCATCTTTGGAGAATTTGCTGGGGAATAAACATGTGAGAATAAGATAAAGGCATTCATCTATGCAGCTGCCACTCTTGTTCTGGCTCAATACACAACCCACACAGCACCGGAGCCGCCTGGATAACCCTAACCCTGTACAGGTGGAGGGTCCACAGGAGAATCACTGCGTTTCCCTGGTGGTGGCAGGGGACCCCTTTCACAGGCAATCACTGTTCAGCTGGCAACATTCTTTAGAATTTATACATAACTAAAAAAAGTTGGAAATGTAAGTTCCATTTTCTTCATCCATTCTTCATCCAGCTTTTAGTATTCTTCTGTTAGAG